>NC_086449.1:246115197-246429363 GCF_028390025.1 Pseudophryne corroboree
GTTACATGGAGGGTGAGGGCAGGGGCACTGAGGGAGGAGCTACAGGGACGGTGAGGGCAGGGGCCTAAAAAAATAGCTTTATTAGAATACATAAAATACTCTAAACATTCATATACAGACTATAAGCCACAGACTATAAGCTATGGAGCGAGCCTCTCCCCTTCTTGTCACTTACCAGATATGTGCAGTGTAAGTAGAGCCTCCTTTCTAGGAGCCTGTCACACGTGGGATTCAGAGCAGCTCACACAGGGGAGGCGAAGCTCGGGACTCTGAGAGGACATCTGTGGAAGTGTGCTAGTGTGGTCTTTCTGGGCGGGCAGGTGAATGTTAATTAAGTTTCCACGGCACATCTCTTCATGCTGCTGGTGCCACTGCTGTCTGTGGTAAGTGTGATAGATGCTGGCAGCAGCGGCAGCTGGCAGCAACAGGCAGTACAGTGCGGCTCCGTCAGTGAGGAGGCAGGGAAAAGGCGGCAGTTCTTTCTGCTGCCAGCGCAGCTACTGCCTGTCAGAGTGACAGGCGCTGGCAGCCGGCAGCAACAGCGCACATCAGTAAGGTCACAGAGCGGGGAGAACGCCTATCAGACCTGGCGCCTCCCTGCTTTGCAGACCTTGCTGAGTGGGTAGTGCTGGGCCTGAATACCACTGCACAGAGCCAGCCCTAACCAATATGATGCCCAAGACAAGATTTTGGCTGGTGCCCCCTAGCACCGCAGCTAGTTCCGCCTCTGAAGCTGCATCCCTTTCCCAGCACCATCACCCCGCAGTTATAGCAGTCCTCTTTTTTGTGCTTCAACCCCCTATTTTAAATAGGAACAGTGCACACATTCGGAGCACAGCCCAAAAAGGGGCGTGTTCTTGCTGGGAAGGGGCATGGCCACACAATAGTACCCCCAATTCAAATTACGCCACACAGTACTGCAACTTTACTCAAATTTTATCATGCGATAGTGTCCCTTATTCACGTTACATCACACAGTAGTACCACTTTACCTTATATACGTTACTCCTCACAGTAGTGCTCCTTATTCACGTTACATCACACAGTAGTACCACTTGACCTTATATACGTTACTCCTCACAGTAGTGCTCCTTATTCACATTACATCACACTGAATTGCTCCTTATTCACATTACACCACACCATATTGCTCTTTATTCACATAATACCACACAGTAATGCCCCTTACACATATGACACACATTATTAATGTCCTTATAAACATAATGTGCCTTACACATTATGCCAACCATTAGTAATGCACTAAAAAACAAATAATGTCCCTTACACATATGCTGTACATTATTAGTGCACTTATACACATAATGACACACATAGTGCCCGTTACACATATGCACACATAATTAAAGCATTTATACACATGACAAACACAATGCCCCTTACACATATGCCGAACACTACTACACAACCAACCCACCCACACACAGCACTCACATGGCCGCTAACACTGTGCCCTCTGCATCTGCTTGGACAGATATGTCCTAATACATCTTGCTCTCATTACGCTATGCAGCAGCTCTGCTAACGTCGGGTGCCTTTTTTGACTAAAATGCATCTTATTTGCATTACTATGTGGCTAGGATGAACAAGCAGCTTCTGCTGATTAAAATGATATGCGGCATGCCTATATTATGTGTGCGACTGTGGCTGTATCTGCATACAAAATGCTATATTACAGTGATTTCCAGAATTACACTGTAACGTAGCATTTTGTATGCAGATATAGCCGCAGTCACACAAATAATATAGGCATGCCGAATATCATTTTAATCAGCAGAAGCTGCTTGTGCCTCTAGGCATACAAAATGCCCTAGGCATTTGCCTAGTTTGACTATGCCTAGGGCCGGCTCTGCCACTGCACATTAGACTCTGTGCCTCTGCTCTTGGTCTTAGCCATCCCAAGTATGGGTAAGCATTCACTATCCACCCATGATATGTGACAACTACAATATTTAATGTTATCAAAAGATGGCATCAGCTACTTGATGCCATCTCCAAAATACTAACCTTTTTGTAGATTTGTATATGGGTAATTTTTGCAGTCCCCAAAGAAAGCTCTGATGTTAAGTTGCCACAATACAAATACAAAACACAATGCAGGAATCCTCAAAAAAATATTATTATTTTTTTTGATGGATTGATCACAAATAATGCATTAATAAATAGGACCCTTATATCGAGAGTCAATAATTTTATCGCCCCCGATCATCCTTCTAAAGTGACAGGAGACCGGGGAGGGGGATATTCAATTTTTTTTTTTAATTGTTCAAAAAGACTCAGTTTTGCCACATAAAGCAGCTGCATCTGACTAAACTAATGGGTACAACGCGAAAAGTACCATTTGGGTGCCCAAACAGGTAAGTTTTCACACACTTCAGTTCATCATCCTCAGGGGCTACGAACTGAAATGGCAGTGCCAGCAGTTGTTCATACCCGACGGGAGCAACAATTGAATTGATGAATTGCTCCGTCAGGCGCCCGGCAGCGGTTCCACGATAAACAACTGAATCTCACCCTTAGGGGTCTATTCATGAAGCAGTGAAACAGTGGAGAAGTGAGCCAATAGAGAAGTTGCCCATGGCAACCAATCAGCTGCTCTGTATAATTTTGTAGTATGCAAATTATAAATGTTACTTCAATGCTGATTGGTTCTTCTCCACTGGCTCACTTCTCCACAGTTTTCACTGCTTCATGAATAGACCCCTTAGTCTTCACTTATGAAATTGTGTTCATTCCATTGAAGGCCTCTGTGCAAAGTCCTCATCTCAGTCTTTAACTACATCTCAGTCTTTAACTACATCTCATTCTTAAACTACTTTGACTCAGTTTTCAGTTCATTTTATGTTGGGGTTTTTCCTTATTAAAGCAGGACTAAATCTCAGTAAAGTAGATCCACATATCATACTACAGTTTGTTGTTAAATGGGATCTGATTTAATACTATATGTGTGTGTGTGTGTGTGTGTGTGTGTGTGTGTGTGTGTGTGTGTGTGTGTGTGTGTGTGTGTGTGTGTGTGTGTGTGTATATATATATATATATACTACTCAAAAAATGAAGGGAACACTAAAATAACACATCCTAGATCTGAATGAATGAAATATTCTTATTAAATACTTTGTTCTTTACATAGTTGAATGTGCTGACAACAAAATCACACAAAAATTATCAATGGAAATCAAATTTATTAACCCATGGAGGTCTGGATTTGGAGTCACACCGAACAATTAAAGTGGAAAAACACACTACAGGCTGATCCAACTTTGATGTAATGTCCTTAAAACAAGTCAAAATGAGGCTCAGTAGTGTGTGTGGCCTTCACGTGCCTGTATGACCTCCCTACAACACCTGGGCATGCTCCTGATGAGGTGGCGGATGGTCTCCTGTGGGATCTCCTCCCAGACCTGGATTAAAGCATCCGCCAACTCCTGGACAGTCTGTGGTGCAATGTGGGGTTGGTGGATGGAGCGAGACATGATGTCCCAGATGTGCTCAATTGGATTCAGGTCTGGGGAACGGGCGGGTCAGTCCATAGCATCAATGCCTTCATCTTGCAGGAACTGCTGACACACTCCAGCCACATGAGGTCTAGCATTGTCTTGCATTAGGAGGAACCCAGGGCCAACCACACCAGCATATGGTCTCACAAGGGGTCTGAGGATCTCATCTCGGTACCTAATGGCAGTCAGGCTACCTCTGGCAAGCACATGGAGGGCTGTGCGGCCCCCCAGAGAAATGCCACCCCACACCATTACTGACCCACTGCCAAACCGGTCATGCTGTCGGATGTTGCAGGCAGCAGAACGTTCTCCTTGGCGTCTCCAGACTCTATCACGTCTGTCACATGTGCTCAGTGAGAACCTGTTTCATCTGTGAAGAGCACAGGGCACCAGTGGCGAATTTGCCAATCTTGGTGTTCTCTGGCAAATGCCAAACGTCCTGCACGGTGTTGGGCTGTAAGCACAACCCCCACCTGTGGACGTTGGGCCCTCATACCACCCTCATGGAGTCTGTTTCTGATCGTTTGAGTACACACATGCACATTTGTGGCTTGCTGGAGGTCATTTTGCAGGGCTCTGGCAGTGCTCCTCTTGTTCCTCCTTGCACAAAGGCGGAGGTAGCAGTCCTGCTGCTGGGTTGTTGCCCTCCTACGGCCTCCTCCACATCTCCTGATGTACTGGCCTGTCTCCTGGTAGCGCCTCCATGCTCTGGACACTACGCTGACAGACACAGCAAACCTTCTTGCCACAGCTCGCATTGATGTGCCATCCTGGATGAGCTGCACTACCTGAGCCACTTGTGTGGGTTGTAGACTCCGTCTCATGCTACCACTAGAGTATAAGCACCGCCAGCTTTCAAAAGTGACCAAAACATCAGCCAGAAAGCATAGGAGCTGAGAAGTGGTCTGTGGTCACCACCTGCAGAACAACTCCTTTCTTGGGGGTGTCTTGCTAATTGCCTATAATTCCCACCTGTTGTCTATTCCATTTGCACAACAGCATGTGAAATTGATTATCAATCAGTGTTGCTTCCTAACTGGACAGTTTGATTTCACATAAGTGTGATTGACTTGGAGTTACATTGTGTTGTTTAAGTGTTCCCTTTATTTTTTTGAGCAGTGTATATATATATATACTAGGTGCTTCATCGCGCCCTACGGGCGCTCTTCACACCGTCGCAAGGGGCTACGCCCCCTTAACCCTTGCATGCCTTTCTGGGGTTTAATATTTGTATTATATGGAGTATTACCTGCATTCCTTTGTTAGTGGTTAAATATTGCACAATGAAAGGGCGTGCGATGGTGAAGGAGGCGCAGCCCCTTGCGACGGCGTGAACAGCACCTGCAGGGCACGATGTACAGAATGTAGCGGGTGCGGGGGGGACTGCGGATGGTGTCTGTAGATGCTGCGGGTGGAGGGGAGGCAGAAGTGGGGGTGGGGCCCGGATGGGGAAGGTTCGGGAGGTGCTGCGCGTGGGGGAGGGGCAGAGGAGTGGGGGATGCAGATGGGGGAGGGGTCCGGAGGCACTGAAGGTGGGGGAGGGGCAGGGGTGCCACGGGTGGGAGAGGGGCAGGTGTGGGGATGTTGTGGATGGATGAAGGGTTCCGGAGGTGCTGTGGGATGGGAAGGGACGGGAGTGCCGGGGGTGGGGTAGGGGACCGCAGGCACCATGGGTAGGGTAGGGGCAGGTACGGGTGTTGCGGTGGATGGGAAAGGAGGTCCGGAGGTGCTGCAGGTGGTGGAGGGGCAGGTGCGGGGGTGCCATTGGTGGGGGAGGGGTGGGTGAGGGGGGGACCGCTGATGGAGGAGGGTGTCTGCAGATGCTGCGGGTGGAGGGGGGCAGGTGTGGGGGGAGACATATAAGGGGGGTGAATGGTGGAAGGGGCCTGGAGGTGCTGTGGGTGGTGAAGGGGTGGAGGAGTGGGAGCCACGGGTGGTGTAGGGGGTCTGGAGGCATAGCATGTGGGGGAGGGGTGGAGTGCCGCATGTGGTGGAGGGGAAGGTGCGGAGGTGTGGTGCATTGGGGAGAGGTCTGGAGGCGCTGCGGGTACTGTATATGCCATAAAAGGTAGTTGGAGGGTATGCAGTAACAGGGCCAGGACAGGGGTGACAGGGTCAGTACAGGGTTGACGGGGACAGGACAGGGGTGACAGGGTCAGAACAGGGGTGACGGTGCCAGGACAGGGGTGACGGGGCCAGGACAGGGGTGACGGGGCCAGGACAGAAATGATAGGGACAGGATAAGGGTGACAGGGCCAGGATAAGGGTGAAAGGGCCAGGATAAGGGTGGCAGGGCAAGGCCAGGGGTGACAGGGACATGACAGAACACAGGGCACGGGAGAGATTGGTATTAGGGACAAAACAGTGGTGACAGACAGATGTGTCTTACCGGAGTCACTGCTGCTGGCTGCTGCTGTTCCACTCCAACGTGTTGGGATCTGCTGCTGCTGGAGACTTGGCATGGCTGACTCTCTCAGGCTGGATTCCTGCTTCCTCTGCCCGTCCGCATCCCTCCCCCCCTCCTCAGTCACACACCGCAGACCTCGCGCAGCTGCCGGGCACTGTGGTAAGGTGAGACTGGAAATGACTGGTTAGCCCCCAGGAGACGCTGCGGCTGGAGGGAGGAGGGGGTCATAGCATGCACGTGGCGCGGACCTCACGGCTTCCGGGCACTGTGGTAAGGGGAGACTGGGAGTGACTGGTTAGCTCCCAGGAGACGCTGCGGCTGGAGGGAGGAGTGGGTCAGAGCCTGCAAGCAGCTCGGATTTCTGTAGCGCTACCCGCCAGCTAAAGTGTGTGAAGGAGCTGGGCGCACCTCACTGCGGGTGGCAGTGCTGCAGCTAGCGGTGGGGTTGCCGAGGCAGTACGGAACCTGCACAGCGGCAGGTGCCCCACTAAACTGCAGCTAAGAAGTGTGGAGTGTGCTAGAAAGTGACGCTCCTCCGCACCAGAGAGACCCTGCTGAGTATGCAGATGTGGGGGGTCAAGCACACAGTGAGCCGGTGCCCGTCTGTCTGTATGACATACCCCTCACACACCCCCATACCTCCCAAATGTCCCGATTTTCACGGGACAGTCCCATTTTTTGGGGTCTGTCCCGCTGTCCCACCCGCGGGTCGCAGTGTCCGGCGGTGGGGGGGGGGGGGGGGGCAGTTGGAAAGCTCCTGTACTCGCTGTTCTGCTTAGCAGAGCAGCGGTGAATAGTGGAGACAGAGGGAGAGGGGGCATCAGGGGGTACGGATTAATGGGGGGGTTCCAGCAGCAGAGCCGGATTAAGGTGGGGGGGGCAGGGGATACGTACCATTGGCCCCACAGTTTTAGGGGGCCCCCCGGCTGGAGTAGCTCTGTTCCAGCTCAGAAGCTCCCCCCCCCGTCCTGCCAGCAACAGCGGCAGCATTTGTGCTACAGTCAGCACACGCTGCTGCATATTGGCAGGTCTGTGGTGTTGCAGGGAGGCAGCAGTCTCCCTGCTTTCTTCTCCCTGTGCGGGTGTGTAGGGGGGAGCGACCACCTCCTCTGGATTTAGCCCTAGCTGAGGGGCCAAAATCCCATCAAAAAAATAAAAATAAAAATCGAAATTTGCATAAGGGGGCGTGGCCACGCGGGGCGCGATTAGGCCACGCCCCTAACCCACAGCAGGCACAGCAATGAGATAGGGCTCCCCTGTCACAAGTGACCTGGGCCCCCCGGACTCATAATCAGCCCCTGGGAGCATGCCAGCAGCTCACAGAGCGCTGGGCATGCTCCCTCACTGACGAAAACGAGGCCCTCCCGTGAAGCCACGCCCCCTTTTCGCCGAGTGTGTTTCCCTCCTTCTGCCTGGATAAAGCTCCTGCAGAAAGCTGGGAGGTCTGCACCCCTGCCTGTGCCATGCCCAATGCCCATGCTATCTGCTTCTGCTCCTAGTCTCCTGTAGATTTGGCCAGATCTCTGTGACTCATTTGACTAACTCCGCCACTGTTGTAACTCCGCCCAGCGTTAGCAAATGAATCACAAGGTCACAGAATAGGGCTATTATATAGGAGATATATATATATATATATATATATATAGTTCAGTATGATTTATCGACGGACACAATACTGACGGTCATAATCCCGTGTATATGAGAACCCTGTATGATGTGGGCCAGCATTAGACAAATAATGTAGAATATGGTTAATGAGCTAGATAGAAATAGTTAAAGGCTAATTATATGGATTATCCAGCGTATTACATTTTCTCTGACATGATGTGTACACCTTCTTTTAAAGATTTTAGACATATTTCAACATTTTGTAGTCTGCACGATAGGTGCTTTGTGCATATATGTATATATTTGTTTGTGTTCACTTTTTTGGTTATTTGCTAAAATTGGTTTTATTCTAACATTTTTTAGATATAATAGTATATTTAACAGTAGATGAGCTCAACACTTGTCTTTACTTAATAATTTGTTTTACACTTTAGTGTATATCACATAATGTGTATTGATTAATATACGGGCACTGTATATGAATTATTGTGTGTTGTTTTTTTCAGTGTCTCCTTGGCAACCGAGCCGGGTTCCGTGATGTCACATCCACCCGGCTGTTGGCAGCTGGTGGGACCGCGGGAGTTCAGCGGGCGGTCAGGAACAGTGTTACCATGATCACCAAGCCGGGTCCTGTCGCGTCACTTCCGCCCCCGCCGCCGGAAGTCGGAGGTGCCAGACCGGAGCTGCAGGCAACGTGTCGAGGATGCACACCTGTGGGGGAGGTCCATGGGGTAAGTTGGGTATTTATTGTTCACATTTTGCACTGTTTAGATTGTTCTGAGGAAGGGGAGCACGTCCCCGAAACGTCAACTCTTTTGCCAATACATATTTCACTATCTTCATCAGACTCCGAGTGCCGCCTCATTTGTTCTGCATTGGTATTCTGGGGTAGCCCCCCAGGTGGAAGGCACAGGAGCAAGGTACTCTTTTGCCGCTACAGGAGTGCCGGAGTTTCTACGTGGTATATATATATATATATATATATATATATATATAACTTCTCTGTTGTCTAGCACTCTGGGGGTTACAGCTGCATCATGCTCTGGTGCCTGTCCATAAACACTGAATAAGCAAACATAGGCAGGGCAGCACTCAGAGTCTCAGTATCAATAAATAAGGTGGAGATGCTGTCTGTAGTTGCTGTCAATGTTTCCAAATCATAACCCTTTTATCAAAGGGTCTTGATAAAAGAGTGTATGGCTCTGAAACGATGACAGCAACTACAGACCATGTCTGTGCCTTATTTATTGATACTGAGACTCTAAGTGCCGCCCTGCCTATGTTTGCTTATATACAGGAGAGAGAGAGAGAGAGAGAGACTGACTATCTGCTTCCTCCATCACAATTATCTGTCCTGTGTCTGATCATTAAAGGTCCAACCTCTGCTGATAAATTACAGGTTTGGCCAGCTTCCAGCTCTAGAGTAAGTGGAAAAATAATTCTTAAGCGTAAATGTTCTTTACATGACCTCCATGCACATAGCAGAGCATTGCAATAATGCAATTAATAGTTATATTCCCAGTGACTAAAGCCCCAGGAATGAAAACACAACATGCCACAGAAAAATCATATTTTTGCAGTTGAACATGTCTGCTGGCTAAATAATTACCACATAGATCACACTTGATAAAAGATTGATTTTCCAGACAGTTAATATATCTTAAGTTTTGCTTCCCATGTAATGTTGTGTACTCAGTCATATTGTATGATACTGTACTGTAGTTCACTGACGTCCCACACTGAGTTTGACATTCCATATAATTATAAACTTTTATAAACACTAAGGAGCTCATTTAGGGCTCTATTATATGTCAAAAAGCCCTATTGGGCAACATCATCCCGTACATCAAGGTGTTGGCACAGCCAGGATTCACACGGGAAATGCAACATGCAAAGCATAGGGATGCCTATTAAACAGCTCACAGTAGTACATGGGGGGTAATCCAGAGTTGATCGCAGCAGCAAATTTGTTAGCAGTTGAGCAAAACCATCGGGGTTCATTCCGAGTTGATCACACATAGCGACTTTTTGCTGCACGTGCGATCAACTAGACGCCGCCTATGGGGTAGTGTATTTCTGCAGAGCAGGTCTGCGATCGCTTGTGCAGCCTTGATATGCTTAAAAAGTTTCCTGTAAAAGAAGACCAGGGTCAGAGTTACTTACCCTGTGCGATTGTTCTAGCGATGCAGGTCCCGGAATTGACGTCAGACATCTGCCCTCCAAACGCCTGGACACGCCTACGTTTGCAGAACCACTCCGGGAAAACGGTCAGTTGACGCCCCGGAACGCCTTACTCCTGTCAATCTTCCTGCGGTCGCCGCTGTGACTGCTTTTGTCGTTAGCGGCATCGCTGCCCGGCGACAGCCTGCACATGCGCAGAACCGACCCATTCGCACCGCTGCGATAAACAGCAGCGTGCGTACGGGTCGGAATGACCCCCCATGTGCACTGCAGAAGGGCCAGATATAACATGTGCAGAGAGAGTTAGATTTGGGTGGGTTATTTTGTTTCTGTGCAGAGTAAATACTGGCTGCTTTATTTTTACACTGCAATTTAGATTTCAGTTTGAACACAACCCACCCAAATCTAACTCTCTCTGCACATGTTATATCTCTAAAGATGTGTGTTTTGGTTTTGGATTCGGTTCCGCGGTCGTGTTTTGGATTGGGATTTCGTTTTGGCAAAACCACCCTTTCGGATTTTTGGCGGATTCAGATGCGTTTTGGATTTGGGTGTTTTAAAAAAATAAAATAAATCAAAAACAGCTTAAATCATAGAATTTGGGGGTCATTTTGATCCTATAGTATTATTAACCTCAATATCCATAATTTCCACTCATTTCCAGTCTATTCTGAACACCTCACACCTCACAATATTATTTTTAGTCCTAAAATTTGCACCGAGGTCGCTGGATGACTAAGCTAAGCGACCCAAGTGGGCGGCACAAACACCTGGCCCGTCTAGGAGTGGCACTGCAGTGTCAGACAGGATGGCACTTAAAAAAATAGTCCCCAAACAGCACATGATGCAAAGATAGCCTTATGTTGTATAAACAGGACATGCACACTTTAACAAACCAATCAGTTCAGCGACAGGGTCTGCCACACGACTGTGGCTGAAATGACTGGTTGGTTTGGGCCCCCACCAAAAAAGAAGCAATCAATCTCTCCTTGCACAAACTGGCTCTACAGAGACAAGATGTCCACCTCATCCTCATCCCCCGATTCCTCACCCCTTTCACTGTGTACATCCTCCTCCTCACAGAGTATTCATTCGTCCCCACTGGAATGCACCATCACAGGTCCCTGTGTACTTTCTGGAGGGAATTGCTGGTAAATGTCTCCACGGAGGAATTTATTATAATTCATTTTGATGAACATCATCTTCTCCACATTTTCTGGAAGTAACCTCCTACGCAGTGGCGGAACTAGCAAGCGGTGGGCCCAGGTGCGACAAAATGCTTTGCCCCCCCCCCCCCATGTCCACCCCCTCACCCCTTGAGAGGATCTGGTGAGGGGGACCTGCTCAAGGCCAGAGAAATGGATACCTAGCAACAGTGCCGTAACTAGACATTTTAGCACTGTGTGCAAGAAACGGCATCGGAGCCCCACCCCTACATGCAAAACAGGGGCAGTGCGCGCCGTAGGCGCGTGCAAAAATACATAGTGGCGTGGCTTCGCGGGGAAGGGGTGTGGCCACAAAATAATACCAATTCCTAAAACGGTGCACAGTAGTCTCCATTCTTCAAATTACGCCGCACAGTAGCACCACTACACCAGGTAGAGACCCTTTTACACCTTACAGCGAACAGATTCCTCTTTTTACACATTACGGCAGACAGCGTCCCCTTTTTACACATTACGGCAGAGAGCGTCCCCCTTTTTATACATTACGGCAGACAGCGTCCCCTTTTTACACATAACGGCAGACAGCGTGCCCTTGTTACACATAGCGGCAGACAGCGAGCACTTTTTACACATTACGGCAGACAGCGTACACTTTTTACACATAACGGCAGACAGCGTGCCCTTGTTAAACATATCGGCAGACAGCGTACACTTTTTACACATAACGGCAGACAGCGTCCCCCTTTTTACACATTACGGCAGACAGCGTCCCCTTTTTACACATTACGGCAGACAGCGTACACTTTTTACACATAACGGCAGACAACGTACACTTTTTACACATAGCGGCAGACAGCGTGCCCTTGTTACACATTACGGCAGACAGCGTGCCCTTGTTACACATTACGGCAGACAGCGTGCCCTTGTTACACATTACGGCAGACAGCGTGCCCTTGTTACACATTACGGCAGACAGCGTGCCCTTGTTACACATTACGGCAGGCAGATTCCCCTTTTTACACGTTGCGGCAGGCAGTCCCCCGTTTATACACATTGCGGCAGGCAGATTCCCCTTTTTTACACTTTACGGCAGGCAGATTCTCCCTTTTTACACATAGCGGCAGGCAGATTCCCCATTTTTACACATTGCGGCAGGCAGATTCCCCATTTTTACACATTGCGGCAGGCAGTCCCCCCTTTTTACACATTGCGGCAGGCAGTCCCCCATTTTTACACATAGCGGCAGGCAGTCCACCCTTTTTGCACATTGCGGTAGGCAGTCCCCCATTTTTACACATAGCGGCAGGCAGTCCCAACAAATAAAGAGACAGAAAGAAATAAAGAAAGAAAGAGAGAAAGAAAGAAAGAAAGAAAGAAAGAAAGAAAGAAAGAAAGAAAGAAAGAAAGAAAGAAAGAAAGAAAGAAAGAAAGAAAAAGAAAGAAAGAAAGAAAGTAGAATCATACTTACCCTCTCCGCTGGCTCAGGCTCCTCGTGCAGCTTGACGATTCCCGGGCAGTAGACGAGGTGGAGGAGGGAGCCGTAGCAGCGCTGTGTTATTGGTGGAGGCGCTGCTGCTGCTGCCCCCCTGCTTCACTATAGGCTGTTCTCGGAAGACAGCCTATAGTGAAGCAGAGGGGCAGCAGCAGCAGCGCCTCCACCAGTAACAAAGCGCTGCTGCGGCTCCCTCCTTCACCTCCGTCCTCCTCCTTCCCCCGTCCGTGCCTCTGCTCTTCTCCTCTGTGGGCGGCTGTGCGCTGCGGGCAGCGGTTGCCCGCATCGCACAGCGGCATGTAATGAGTCAGTTTGACTCATTACATGCTTGGGCCCCTGGACAGAGGCGGGCCCCAGTGCAACGCACTGCTTGCCCTGCCGGTAGTTCCGCCTCTGCTCCTACGCCGATCGCTGACAAGGTAACCGGCTGCACTAAACACTCTTTCGGAGTACACACTGGAGGGGGGGCAACTTAGGTAAAATAGAGCCAGTTTGTGCAAGGGCCTCCAAATTGCCTCTTTTTCCTGCCAGTATACGTACGGACTGTCTGACATGTCTACAGTGATGTTGTCACTCATATAATCCTCCACCATTCTGTGCTGGATCCTAGGCTTTAAACCCAGGATCCAGCACAGTGGCCAAAATGTAGTGCTCTGATTTCAACAGATTGACCACCCGTGAATCCTGGTTAAGCGAATGAAGGGCTCCATCCACAAGTCCCACATGCATAGTGGAATCGCTCCGTTTTAGCTCCTCCTTCAATCTCTCCAGCTGCTTCTGCAAAAACCTGATGAGGGGAATGACCTGACTTAGGCTGGCAGTGTCTGAACTGACTTCACGTGTGGCAAGTTTGAAGGGTTGGAGAACCTTGCACAACACGGAAATCATTCTCCACTGCGCTTGAGTCAGGTGGATTCCCCCTCCTTTGCCTATATCGTAGGCAGATGTATAGGCTTGAATGGCCTTTTGCTGCTCCTCCATCCTCTGAAGCATATAGAGGGTTGAATTCCACCTAGTAACCACCTCTTGCTTCAGCTGATGGCAGGGCATGTTCATGAGTGTTTGCTGGCGCTCCAGTCTTCGGCACGCGGTGGCTGAATGCCGAAAGTGGCCCGCAATTCTTCGGGCCACCGACAGCATTTCCTGCACGCCCCTGTCGTTTTTTTTTAAATTATGCACCACCAAATTAATTGTATGTGCAAAACATGGGACGTGCTGGAATTTGCCCACATGTAATGCACGCACAATATTGGTGGCGTTGTCCGATATCACAAATCCCCAGTTGGGGTAAGCCAATCTGCGATGATATTCCTCAGTTTCCGTAAGAGGTTGTCAGCGGGGTGCCTCTTATGGAAAGCGGTGATACAAAGCGTAGCCTGCCTAGGAACGAGTTGGCATTTGCGAGATGCTGCGTACTGGTGCTGCCGCTGTTGTTGCTGCGGGAGGCAATACATCTACCCAGTGGGATGTCACAGTCATATAGTCCTTAGTCTGCCCTGCTCCACTTGTCCACATGTCCGTGGTTAAGTGGACAATGGGTACAACTGCATTTTTTAAGACACTGGTGACTCTTTTTCTGACGTCTGTGTACATTCTCGGTATCACCTGCCTAGAGAAGTGGAACATAGATGGGATTTGGTACCGGAGACACACTGCCTCAAGCAATTCTCTAAGTCCCTGTGAACTAACGCTGGATACCGGACGCACGTCTAACACCAACATAGTTGTCAAGGCCTGAGTTATCCGCTTTGCAACAGGATGACTGCTGTGATATTTCATCTTCCTCGCAAAGGACTGTTGGACAGTCAATTGCTTACTGGAAGTAGTACAAGTGGTCTTCCGACTTCTCCTCTGGGATGACGATCGACTCCCAGCAGCAACAACAGCAGCGCCAGCAGTAGGCGTTCCACTCAAGGATCCATCGGAGGAATCCCAGTTAGGAGAGGACTCGTCAGACTTGCCAGTGACATGGCCTGCAGGACTATTGGCGTTCCTGTCTAAGGAGGAAATTGACATTGAGGGAGTTGGTGGTGTGGTTTGCAGGAGCTTGGGTACAAGAGGAAGAAGGGATTTAGTTGTCAGTGGACTGCTTCCGCTGTCACCCAAAGTTTTTGAACTTGTCAATAACTTTTGATGAATGCGCTCCAGGTGACGTATAAGGGAGGATGTTCCTAGGTGGTTAACGTCCTTACCCCTACTTATTACAGCTTGACAAAGGCAACACACGGCTTGACACCTGTTGTCCGCATTTCTGTTGAAATAATTCCACACCGAAGAGGTGATTTTTTTTTTGTATTTTGACCAGGCATGTCAATGGCCTTATTCGTCCCATGGACAACAACTGTCTCCCGGGTGCCTGACTTAAACAAACCACATCACCATCAGAATCCTCATCGTCAACTTCCTACTCAGCGCCACCAACACCCATATCCTCATCCTGGTGTACTTCAACAGTGACATCTTCAATTTGAATATCAGGAACTGGACTATGGGTGCTCCTTCCAGGACTTGCAGGGGGCGTGCAAATGGTGGAAGGAGCCACCTCTTCCCGTCCAGTGTTGGGAAGGTCAGGCATTGCACCCGCCGACACATTTGGACTCTCCTTGGGGATTTGTGATTTAGAACGCACAATTCTTTGCTGTGCTTTTGCCAGCTTAACTCTTTTCATTTTTCTAGCGGGAGGATGAGTGCTTCCATCGTCATGTGAAGCTGAACCACTAGTCATGAGGAACATAGGAGAGGGCCTTAGCCGTTCCTTGCCACTCCGTGTCGTAAATGGCATATTGGCAAGTTTATGGTTCTCCTCAGACGATTTTAATTTAGATTTTTGGGTCATTTTACTGAACTTTTGCTTTTGGGATTTTACATGCTCTCTACTATGACATTGGGCATCGGCCTTGGCAGACAACGTTGATGGCATTTCATTGTCTCTGCCATGACTAGTAGCAGCAGCTTCAGCACTAGGTGGAAGTGGATCTTGATCTTTCCCTATTTTACCCTCCACATTTTTGTTCTCCATTTTTTTAATGTGTGGAATTATATGCAGTAATATACAGGTTGAGTATCCCATATCCAAAATGCTTGGGACCAGAAATATTTTGGATATCGGATTTTTCCGTATTTTGGAATAATTGCATACCATAATGAGATATCATGACGATAGGACCCAAGTCTAAGTAAGCACAGAATGCATTTATGCTTCATATACACCTTATACACACAGCCTGAAGGTCATTTTAGCCAATATTTTTTATAACTTTGTGCATTAAAAAAAGTGTGTGTACATACACACAATTCATTTATGTTTCAAATACACCTTATACACCCAGTCTGAAGGTCATTAAATACAATATTTTTAATAACTTTGGCCCTCATTCCGAGTTGTTCGCTCGTTATTTTCCTTCGCATCGGTGCGATTTTCCGCTAACTGCGCATGCGCAATGTTCGCACTGCGGCTGCGCCAAGTAAATTTGCTAAGAAGTTTGGTATTTTACTCACGGCATTACAAGGTTTTTTCTTCGTTCTGCTGATCGTAGTGTGATTGACAGGAAGTGGGTGTTTCTGGGCGGAAACTGGCCGTTTTATGGGAGTGTGTGAAAAAACGCTGCCGTTTCTGGGGAAAATGTGGGAGTGGCTGGAGAAACGGGGGAGTGTCTGGGCGAACGCTGGGTGTGTTTGTGACGTCAAACCAGGAACGACAAGCACTGAACTGATCACACTGGAAGAGTAAGTTTCGTGCTACTCAGAAACTGCAAAGAAAAATCTTTTCGCAATATTGCGAATACTTCGTTCGCAATTCTGCTAAGCTAAGATTCACTCCCAGAGGGCGGCGGCTTAGCGTGTGCACTGCTGCAAAAAGCGGCTAGCGAGCGAACAACTCGGAATGAGGGCCTTTGTGAATTAAACAAAGTTTGTGTACAATGAGCCACCATATAACAAAGGTTTCACTATCTCAGTCCTACTCTAAAAATTCCATATTTCGGAATATTCCGTATTTCGGAATATTTGGATATGGGATACTCAACCTGTATCTGAAATTAGATGGCGGTAATGTCTGGAATTAGATACCACTAGATCGATACCAGATACCACTGTGACTGGAATGATGATGACCTATGCACAGTGACAGGACTGAAGACACTAACACAGCACCCTACAGCAGCAAGATGCAGCACAAGCCATTGGACTAGTATATTAGTAATGTACTGTAGTATTACTGGGCACCACAATGCAGCACAAGACAATGAGCAGTGATACTGAGCACTGATGATGATAGTACTGAGAACTGACACTGAGCAGCAAGATGCAGCACAAGACACTGGACTAGTATATTAGTAATGTACTGTAGTATTACTGAGCACCACAATGCAGCACAAGACAATGAGCAGTGATACTGAGCACTGATGATGATACTACTGAGAACTGACACTGAGCAGCAAGATGCAGCACAAGAGAGACACTGTACTTGTATTACTGAGTAGCAATAAGCACTGATACTGAGCACTGATATTGAGATTTGCCGCTGAGAGAACGTAGCCACGTCCTCTCTGCTCTCTCTACAATGTACGAGTGAAAATGGCGGTGACGCGCGGCTTTTATATGGAATCCGAATCTCGCGGGAATCCGAATCTCGCGGGAATCCGACAGCGGGATGATGACGTTTTGACTCGTTCAGGTTTTCCGAGTCAGGCGGGAACAACCAAGCCTGCCTCGGACCCGTGTAAACCACGTGGAGTTCGGGGGGGTTCGGTTCTCGGAGAACCGAACCCACTCATCTCTAGTTATATCAGCCTCACCTGCAGTGGAGAACCACAAATGCCAGCACCCGTAGTCCGCCTGTAAAGAAAATATTAAAATAAAACCACAGACACCTAATGTTGTAATAGTTTATTTAGCTGCACCTTCACCTGGGGGCGGCGGCCTTTAAGCTCTTTTGCATGGCCGCCGCATCCCCAGGGCTTCCGGCGTCTTCACCTAAGAGGCGGCGGCCTTTAAACTCTTTTGCATGGCCGCCGCCGCCACAGGCTTCCGGCGTCTTCGCCAGTTGAGGGGGCGGGGTGATGGCGTGGTGAGCCATGATTGGCTCGCGTGGCCATCTTGAATTTCAAAAATGACGCTGAGGAGCCATTTTTTAAATGGGAAGCCGCTATCCGCTGCCGAACTCTGAAGAATGGCTGGCAGATCTGGATCCTTTCGGATCCAGGTCTGCCGCCAGCCACCCTTTCTCCGCCGGGTCCCGCCGCCACAATGCCCGCCACGTTGCGCCACCGCATGTGCCCGCCAGCCAGCGGATCCACTGGATCCGCTGGTCCAATCACATCTGGGGAACTGTCATTGAGGCACCAGTATAGGTGCCACTTCCCCATACAATTTCAGCCCATGGCTTCGCCCTGCCCGCCCCCCACTACCCGAACTTTAGTATTGGCAGTGGGAGGCACCTCTCCCGTTGCCTCCCAGCCAAACATGCAGGGATTTTCATGGGGGGAAATAATGAAAATAATAAAAGAAGATATTTATCACAGAATCTGTGTTATAATAAGATTTTAAACCTACCGGTAAATCTATTTCTCTGACGTCCTAGTGGATGCTGGGTACTCCGTAAGGACCATGGGGAATAGCGGCTGCTCCGCAGGAGACTGGGCACAACTAAAGAAAGCTTTAGGTCACCTGGTGTGCACTGGCTCCTCCCACTATGACCCTCCTCCAAGCCTCAGTTAGATTTTGTGCCCGGCCGAGGTTGGATGCACACTAGGGGCTCTCCTGAGCTTCTAGAAAGAAAGTATATATTTAGGTTTTTTATTTTACAGTGAGACCTGCTGGCAACAGGCTCACTGCAGCGAGGGACTAAGGGGAGAAGAAGCGAACCTACCTGCTTGCAGCTAGCTTGGGCTTCTTAGGCTACTGGACACCATTAGCTCCAGAGGGACCGACCGCATGGAACTGGCCTTGGTGTTCGGTCCCGGAGCCGCGCCGCCGTCCCCCTTACAGAGCCAGAAGTAAGAAGAGGTCCGGAAAATCGGCGGCAGAAGACATCTGTCTTCACCAAGGTAGCGCACAGCACTGCAGCTGTGCGCCATTGCTCCTCATACACACTTCACACTCCGGTCACTGAGGGTGCAGGGCGCTAGGGGGGGGCGCCCTGAGCAGCAATAAAAAGACCTTGGCTGGCAAAAATACCACAATATATAGCCCCAGAGGCTATATATGTGATAAATACCCCTGCCAGAATCCATAAAAAAACGGGAGAAAAGTCAGCGAAAAAGGGGCGGAGCTCTATCTCTCTCAGCACACTGGCGCCATTTTCTCTTCACAGTATAGCTGGAAGACAGCTCCCCAGGCTCTCCCCTGTAGTTTGCAGGCTCAAAGGGTTAAAAAGAGAGGGGGGGCACTAAATTTAGGCGCAATATTGTATATACAAGCAGCTATTGGGAAAAATTCACTCAATATAGTGTTAATCCCTAAATTATATAGCGCTCTGGTGTGTGCTGGCATACTCTCTCTCTGTCTCCCCAAAGGGCTGTGTGGGGTCCTGTCCTCAGTCAGAGCATTCCCTGTGTGTGTGCGGTGTGTCGGTACGGCTGTGTCGACACGTTTGATGAGGAGGCTTATGTGGTGGCAGAGCAGATGCCGATAAATGTGATGTCGCCCCCTGTGGGGCCGACACCAGAGTGGATGGATAGGTGGAAGGTATAAACCGACAGTGTCAATTCCTTACATAAAAGGCTGGATGACGTAACAGCTATGGGACAGCCGGCTTCTCAGCCAGCGCCTGCCCAGGCGTCTCAAAGGCCATCAGGGGCTCAAAAACGCCCGCTCCCTCAGATGGCAGACACAGATGTCGACACGGAGTCTGACTCCAGTGTCGACGAGGTTGAGACATATACACAATCCACTAGGAACATCCGTTACATGATCCCGGCAATAAAAAATGTGTTACACATTTCTGACATTAACCCAAGTACCACTAAAAAAGGGTTTTATGTTTGGGGAGATAAAGCAGGCAGTGTTTTGTTCCCCCATCAAATGTGTGAATGAAGTGTGAAAAAGCGTGGGTTCCCCCGATAAGAAACTGGTAATTTCTAAAAAGTTACTGATGGCGTACCCTTTCCCGCCAGAGGATAAGTTACGCTGGTAGATATCCCCTAGGGTGGATAAGGCGCTCACACGTTTGTCAAAAAAGGTGGCACTGCCGTCTTAGGATACGGCCACTTTGAAGGTACCTGCTGATAAAAAGCAGGAGGCTAGCCTGAAGTCTGTATTTACACACTCAGGTACTAGACTGAGACCTGCAGATAGTGCTGCTGCAGCGTGGTCTGTAACCCTGTCAAACAGGGATACTATTTTACGAACATAAGACGTCGTCTTATATATGAGGGATGCACAGAGGGATATTTTGCCGGCTGGCATCCAGAATTAATGCAATGTCCATTCTGTCAGGAGGGTATTAGAGACCCGACACTGGACAGGTGATGCTGACTTTAAAAGGCATATAGAGCCTTATAAGGGTGAGGAATTGTTTGGGGATGGTCTCTGGGACCTCGTATCCACAGCAACAGCTGGGAAGAAAAAAATTTACCTCAGGTTTCCTCACAGGCTAAGAAAGCACTGTATTATCAGGTACAGTCCTTTCGGCTTCAGAAAAGCAAGCGGGTCAAAGGCGCTTCCTTTCTGCACAGAGACGAGGGAAGAGGGAAAAAGCTGCACCAGTCAGCCAGTTCCCAGAATCAAAATTCTTCCCCCGCTTCCTCTGAGTCCACCGCATGACGCGGGGGCTCCACAGGCGTAGCCAGGTACGGTGGGGGGCCGCCTCAAAAATTTCAGCGATCAGTGGGCTCGCTCACAGGTGGATCCCTGGATCCTTCAAGTAGTATCTCAGGGGTACAAGCTGGAATTCGAGGCGTCTCCCCCCCGCCGTTTCCTCAAATCTGCCTTGCCGACAACTCCCTCAGGCAGGGAGGCTGTGCTAGAGGCAATTCACAAGCTGTATTCCCAGCAGGTGATAGTCAAGGTGCCCCTACTTCAACAAGGACGGGGTTACTATTCCACACTGTTTGTGGTACCGAAACCGGACGGTTCGGTGAGACCCATTTTAAATTTGAAATCCTTGAACACATACATAAAAAAATTCAAGTTCAAGATGGAATCGCTCAGGGCGGTTATTGCAAGCCTGGAGGAGGGGGATTACATGGTATCCCTGGACATCAAGGATGCTTACCTACATGTCCCCATTTACCATCCTCACCAGGAGTACCTCAGATTTGTGGTACAGGATTGCCATTACCAATTCCAAACACTGCCGTTTGGACTATCCACGGCACCGAAGGTCTTTACCAAGGTAATGGCAGAAATGATGATACTCCTTCGAAAAAAGGGAGTTTTAATTATCCCGTACTTGGACGATCTCCTTATAAAGGCGAGGTCCAAGGAGCAGTTGTTGGTCGGAGTAGCACTATCTCGGGAAGTGCTACAACAGCACGGTTGGATTCTGAATATTCCAAAATCACAGCTGGTTCCGACGACACGTCTACTGTTCCTGGGTATGATCCTGGACACAGTCCAGAAAAAAGTGTTTCTCCCGGAGGAGAAAGCCAAGGAGCTGTCATCTCTAGTCAGAGAGCTCCTGAAACTGAAACAGGTATCGGTGCATCACTGCACGCGGGTCCTGGGAAAGATGGTGGCTTCTTACGAAGCAATTCCTTTCGGCAGGTTCCATGCCAGAATCTTTCAGTGGGACCTGTTGGACCAGTGGTCCGGATCGCATCTTCAGATGCATCGCCTGATAACCCTGTCTCCAAGAACCAGGGTGTCTCTGCTGTGGTGGCTGCAGAGTGCCCATCTTCTAGAGGGCCGCAGATTCGGCATACAGGACTGGGTCCTGGTGACCACGGATGCCAGCCTTCGGGGCTGGGGGGCAGTCACACAGGGAAGAAACTTCCAAGGACTATGGTCGAGTCAGGAGACTTCCCTACACATAAATATTCTGGAACTAAGGGCCATTTACAACGCCCTAAGTCAGGCAAGGCCTCTGCTTCAAAACCAGCCGGTACTGATCCAGTCAGACAACATCACGGCAGTCGCCCATGTAAATCGACAGGGCGGCACAAGAAGCAGGATGGCAATGGCAGAAGCCACAAGGATTCTCCGATGGGCGGAAAATCACGTACTAGCACTGTCAGCAGTGTTCATTCCGGGAGTGGACAACTGGGAAGCAGACTTTCTCAGCAGGCACGACCTCCACCCGGGAGAGTGGGGACTTCATCCAGAAGTCTTCACGCTGATTGTAAATCGATGGGAACGTCCACAAGTGGACATGATGGCGTCCCGCCTAAACAAAAAACTAGAGAGATATTGCGCCAGGTCAAGGGACCCTCAGGCGATAGCTGTGGACGCTCTGGTGACACCGTGGGTGTACCAGTCAGTTTATGTGTTCCCTCCTCTGCCTCTCATACCAAGGGTACTGAGAATAATAAGAAAACGAGGAGTAAGAACAATACTCGTGGTTCCGGATTGGCCAAGACGAGCGTGGTACCCGGAACTTCAAGAGATGATCTCAGAGGACCCATGGCCTCTGCCGCTCAGACAGGACCTGCTGCAGCAGGGGCCCTGTCTGTTCCAAGACTTACCGCGGCTGCGTTTGACGGCATGGCGGTTGAACGCCGGATCCTGAAGGAAAAGGGCATTCCGGAGGAAGTAATTCCTACGCTGATTAAAGCCAGGAAAGATGTAACTGCAAAGCATTATCACCGCATATGGCGGAAATATGTTGCTTGGTGTGAGGCCGAAAAGGCCCCAACAGAGGAATTTCAACTAGGTCGATTTCTGCATTTCCTACAAACAGGAGTGACTATGGGCCTGAAATTAGGCTCCATTAAGGTACAGATCTCGGCTCTGTCGATTTTCTTCCAGAAAGAACTGGCTTCATTGCCTGAAGTTCAGACGTTTGTGAAGGGAGTGCTGCATATTCAGCCCCCGTTTGTGCCTCCAGTGGCACCTTGGGATCTCAACGTGGTGTTGAGTTTCTTAAAATCACATTGGTTTGAGCCACTTAAAACCGTGGATGTAAAATATCTCACGTGGAAAGTGGTCATGTTATTGGCCTTGGCTTCGGCCAGGCGTGTGTCAGAATTGGCGGCTTTGTCATGTAAAAGCCCTTATCTGATTTTCCATATGGATAGGGCAGAATTGAGGACTCGTCCTCAGTTTCTCCCTAAGGTGGTATCAGCTTTTCACTTGAACCAACCTATTGTGGTGCCTGCGGCTACTAGGGACTTGGAGGATTCCAAGTTGCTGGACGTTGTCAGGGCCTTGAAAATTTATGTTTCCAGGACGGCTGGAGTAAGGAAAACTGACTCGCTATTTATCCTGTATGCACCCAACAAGCTGGGTTCTCCTGCTTCTAAGCAGACTATTGCTCGCTGGATTTGTAGCACGATTCAGCAGGCGCATTCTGCGGCTGGACTGCCGCATCCTAAATCAGTAAAAGCCCATTCCACAAGGAAGGTGGGCTCATCTTGGGCGGCTGCCCGAGGGGTCTCGGCTTTACAACTTTGCCGAGCTGCTACTTGGTCAGGGGTAAACACGTTTGCAAAATTCTATAGATTTGATACCCTGGCTGAGGAGGACCTGGAGTTCTCTCATTCGGTGCTGCAGAGTCATCCGCACTCTCCCGCCCGTTTGGGAGCTTTGGTATAATCCCCATGGTCCTTACGGAGTTCCCAGCATCCACTAGGACGTCAGAGAAAATAAGATTTTACTCACCGGTAAATCTATTTCTCGTAGTCCGTAGTGGATGCTGGGCGCCCGTCCCAAGTGCGGATTGTCTGCAATACTTGTACATAGTTACTGTTAACTAAAGGGTTATTGTTGAGCCATCTGTTGAGAGGCTCAGTTGTTTTCATACTGTTAAACTGGGTATTGTATCACGAGTTATACAGTGTGATTGGTGTGGCTGGTAAGAGTCTTACCCGGGATTCAAAATCCTTCCTTATGTCAGCTCGTCCGGGCACAGTGTCCTAACTGAGGCTTGGAGGAGGGTCATAGTGGGAGGAGCCAGTGCACACCAGGTGACCTAAAGCTTTCTTTAGTTGTGCCCAGTCTCCTGCGGAGCAGCCGCTATTCCCCATGGTCCTTACGGAGTTCCCAGCATCCACTACGGACTACGAGAAATAGATTTACCGGTGAGTAAAATCTTATTTTCTCCTAGTCGGTAGAGGATGCTGGGGACTCCGTAAGGACCATGGGGTATAGACGGGCTCCGCAGGAGATAGGGCACCTAAAAAGAACTTTGACTATGGGTGTGCACTGGCTCCTCCCTCTATGCCCCTCCTCCAGACCTCAGTTAGAGAACTGTGCCCAGAGGAGATGGACAATACAAGGCAGGATTTAGCAATCCAAGGGCAAGATTCATACCAGCCCACACCAATCATACCATGTAACCTGGATCATACATAACCAGTTAACCATATGAACAACAACAGTAACGGTCCAAAACCGATTTCAACTGTAACATAACCCTTATGTAAGCAACAACTATATACAAGTCTTGCAGAGTTTCCGCACTGGGACGGGCGCCCAGCATCCTCTACGGACTAGGAGAAATAGATTTACCGGTAGGTTTAAAATCTTATTTTCTCTTACGTCCTAGAGGATGCTGGGGACTCCGTAAGGACCATGGGGTTTATACCAAATCATCCAATCGGGCGGGAGAGTGCGTATGACTCTGCAGCACCGACTGAGCAAACGCTAGGTCCTCATCAGCCAGGGTATCAAACTTGTAGAATTTAGCAAAAGTGTTTGACCCCGACCAAGTTGCCGCTCGGCAAAGTTGTAATGCCGATACGCCTCGGGCAGCCGCCCAAGAAGAGCCCACCTTCCTAGTGGAATGGGCCTTAACTGAATTTGGTACCGGCAATCCAGCCGTAGAGTGAGCCTGCTGAATCGTATTACAGATCCAGCGAGCAATAGTCTGCTTCAAAGCAGGTGCGCCAATCTTATTGGCCGCATACAGGACAAACAGAGCCTCTGTTTTCCTAATTCTAGCCGTCCTGGCTACATAAATCTTTCAGGCCCTGACTATGTCCAGGGATCTGGAATCCTCCAGGTCACTTGTAGCCACAGGCACCACAATAGGTTGATTCACATGGAATGAAGAAACCACCTTAAGTAAAAATTGCGGACGTGTCCTCAATTCAGCTCGATCCACATGAAAAATCAAGTAAGGGCTTTTGTGTGACAAAGCCGCCAATTCTGATACTCGCCTTGCCGATGCCAAGGCCAACAACATGACCACCTTCCAAGTAAGAAATTTCAACTCAACCTTGTTAAGCGGTTCAAACCAGTGTGATTTTAGAAACTGCAACACCACGTTGAGGTCCCACGGTGCCACTGGAGGCACAAAAGGAGGCTGGATGTGTAGCACTCCCTTTACAAACGTCTGTACTTCTGGAAGAGAAGCCAATTCCTTCTGAAAGAAAATCGAGAGGGCCGAAATCTGAACCTTAACAGAGCCTAATTTCAGGCCCATATCCACTCCTGTCTGTTGGAAGTGGAGAAAACGACCCAGATGAAAATCTTCCGTAGGTGCATTCTTGGTCTCACACCAAGACAGATACTTTCGCCAGATACGGTGATAATGCTTAACCGTCACCTCCTTCCTAGCCTTTATTAAAGTAGGAATGACCTCTTCCGGAATCCCCTTTTTCGCTAGGATTCGGCGTTCAACCGCCATGCCGTCAAACGTAACCGCGGTAAGTCCTGAAATACACGGCCCCTGTTGCAACAGGTCTTCCCTCTAAGGAAGAGGCCAGGGATCTCCTGTGAGCATCTCTTGTAGATCTGAGTACCAGGCCCTTCGAGGCCAGTCTGGGACAACGAGTATCGTCTGTACTCTTCTTTGCCTTAGATAAGGAGAGTGCCTGACTGGGCACGATATCTATATAAGAGGCTGGTAATTTTGTGATTGGTTAAAGAAGGTCAATTGTTGCTAGGCAGATCAGAGTTTTGAGTGAGTGATAATTGGGTAGGGCCAGCCTATCGGTGAGTGTAGGGGAGGTGTTTAGTACATGTAAGGTAGAAACTTCCAGAGTGCTTCCTCTTGTCGTCTGGAAGCCTGGAAGGATAAGTGAAACCTGATTGTTGTCTGCCTATCTCTTTATTTCTTTCAGGTTTCTTCCTCATTCCTAACTTTCCCTTTCTCTTCTTATCTTATATTACTATCTTTCCCCAGCCTTTCCTTCTTTTTCTATACTGCTCTGCTTGGCTTATTCTGCTGCTTTTCCCCTTTGGGTTTTCCCGCCCAGCGTGCCTCCCCACCCTGCATTATGCCCAGGTCCAAGCGCTCGGCACCCCGTCCCCTAAGGCTGGCGGACGCTGCTCCCGGGTCGGGTGCCGTGCGCCTCCGCCGCCCTGCTGCTGTCTCCTCGCGGCAGTCTCCCAGCTCCAGGACGGGGGGCGCGACGGTGCCCGTTCCGTCAGCGCCTCCCGTCCCTGCCCCTGATGCAGCGTCTGGCGGCTCCGTGCGTCCCGCTGCTAGCGGGTCGGGCACGGCGGCCGCCAGCACGGGACTCTCGCTGCCTCGCGCCGGGGACTCGTCATCCCCGGCCGCGAAGGTGGCTGGGGCTGCGGCGCCGGCTGGCCGCTTCTCTCCCGCGATCAGCGGGTGTGAGGCAGCTGGCGCCGGCGCCGCTGCGGGGGTCATGCGCACCGGGGATTTGGCACCCCCGGCCGCGCTGTTTGATAATACTGGGGAGGTTGCGGGTGCGGCTACCCTGGGGCATAGTGGGCCCCCCACGGGTCCCGCGCCCGGTGCTTTTGGGGCCCCTGAGGCACCCCTGGCTGCTGGTGGGCTTCATATAGCCCCAGTAGCTGGGGGGGTCAGCAGGCAGTGGGGGGATCTGCATGTTACCTCTGAGACCCTCCTGGGTCAGGCTCCCCCTCTGGCAGCCATTTTATTGCCTGGCTGCTCACCTCATCCCCCTCAGCAGGCTGCTGGCAGCATGCTGGGTGGGGGGGTGCAGCCACTGCTGGACACTTGGAGGTGCTGCGGGCCTTTTCAGTACATGGCTGCGCAGCAGCCTCTGTGTCTTTACCAGGCCAGCATTCCGTCACGGATTTTCGGTCCGTGGCGGGGGGTGGCTTTGCTACGAGCACCCTTAGTTTGCCAGCATTCTCTTCCCCCAGCAGCACGGGCCTGCCTTACTTGCACTGCCCATTTCCCCCGGTGGTTTCGCAAAGTTTCCCTCCGCTAGTTTCCACCCCGCAGGTCCAGTCAGTCTGGTCCTCCGGGATGGGGCAGGTTTTCGGACACCCGCATAATGTTTCTTCCTTTTCGGGGGGGTTTCAATCCGCGTCACTTCCGGCGCCAGCTTTCCACCAGTTCCCATACTGTCAACCGCCTTATCCCCCGGCGCAGCCAGGGCCTTATGGGTATCCGTGGCAGGGCGGTTTCGGGTCCCCAGGTTTCCGCGTTCCCAGCGTTAGCCAAGCAGTTGCGCTGCCTCGGTACCTTTCCCCGGCCCAGGCCCCGCCAGCTCAGGTGGCACCGCCTGGGCCCGGTACACCATTACATTCGGTGGCCCCGGGCGGGGAAGCGCCGCGCCCCCTCCCCGTTCCATCCGTTGGTGGGGCTGATGGGCCGGGTAACTTAATTCCACTTGTTTCTGTTCCCGAGGTTAGTACAGACTGCTCTGCAGCCCCTCAGGCCGCTCCGGTACAGGACGGATCCGGAAGGCGCGGTGATGTGGACCCATCTCCAACAGATGCCGTTTCTTCGGTTCCAGGTCTCTCGCAGGCGACTGAAATGGCTGACGTCCCTGGCCCTTCCGGTTCTGGTGAGCATGACGTTGCAGCTGATTCATCTGTTGTATCCTCATCTGAATCCTCTACTAGCAGCAAGGGGTCTGATTCCCCCAAGCGCCCGCGCAAGCTTGCGAAATTAGTCGCGCGTGAGGTCGCCAAGGTGGTAGGGAAGGATAAGGTACCGAGGAAGGCGTTGGCTACTGGTCAGCCGCCGAAAAAGGCGGTGGCTTCTGATGAGCCGCCGTTGTTTTCGGAGATGGTGCGCTGCGCGAACACGGCTGTTACTCGGGGTTTACGGAAGAGGATGAAGGAAAAAATAGTTAAGGGAAAATTTGTCGACCTTTTCACCCTCACGGATGACATGAGGAAGGACTTCGACAAGGCGAAGAAGGCGGGGGGCATCGGTGAAAATGCTTTTCGGAGCTTTCATCATTGGTTAAAGGGTTTCTTAGTTTTTTCTGCTGTTTACCTAAAAACGCGCCCTGCCGAACATCTTAATGTGGTAAAGTACATGTTTTTAATTAACGAGATGTTCTTAAAGTACAAAGGTTCCGTCTGGAGGGATTACGATGAAAAATTCTGTAAGAATCAGGATGGCAATCCGACGTTACCTTTGGGCTTTAAGGATGTTGAGGTTTGGATGGAGGTTTCCAACCAAGCGAGTAGTGTGGTTGAGGGTCAGGCCAAGAGGAAGTTTTCGGGGGGCAAGAATGTTGCGGGTACGGCGGCAAAGGGCAAGTGTTTTGCGTTTAACGACTCTAAGTGCACCAGGGGTGCGGCCTGTCGTTTTCGTCACTCCTGCCGCGTCTGTGGGGCCAATCACCCCGCCAAGGATTGTAAGTCCGGAAGCGGGGTTAAGCAGGCCGACCAGGGCGCTGCAGGCGGCAGTGCGAAGTAAGGCACCCTCGCCCATAGTTGTACCTGAGTTGGCTAAATGGCTGCACCGTTATCCCAGGACGGAGGATGCTGAATTTTTGTTAGCCGGTTTTAGTTGCGGTTTTCGTTTGCCCATTTCGGAATCAGTTCATGTTGTGTCTCGCAGGAATTTGAGGTCGGCGACGGAGTTTCCCCATGTGGTCAGGCAGAAGGTGGAGGCGGAGGTGCAATTGGGTCGCATGTGCGGTCCTTTTGCATGCGAGCCTTTGCCTGGGTTATGCGTATCTCCCTTGGGAGTAGTACCCAAGAAGGCGCCGGGTAAATTCCGCTTGATACAACATTTGTCCTACCCGCATGGGGGCTCCGTTAACGACGCCATTCCTGAGGAGTTTTGCACGGTCAGGTACCAGTTGTTTGACGAGGCCCTGGAATTGATCCGGGGTTTTGGGCCCGCGGCCCTGTTGGCCAAGTTGGATGTTGAATCCGCTTTTCGCCTTCTTCCCCTTCACCCCGACTCTTTCAAGTTTATGGGTTTTCGGTTAGGCGGTTTCTTTTATGTCGACAAATGTTTGCCAATGGGTTGTTCTGTCTCTTGCGCCTACTTCGAGAACTTTAGCTCGTTCCTGCATTGGTGCATTGCTGCAGGAACGGGGCAAGTTGGCATCGCCCACTATCTCGATGATTTTCTTTTTGTGGGCCCAGGAGACAGCAACACCTGCCAGGAGCTCCTTTTTTCCGCGTCCGCCTTGTTCAAGGTTCTGGGAGTGCCTGTTGCTCACGATAAGACAGAGGGACCCACGTGTTGCCTTTCTTACCTGGGCATCGAGGTTGACACTAGCGCAAGTTGTTGTCGTATTCCGGCCGACAAGGTGGCGAAGCTTTTGGGACAGATCGAAGAATGCTTGAGGAAGCGTAGAGTTAGACTCCGTCAGGTGCAGTCCCTTTTAGGCTCCTTTAATTTTGCTTGCCGGGTCATACCTATGGGGAGGGTGTTTTGCCGCAAACTTGGGAGGGCCACAGCGGGAGCGACTGGGCCGCACCACACCATTCGTCTGTCTCGGGAAATTAAGGACGACCTTAGAACTTGGTCGACCTTTTTGGTAACTTTTAATTCGGAATTGCTGTGGCCTCTCCGGCCCGTCGCCAATTCTTCCCTGGAACTGTTTACAGATGCTGCCGGTGCTACGGGTTTCGGTGCTTTTTTCCAGGGTGAGTGGTGTGTTTCGGCCTGGCCCCAGTCTTGGGTATCTCGTGGCTTTACGGCTAACCTACTCTTATTGGAACTGTTCCCTATAGCGGTGGCAGTGGAGTTGTGGGCCCCTAAGTTGGCGAACCGGACGATTGTCTTTTGGTGCGACAATTTGGGGGTGGTACATGCGGTGAACAACCAACGTGCATCATCGCCGCAGGCTTTGCGGCTGTTGAGATTTTTGGTGTTACAATGTCTCCGTTTTAACATCAATTTCACGGCGAAGCACGTGCCTGGGGTCGAGAACGACATCGCGGATGCGCTGTCGCGTTTCGATTTTCCCAGGTTTCGCAGGTTGGCCCCCAGGGCGGAGGCCCTAGGTTTGACTTGTCCAACTTCTGTCTGGCAGATTATAGAACTGGCGTAGATGGCTTGGCGCTGAACTCATTGGCCCCTTCGACCCGCCGGGCATACGCTGCGGTTTGACGTGACTGGCAGGCGCATCAGGTTAGGTGCGGGGCCGGGGGTAAGTCAGAGGAGGATCTTTTGTTGGCCTTTGTTTGGGAGTGTTACCAGAGTGGTAGGTCCAAGGCGTCCATGTGCGCGGCGTTGGCGGGGATTTCGTTCCATGCCCGGTTGCAGCGGGGGACGGACCCCACCAGGTCTTTCACTTTGTCCAAGGCGCTCAGGGGTTGGGCGAAGTTAAGTCCGGCCCAGCCGGATACGCGCAGGCCTATTGACACGCAGTTGTTGCGCGAGCTCATGGCGATTCTGCCGACGGTGACTGATTCTGCTTTTGAGGCGTCCCTTTTCCGTGCAGCATTTTCATTTGCGTTTTTTGGGGCCTTTCGGGTTGGCGAGCTGGTGGCCGCTAATAAAAGGTCCACTGATACAGGCATGCTTTTCAGGGACCTGGTACTCAAGGAAGGTGTCGCCATGTTTAGGTTGCCTCGTTCCAAGACCGACCAGTTGGGTCGAGGGCGCTGGGTGACTTTAAAGGCGCATGAGGATACAGATTTGTGCCCGGTGCTGCATGCAAAAATTTATTTACCTTTACGACCCAAAGGTGGGGCTCAAGTACTGCTGCACGGGGATGCATTGCCTCTCACTCGGTTTGCTGCTGTGTTGAAGCGCTGTTTGGTCGCCCTTGGGCTTAATAGCGCGGAATATGGGACGCATTCCTTTCGCATCGGTGCGGCAACTTGCGCTGCGGCATGCGGACTTCCACCGTCAGCCATTCAGGAAATGGGACGTTGGAAGTCGGCAGCGTTTAAGTCTTATGTTAGATTGGATAAGGTTTAATGTTGCGCTACTTGCTCTAACCCAAAAACGTTGTTTACCTGCCAATTTTGGAATGATTAGCGTTCCGGAATTGGAGGTGTGAAGGAATTTTTTTAATTTTTCCTCCGAGGGGGCCTAAATTACAATTGGCTGACACTCCAGGTCCACGGGAGGTTTTTAAGATTTCTCCTTCACTTGGGTTTTTTATGTTACTAACTGTTCGGTTCGGTCTAACGGTTCTAATTACCTGTTTTATGGGCGCGGCCTGACAGCTAGGTTACTTTTTCAGCGTCCACTGATTCCAACGAACAGATTTGGGTAGTTGGCCATTCTTACGTGTTTTGGGCCGAGCGGCATCCCCTTGCTGATAGGTCATCTGAGTTGTTAGGTGGTCGCAGAGTGCGATGGTTAGGTGTGAGAGGGCTCAGATGGTCTGGACTTTTGGAGCTGTTGTTGCAATATGAACAGCGTTGGGGGCGTCCCCAATGGCTGCTGCTGCACCTGGGCGGTAACGATGTAGGTCACCTAAAAGGTATAGATCTTATTCTTAGGATTCAGGCGGATTTGGGGGAACTTAGCTTGCTTTGGCCTGGTGTACGCTTGATTTGGTCTGACATTATTCCTAGGTTTGTCTGGAGGGGATCACGGAATGTCACAGCGCTGGACAGGGCTAGGAAGAAGATTAACTTTGCTGTGTCGAAGTTTGTGTTGGCTGCTGGTGGTTTGGCCGTTAGACATCCGCTATTGGTGCTCCAGAGCCCCTTTTATTTTAGGAAGGATGGTGTGCATCTCTCCCATCTTGGGATTGGAGTTTTTCTGAGGGCGCTGTTCTCTTGTCTGGAGTAGTTTGTTATCTTTGAAGGTAGGGATAGGATTTGTGTAGATAGGTATTTGGTTTTTGTTTTTTGGTTGGATTTCATTTCGTGTTGGGTGGCGGGCTGCATTTCTCTGAAACTGGCGGTGGCAGGAAGGCGCTACTGGCCAGCGGTCACTTGTAGCATAAGTGGTGTTGTGGGGCACTTACCCCTTTTGAAGGACGGCGAGTGTGTCCTGCCCTTGTGGGGGGGCGAGGGACGCTTCCTTGGGGAGCGTCCTCACTCTGCTATAGGAAGGGGTGGTGAGACCTTCGCAGCACAGGTTATGCTGATATATATAGATGGGGCGTTTCAGTCGCACCCATGACAGTTGGGGCGTTTAGTCGCCGCCATTTTGTAAGATCGTGACTAGAGCTGGTTAGTGGTAGCGTTTTCCTGGCCACCCACTACGAGTGAGGTCATTCCAATTAATAAATTCAATGACCATTTAATCCAACGCAGTTGTGTCCGTGTCGTTATTTTTAGTTGATAAGCTAGCTTAAAGTGTATAGTTAATGTCAAGCACAATAATTGAATAGACGCCTTATGATCCTCAACACTTTTGTGATGAGAGGAAGAGGAGGAAACACGTAGACCGATTTGAACACCCACGGTGTTATCAGAGCGTCTACTGCCACTGCCTGAGGGTCCCGAGTCCTGGCACAATACCTCCGAAGCTTTTTGTTGAGGCGTGACGCCATCATGTCTATTTGAGGAGTTCCCCAAAGACGTGTTATGTCTGCAAAGACTTCTTGATGAAGTCCCCACTCTCCTGGATGGAGATAGTGTCTGCTAAGGAAGTCTGCTTCCCAGTTGTCCACTCCCGGAATGAAGACAGCCGACAGAGCGCTTACATGATTTTCCGCCCAGCGAAGAATCCTGGTGGTTTCCGCCATCACGACTCTGCTTCTTGTCCCGCCTTGGCGGTTCACATGAGCCACTGCTGTGACATTGTCTGATTGAATCAGAACCGGTAGGTTTCGAAGAAGACTCTCCGCTTGTCGAAGGCCGTTGTAAATGGCCCTGAGTTCCAACACATTGATGTGTAGACAGGACTCCTGGTCTGACCAAAGTCCCTGAAAGTTTTTTCCCTGTGTGACCGCTCCCCATCCTCGGAGGCTCGCGTCCGTGGTAACCAGGATCCAGTCCTGAATCATGAACCGTCGACCCTCCAACAGGTGAGCACTTTGCAACCACCACAGGAGAGACACACTGGCCCCTGGGGACTGAGTTATTTTCCGATGTAAGTGCAGATGGGACCCGGACCACTTGTCCAGAAGGTCCCATTGAAAAGTCCTTGCATGGAACCTTCCGAAGGGAATGGCCTCGTAGGCCGCCACCATTTTTCCCAGAACTCAAGTGCATTGGTGAACTGACACCCTTTTCGGTTTTAGCAGGTCTCTGACCATGTTCTGGATGTCCTGGGCTTTCTCTATTGGGAGGAAGACCTTCATTTGTTCCGTATCCAGTATCATACCTAGGAACGGTAGTCGAGTTGTCGGAATCAACTGTGACTTCGGTAGATTTAGAATCCAACCATGTTGCTGGAGCACTCTCAGAGAGAGTGCCACACTGCTCAGCAATTTCTCCCTTGATCTCGCTTTTATCAGGAGATCGTCCAAGTATGGGATAATTGTGACTCCATGCTTGCGCAGGACCACCATCATTTCCGCCATTATCTTGGTGAAAATCCTCGGGGCCGTGGAAACTCCAAACGGCAACGTCTGAAATTGGTAATGACAATCCTGTACAGCGAATCTCGGGTATTCCTGATGGGGGGCATATATGGGAACATGAAGGTACGCATCCTTTATGTCCAGAGACACCATAAACTCCCCCTCCTCCAAGTTGGCTATTATCGCTCTGAGTGATTCCATTTTGAATTTGAATCTTTTTATGTACAGGTTTAGGGATTTCAGATTCAAAATAGGTCTGACCGAACCGTTCGGTTTCGGGACCACAAATAGGGTTGAGTAGTAACCTCTTCCCTGCTGGGGAACCTTGATTATCACTTGCTGTATACACAGCGTTTGAATTGCAGCTAACACTACATCCCTTTCCGATGTGGAAGCTGGTAGGGCCGATTTGAAAAATCGGCGCGGGGGCACCTCCTCGAATTCCAGTTTGTACCCCTGGGAAACTATTTCCAACACCCAGGGATTCAGGTCTGATCTGACCCAGGCCTGACTGAAAAGTCGAAGACGTGCCCCCACCGGTGCGGACTCCCTCAGGGGAGCCCCAGCGTCATGCTGTGGATTTTGGAGCAGCCGGGGAGGACTTTTGTTCCTGGGCACCTGCCGAAGCAGGTGCTCTTTTGCCTCTGCCCTTACCTCTGACGAGGAAAGAGGATCCCCGACCTCTTTTGGACTTGTGTGACCGAAAGGACTGCATCTGATAGGGTGTTACTTTCTTTTGCTGTTGGGGAATATATGGTAAAAAATTTGATTTACCTACTGTAGCTGTGGAAACCAGGTCCGTCAGCCCATCCCCAAACAATACATCACCCTTATAGGGTAGTACTTCCATATGTTTTTTGGAATCCGCATCACCCGTCCATTGGCGAGTCCATAAGGATCTTCTCGCTGAGATAGACATGGCATTGGCCCTAGAAGCCAGCAATCCAATGTCCCTTTGAGCATCCCTCATAAATAAGACTGCGTCTTTTATATGGGCTAGAGTTAAGAATATAGTATCCTTATCCATATTATCAAATTGATCTGTCAGCTCATCTGTCCAAGCTGCAATTGCGCTACACACCCATGCCGACACAATTGTCGGTCTTAGCACAGCCCCCGTATGAGAATAAATACACTTTAAGGTAGTTTCTTGCCTGCGATCTGCAGGGTACTTAAGGGCCGCTGGTGTCAGGAGACGGTAGCGCCACTTTCTTGGACAAGCACGTCAGGGCCTTGTCCACAGTGGGGGATGATTCCCAAATCTCCCTGTCCTGCTTAGGGAAGGGGCATGCCATATAAATTCTTTTGGGGATCTGTGGTCTCTTTTCCGGAGTCTCCCAAGCTTTTCCAAAGAAATCATTTAATTCATGAGATGTGGGAAAATTAATAATCTGTTTCTTTTCCTTAAACATGTGTACCCTTGTGTCAGGGACCGAGGGTTCATCCTCAATATGCAACACATCCCTTATTGCCACAATCATACACTGAATAGTTTTAGTCACCCTAGGGTGCAATTTTACTTCGTCATATTCGACACTGGAATCAGAATCTGTGTCGGTAGTAGTGTCTTGTGTTAAGGGACGCTTTTGAGACCCCGACGGGCCCTGTGAGTCGGTCCAATCCGAGGATTGACCCCCTGATGTCCCCCCTAATTCAGCCTTATCAAGCCTTTTATGTAAAGATGCCACACTTGCAGTCAACATATGCCACATGTCCATCCAATCCGGAGTCGGCACAACCGACGGGGACACACCACTCATTTGCTCCACCGCCTCCTTGGAGAATCCTTCCGCCTCAGACATGTCGACACACACGTACCGACACCCCACACACACAGGGATTAACCTATAAGGGGACAAAACCCCAACCAGGCCATTATGAGAGACAGAGAGAGAGTATGCCAGCACACACCAGCGCTTAAAAACACTGGAATATATATACCAGATAGCGCTTTTTATATATATAGCCTTAATTCCCACTCACTGCGTTCCAAAGTGCCCCCCTCCTCTTTTTTCCAGCCTGTGAAGGTTCAGCAGGGGAGAGATCAGGGAGCCAGCTTTTCCTCATGCAGTTTCTGTGGAGAAAATGGCGCTGGTGAGTGCTGAGGATCAAGCCCCGCCCACCCGACGGCGGGCTTCGGTCCCAGTAAACTTATATAAAAAATGGTGGGGGATTTGTGGATTTACTGTGCCACAGCCTAATCCTGTTTATATTGCCACAAAATGAGGAATATTGCTGCCCAGGGCGCCCCCCCCTGCGCCCTGCACCCTTCAGTGCCTGCTTGTGTGTGAGTACTGGGAGCAATGGCGCGCAGCTTACCGCTGCGCGCTTACCTCATGAAGATCTGATGTCTTCTGCCGCCTGATGTCTTCTTGCCTTCTCATACTCACCTGGCTTCTATCCTCGGCATCTGTGAGGAGGACGGCGGCGCGGCTCCGGGACGAACCCCAGGTAAGACCTGTGTTCCGACTCCCTCTGTAGCTAATGGTGTCCAGTAGCCTTAGAAACAGTGCCCAACTTGACAAGCCAGCTCTGTTTCTCTCTCCTCAGTCCCACGATGCAGGGAGCCTGTTGCCAACAGGACTCCCTGAAAATAAAAAACCTAACAAAATTCTTTAAAACAGAAAACTCTGGAGAGCTCTCTGCATTGTACCCTTTCTCCTCTGGGCACAAGGGGATCCGGTCTGAAGATCGACACTGTCTAGGTCGACAATGTTTAGGTCGACCACTATAGGTCGACAGTCACTAGGTCGACATGGATGGAAGGTCGACAGGGTTTCTAGGTCGACATGTGCTAGGTCGACAGGTCTAAAGGTCGACATGAGTTTTTCAAAATGTTTTTCTTTTTTTGAATTTTTTCATACTTAACGATCCACATGGACTACGATTGGAACGGCAATCTGTGCCGAGCGAAGCGGTAGCGGAGCGAAGGCACCAGGCCCGAAGCATGGCGAGCGAAGCGAGCCATGCGAGGGGACGCGGTGCACCAATTTGGGATCCCGGTCACTCTACGAAGAAAACGACACCAAAAAAAAAAAATCCTCATGTCGACCTTTAGACCTGTCGACCTAGCACATGTCGACCTAGTAGAAACCCTGTCGACCTTCCATCCATGTCGACCTAGTGACTGTCGACCTACAGTGGTCGACCTAAACATTGTCGACCTAGATACTGTCGATTTGATGAACCACACCCGGGCACAAGATCTAACTGAGGTCTGGAGGAGGGGCATAGAGGGAGGAGCCTGTGCACACCCATAGTCAAAGTTCTTTTTAGGTGCCCTATCTCCTGCGGAGCCCGTCTATACCCCATGGTCCTTACGGAGTCCCCAGCATCCTCTAGGACGTAAGAGAAAAATATATTCTTTGTATTATTTTTATTATTATGACAGGGAAGTCACTGCCTCCCCTGACCGCACGTCCCTGGGTTGTGCACCCTTCTACTCAGAAGCACAGACTAGCTGGCATCCTTGACTCCTCAGACTGGAAGTATGGTGCGGCTGTAACACTAAGTGTCGCACTAACAGTGTACTATTAACATAAAATAAGCTGCTGGCTGTTCTCCTTCATGTTGGCAGTCAGCACTACATGCAGTGACACTGCATGGGCGCAGGATGAGCAAAATTATTCCTAAAGCTTCTTTCTAGGTGAGCTTGACTTTAAAAATACTGATTGCTTGTTGTGAAGGTTTCAGTAAACATCAGAATACAAACTTACATGTAGGAGAACTAGGTCCAAATATTTATTTCTTAGAAGACAGATTCCCCTTAAAGCGCTGATTTAAGGTTTTTTTATTCATAGATAGCTTCATGCAGCATTGATTGACAGCAGTTAAGCGATCTGTGCATTTATATTTATATGCACAAATAGCATAATTATTGACATCGCTCACTCTGGCAGCTCTGTCTCCAAGGATCCATATGAATAGTGGTCACATACAGGGCCCTCTTAACAGCAATGTAGGCCCCTGGGCAAAGCAATGAACTGGGGCCCCTGCCCATCCTCTGGTGTTAGGGGGGGGGGGGGGGGTGCTAGCATTGGTAGCTTTGATGTCCCGCGGGTGGTAGGGGGTGTTCTATCTTCTGCTCAGCATGTGGGGCCTGGAGCAGTAATGTCTACTAATTACTCCTTTACTGCACAGATGGTGGGAGATCAGGTGCAAGGGAGCGCACTAAACTGTAAAAGTGGGCATTGGGCTGAATGAAGAGGCTCCAGTACAGGACTTCCCGAGTAGTACGGGTTGTTTAATATATTGGGGGGGGGGGGGTGGATAGTGGAGTGGACGTAATATTCAACATTTTCCGGTGTGAGGGCAGTTTGCTTGACTGCAGATATCACCAGTTCCTGGAAATAGATTTCTTACCTTTTAAGAGGATAAAAAACTAGAGAGTCCCACCTTTCTGGAGGTACTGGTGACTTGGGGATCAGAGTTCAGGAGCCAGAGCAATCCACTGATGAAAGTATAAAACTACATACTTGGCATGTGGAGCTGGAGCGGGGAACAGCTGGTGGAAGGCTGATATTTCTGGTTCTAGGCATATTAGAGGCACGCTGCCAGTGTCCACCAAAAGGGGAGAGTCCCAGCTTTTGGAGAGTACCATCAGAAAAAATTCTAAGTCAGACAAAACTCAAAATATCTGTCTAGAAGGGCAATTAACAGGCTTAGATGGTGACTACTGCTTTGAAATCGGATATCTCCGGTTCCCCAGGGTCGATTTTCAAAAATCTGGCACCTTTGAAAAAAGAGGACCTTCAGCTATCATACTAGGGCCCTTATACTCCTGGGGCCCTTGAGCCCATACGAAAAGATGGCCCTGATCACATGACCACTCGGCAGGCGCATCTAGGCACTGGGGAGGCAACTCCAGGAGGTCATGTTAACATCTGTCCTAGACAAGATTGTTCAAAAGCAGTGCAAAGAAGTGTTAAGGCCAGCTTTAGATGACATTTGCTGCAACTTAGACGAGGTACAGTTACACACTATGCTGTAAAATGGATATGGAAAGTAAAAGAGATATCTCCAGCAATACTGTGTCCGCCTTGCCAGACAGTGGTCTTATTACAAACCTGTTATATTATGGATAAGAAATATATTCCATTGCTCGAGTAAGCGGACCAGTTCAAATGCGTAGCTACTGAAAATGAGACGTGTTTTTCCTATTTCTCTTTTCTTCCTATTACTCTTTTAGGGGCATATTTATAGTGGATTTGTAAATAGTTAGTGAATCCTTAATGCAAATCAAGCATGATTTTGCATTTACTGGTATTGCCCTTTTAAATATGGCAGGCAAAATCAAGGGATTTGAAAATTCACCTTTTAGTATATATTGCACTTTATTTTATGCTTTATTTTTATTTTCCATTTTACACTTTTTAATATTATTGAAATTTGAGTTTTTGAACTGCATTTTACATTGACATCTACACATTTATGATAATTCTTATCAGATGTTTTCAAAGATTTCTAACAATTTTCTCTTTATACATTTGTTTATGATCTTCCTGATTTGGGACATAAGTGGATTTAAATCAGTTGCTAATGAATGTTTTATTTTATTAACCTGAAAATCAGGGCCATCTTAACACATGGACACACTGTGCAGCTTCTCTGCCTTTTGGCTAAGATTAAGGGGCTCATTCCGAGTTGTTCGCTCGTTGCCGATTTTCGCAACGGAGCGATTAAGGCAAAAATGCGCATGTGCATGGTTCGCAGTGCGCATGCGGTTAGTATTTTAACACAAAACTTAGTAGATTTACTCACGCCCGAACGAAGATTTTTCATCGTTGAAGTGATCAGAGTGTGATTGACAGGAAGTGGGTGTTTCTGGGCGGAAACTGGCCGTTTTCTGGGAGTGTGCGGAACAGCGCAGGCATGTCAGGGAAAAACGCGGGAGTGTCTGGAGAAACGGGGGAGTGGCTGGGCGTGTGTGTGACGTCAAACCAGGAACAAAACTGACTGAACTGATCGCTATTTGTGAGTAAGTCTCGAGCTACTCAGAAACTGCTAAGAAATTTCTATTCGCAATTCTGCTAATCTTTTGTTCGCTATTCTGCTAAGCTAAGATACACTCCCAGAGGTCGGCGGCTTAGCGTGTGCAATGCTGCTAAAAGCAGCTAGCGAGCGAACAACTCGGAATCACCCCCAAAGTGTAGTATCGGTTCTTAGGCTAGGGCTCTGGCAAGCCCCTGGTGGGAATGGAGAAAAGCTTGGTCTGGCCGGAGGGTCAAGGCAGCATGAAGCCCGAGTTGCTATGTGCCCCTAGTGTACTTTACTCCTTAAGTATGCACTTTTTTTTCTTTTGCCCTGGCCCTTTGGTGCCCCCCCCCTAAAAGGCTTACTTATTTTTCACATATGTTTGCATTATTTTACACTTTGCCTTTTTATGTTTTTCTCATGTTGTGTCACATATTTGTGGGGTTTAGGTGTGACCCCTTTGGGCCGCCTTCTCCCCTAGTTGCTGAGGCTCTCTCCTTCTGGGGAGAGCCAAAGATTTTGTTCCCCAGGGTGAAGCTTTGGCCAACCCTGAGGGAGAAATGGGTGACCCAGAGCTGTGAGGTAGAGGGAAGCCTGAAGACCTGTTCGGCTCTGGTGGTCAGGGATTCAAGGGGTCTCTCTGAGCTCCGGCAAGTGGGGACCTGTCACAACTGAGGGTCTGGGCTGACAGGAGGAAGCCTCAGTTGTAGGGGCTGAGATGTAGTGGAACCTGGGAGGTTGAATCAGACCCCTGGACATGTAAGGAACACGTAAGAAAGTTGCCCGAAGGCGGGACCAAGACAACCAGAGTAAAATTCAATAATTATTTATTTAAGATGACTCCATGAATCACAGCAGTGGTAAAAGAATAATGCAATAAGCAATAACGTATAACACAGTTCCTGGATACTACGGGTTGGCAATGGCCACAGGGCTCTGGTAGCAATAGGTACAGTTCTTAATGTCCTTGAGATGGAAAGTCCTTACCAGGCCCGGACGTAGTAGTGAGAATAGCCAAGGAACACGCCAGCTGATGTTAACAGTAAGCTGGTACGTTGTTGTTGGAATAGCTGCTGTGGGTACTGGTTTGAACCAGTCAGGTGTTAACACGGAGTGGATGCTGGGTGGAACCAGCCAAATGGTAGTATGAAGCTTGAGAGCGAAGAAATACTGGTACCGGTGGTTTGTGGAAATCTGCTGGGAAGCACCGGCACTTTAAGAACTGCTGATCGCTGCTGGAAGCTAGCTGCTGGAAGCAGATGGATCTGTAGCTGGAAACTGGAGTAGTCACGGAGGACTGGAGAGTCAGGCTGCACCGCAAGGTGGTAAGCTGGTGCGGGTCTCTAAGTGGAAGCTGGAGACAGGAGCTGGAAACCTGGAAAAACAACCACAGGAGAGAGAGACTGGAAACAAGGTTTGACAACCAAAGCACTGACGCCTTCCTGGCCCAGGCACAGGATACTTATACCTGCAGCAAGGCAGGCATTGGCTGGGCAATTATGCAGATTCCAGTGGAGCAGCGGATTGGTGGAAACTGAGGCATGTGATAGAATCCAACATGGCTGCGCCCATGTTAGCACTTAGAGAGAAAAGTTAGTTAGAGAAACCATGTGGAGATTCAGTAGTAATGGCGGCACGGACCACGGAGGGCAGGAGACGCCACACTGACAACTTGCATACTGGAACCACATGGATGACAGCGGAGGCCGCGGCAGGCATGAGACGCCACACTGACCAATCTGTATACTGGAAACACAGGAACGGCGGCGGAGGCCGCGGAGGACTGGAGACGTCATTCTGAGGCCTAACATGGAGCCGCTTGTGACAGCTCTTAAAAGTGACAGGAGGGAGATGTACAGTGTGGACATCAGCAACGCAGGCAAGATCCAGCCCTGGGACGCCGAGCCAGCCTCAGGAGACATCTGAATGGTAAGTAATGGCGTCCAGATACCCGGATCGTGACAGCACCCCCCCCCCCCTCCCCTTTAGGAGTGGCCCCAGGACACTTTTTTGGCTTCTGAGGGAATTTAGAGTGGAAATTCCGGACCAAGGCAGGAGCATGTACATCTGAAGCATTGGTCCAAGAGCGTTCTTCAGGACCATAGCCCTTCCAGTCAATAAGATATTGCAACTGACCGTAACGGAAACGTGAATCCAGAATCTTGGCAACTTCATACTCAACTCCCCGTTGAGTCTGGACTTTAGGAGCCGGAGGTAGTGCAGAATGAAAGCGATTCAGAATCAGTGGTTTCAGAAGGGAAACACGGAATGTCCTAGGTATTTTCAAGAAGGGGGGTAACTGGAGTCTGTAAGCAACAGGATTGACGACTTGTTCAACTCGAAAAGGACCGATGTAACGAGGTGCAAACTTCATGCTGGGAACTCTTAACCTCAGATTCTTCGTAGATAACCACACACGATCACCCACCTTGAGAGCAGGAACTGCCCTACGCTTCCGATCCGCAAACTTCTTGTACCTGAATGATGCTTTGAGCAGAGCCGCTCGTACATTTTTCCAGTTATCTGAAAACTGGCGTAAGGTGATATCCACTGCTGGTACCAAAGTTGCTGGAAGCGGCTGGAATTCTGGAACTTTAGGGTGGAATCCATAGTTAATGAAGAATGGTGTTGAAGAAGATGAGGAATGATATTGGTTGTTATGGCTGAATTCGGCCCAGGGAAGGAGTTGAACCCAGTCGTCTTGAGAGGAAGATACATAGATGCGGAGGAAGGCCTCCAAGTCCTGATTCACCCTCTCAGGTCTGAGGATGGTAAGCTGTAGAAAACTTTAATTTGACTTGGAGGGCTTGACACAAACTTCGCCAGAACTTGGCTACAAATTGTACTCCTCTATCAGAGATGATCTCTTCAGGAAGACCGTGAAGTCGGAAGATTTCTTGAATGAATACTTGAGCCAACTTGGAAGCTGACGGAAGACCGGTGAGAGGAATGAAATGTGCCATCTTGGTGAATCGGTCAACTACCACCCAGATGGTATTAAACTTGTTGCACATAGGCAGGTCTGTAACAAAGTCCATCGACAAATGGGTCCATGGTCGACGGGGAACGGATAATGGAACCAGTTGCCCCGCAGGTGACTGGCGGGATACTTTGTGTTGGGCACATTTTGGGCAAGATGTAATAAACTCCATGACGTCCTTCTTCAGAGTTGGCCACCAATAAGACCTAGAGATAAACTCAAGGGTTTTCTGAATGCCTGTATGTCCGGCGAAACGGGAAGCATGAGCCCAATGCATGAGCTTCTTCCTTAATACCGGTTTCACAAAACTTTTCCCTGGTGGGGGCGTAGAGTCCATCCTTACCATGGAGAATGCCAACGGATTAATAATAGGATGCTTGTCAGACGACTCATTTTCTTGCTCCCAAGAGCGGGAAAGGGCATCGGCCTTGCGATTCTGAGAGCCCGGACAGAACTGGAGTTTAAAATCGAACCTGGAAAAGAAAAGTGCCCATCTGGCCTGACGAGGGTTAAGACATTGTGCGCCTTTCAGATATAAAAGATTCTTGTGGTCGGTGAGTATGGTAACTGAATGAGAAGCTCCCTCCAACAGATATCTCCACTCCTCTAGAGCGAGTTTGATTGCCAGCAACTCCTTATCGCCAATGGCATAGTTGCGCTCAGCTGGGGAGAACTTCCGGGAGAAGAAACTGCAAGGATGTAGATGACCATCTTTAGCTCTCTGGGATAACACCGCTCCTACTCCAACGGAGGAGGCATCCACCTCTAAGATGAAAGGAGAGTCGATGTCAGGCTGTTTCAAAATCGGAGCAGAGATGAATCGTTGCTTTAAAAGATGAAAAGCTTGCATAGCTTCCTCAGACCACTTGGACGGATTAGCACCTTCTTAGTCAACGCAGTGATAGGCGCCACAATGGTGGAAAAGTCTCGTATAAACTTTCTATAGTAATTGGCGAATCCTAAAAACCTCTGGACCCCTTTGAGGGTTAAGGGTATCGGCCAATTCTGGATTGCTTGTAGTTTCTCAGGATCCATCTCTAGTCCGGAACCGGACACAATGTAGCCTAGAAACGGAATGGATTTGACTTCAAAAACACACTTCTCTAACTTGCAGTAGAGATGGTTGACTCGGAGACGGGACAGAACCTCCTTTACCCAAAAACGGTGTTCCTCTAGATTATTTGCAAAGATGAGTATATCATCTAGGTAAACCACGACATGGCGATATAAGATGTCTCTGAAGACCTCATTCACGAAATGCTGGAAGACAGCTGGAGCATTACTTAATCCGAAGGGCATGACGAGGTACTCATAATGTCCATCACGGGTGTTAAAGGCGGTCTTCCACTCGTCACCCTCTCGGATCCGGATGAGATTGTAGGCACCCCTCAAATCCAACTTTGTAAAGATGGTTGCTCCACTAACTCTATCGAAGAGTTCTGTAATCAAGGGTAAAGGATATCGGTTCTTAACGGTAATGTCGTTCAAGCCTCTGTAATCGATGCACGGCCGTAGGCCACCATCTTTCTTCTTCACTAAGAAGAAACCTGCACCTGCTGGGGAAGAAGAAGGTCAGATGAAACCCTTTGCCAAATTCTCCTTAATGTATTCCTCCATGGAATGCGTCTCTGGTATGGACAACGGGTAAGTTCGGCCTCGAGGTGGAACCTTCCCTGGGATGAGATCAATTGGACAGTCCCATACCCTATGAGGAGGAAGGATGTCAGCAGAAGCTTTACTGAACACGTCCGTGTAGTCTCGATATGGAGGAGGTGGAACATCAGACGACCTAGAGGAGGAAGAACAAACAGAAAGTACTTTGGACAAACAGGTCTCAGCACAGGGGGGACCCCATGCAAGTATTTGCATAGTTTTCCAGTCAATCGATGGATTGTGGAGACGAAGCCATGGAAGGCCCAAAACCACTGGATGTGTGGCTCTTGGAATCACTAAAAAAGAAATAAATTCTGAATGAAGAACTCCTACTTTCAGACGAACTGGCAGAGTCCTTAGAGAAATAACAGCATCAAAAATCTTACTGCCATCCACGGCAGTCAAGGAAATGGATGAGGAAAGTCTCTCGGTGGGTAGGGACCACCGTTTAACATATGCTTCAGTTATGAAATTCCCAGCTGCTCCGGAATCTAGGAGGGCAATGACGTTCCTATAACGTTGAGCAATTTGAAGCGAGACTGGGAGATTACAATCATGAGGAGATGGAGAGGAAAGCATTACTCCTAGCCGGCCCTCTCCTTGGCGAGCTAGGACTTGAAGTTTCCCGGACGTTTGGGACAAGCATTGATTGCGTGAGACGGAGCTGCACAGTAAAGACAGAGGGACTCAGAAAGACGTCTTCGGCGCTCAGCAGGAGATAGACGGGAACGACCAATTTGCATGGGTTCATCGTTGGATGGAGACGGTTGAGGAGGAGGAGGAGTAGAAGATTTTGGCGTAGAAGACCTTCCCCGCTCAGTTGCTCTTTCTCTGAACCGTAGATCAACTTTTGTGCATAAAGAGATTAGCTCATCCAACTTAGAGGGCAAGTCTCTGGTAGCTAACTCATCCTTGATGCGTTTTGATAAGCCATGCCAGAATGCAGCATACAGGGCTTCGTCGTTCCATGCCAGTTCGGATGCCAGGATCTTGAACTGTATAAGATACTGTCCCACAGTACGCGTTCCTTGGCGTAAACAGAGAATCTCAGAAGAAGCTGAAGTTATTCGGCCTGGCTCGTCGAAGATGCGCCTGAATGTTGTTACAAAGTCAGTATAGGAGGATAGCAGGGTATCAGACTTCTCCCATAAAGGTGATGCCCAATCAAGGGCTGAGCCACTAAGAAGGGAAATAATATAGGCAATTTTAGTACGGTCACTGGGAAAACTGCCGGGTTGTAGCTCAAAGTGAATTTCACATTGATTGAGAAATCCCCTGCAGAATCTTAGAGATCCATCAAATTTTGCTGGCGTTGGAAGATGAAGACGTGTAGCAGAAATGGGTAAGGTGGGTGGGGTTACAGCTGGTGTCACTGTGGTGGACGCACCGGATGCGCCAGATCCACGGAGGGTCATTTGGATCCCATCCAGCCTTGTAGAGAGATCCTGGAGACAGCGGATAATGTGGCCTTGTGCGGCCTCCTGATGTTCGAGTCTGGCTGCCAGTTTTTGCATCGGCCTGGTCGCTTGATCCTGGTCTCCGGCTGGATTCATATGGTCAGTGCTTACTGTCACAACTGAGGGTCTGGGCTGACAGGAGAAAGCCTCAGTTGTAGGGGCTGAGATGTAGTGGAACCTGGGAGGTTGAATCAGACCCCTGGACATGTAAGGAACACGTAAGAAAGTTGCCCGAAGGCGTGACCAAGACAACCAGAGTAAAATTCAATAATTATTTATTTAAGATGACTCCATGAATCACAGCAGTGGTAAAAGAATAATGCAATAAGCAATAACGTATAACACAGTTCCTGGATACTACGGGTTGGTAATGGCCACAGGGCTCTGGTAGCAATAGGTACAGTTCTTAATGTCCTTGAGATGGAAAGTCCTTACCAGGCCCGGACGTAGTAGTGAGAATAGCCAAGGAACACGCCAGCTGATGTTAACAGTAAGCTGGTACGTTGTTGTTGGAATAGCTGCTGTGGGTACTGGTTGGAACCAGTCAGGTGTTAACACGGTGTGGATGCTGGGTGGAACCAGCCAAATGGTAGTATGAAGCTTGAGAGCGAAGAAATACTGGTACCGGTGGTTTGTGGAAATCTGCTGGGAAGCACCGGCACTTTAAGAACTGCTGATCGCTGCTGGAAGCTAGCTGCTGGAAGCAGATGGATCTGTAGCTGGAAACTGGAGTAGTCACGGAGGACTGGAGAGTCAGGCTGCACCGCAAGGTGGTAAGCTGGTGCGGGTCTCTAAGTGGAAGCTGGAGACAGGAGCTGGAAACCTGGAAAAACAACCACAGGAGAGAGAGACTGGAAACAAGGTTTGACAACCAAAGCACTGACGCCTTCCTGGCCCAGGCACAGGATACTTATACCTGCAGCAAGGCAGGCATTGGCTGGGCAATTATGCAGATTCCAGTGGAGCAGCGGATTGGTGGAAACTGAGGCATGTGATAGAATCCAACATGGCTGCGCCCATGTTAGCACTTAGAGAGAAAAGTTAGTTAGAGAAACCATGTGGAGATTCAGTAGTAATGGCGACACGGACCACGGAGGGCAGGAGACGCCACACTGACAACTTGCATACTGGAACCACATGGATGACAGCGGAGGCCGCGGCAGGCATGAGACGCCACACTGACCAATCTGTATACTGGAAACACAGGAACGGCGGCGGAGGCCGCGGAGGACTGGAGACGTTATTCTGAGGCCTAACATGGAGCCGCTTGTGACAGCTCTTAAAAGTGACAGGAGGGAGATGTACAGTGTGGACATCAGCAACGCAGGCAAGATCCGGCCCTGGGACGCCGAGCCAGCCTCAGGAGACATCTGAATGGTAAGTAATGGCGTCCAGATACCCGGATCGTGACAGCACCCCCCCCCCCTTTAGGAGTGGCCCCAGGACACTTTTTTGGCTTCTGAGGGAATTTAGAGTGGAAATTCCGGACCAAGGCAGGAGCATGTACATCTGAAGCATTGGTCCAAGAGCGTTCTTCAGGACCATAGCCCTTCCAGTCAATAAGATATTGCAACTGACCGTAACGGAAACATGAATCCAGAATCTTGGCAACTTCATACTCAACTCCCCGTTGAGTCTGGACTTTAGGAGCCGGAGGTAGTGCAGAATGAAAGCGATTCAGAATCAGTGGTTTCAGAAGGGAAACACGGAATGTCCTAGGTATTTTCAAGAAGGGGGGTAACTGGAGTCTGTAAGCAACAGGATTGACGACTTGTTCAACTCGAAAAGGACCGATGTAACGAGGTGCAAACTTCATGCTGGGAACTCTTAACCTCAGATTCTTCGTAGATAACCACACACGATCACCCACCTTGAGAGCAGGAACTGCCCTACGCTTCCGATCCGCAAACTTCTTGTACCTGAATGATGCTTTGAGCAGAGCCGCTCGTACATTTTTCCAGTTATCTGAAAACTGGCGTAAGGTGATATCCACTGCTGGTACCAAAGTTGCTGGAAGCGGCTGGAATTCTGGAACTTTAGGGTGGAATCCATAGTTAATGAAGAATGGTGTTGAAGAAGATGAGGAATGATATTGGTTGTTATGGCTGAATTCGGCCCAGGGAAGGAGTTGAACCCAGTCGTCTTGAGAGGAAGATACATAGATGCGGAGGAAGGCCTCCAAGTCCTGATTCACCCTCTCAGGTCTGAGGATGGTAAGCTGTAGAAAACTTTAATTTGACTTGGAGGGCTTGACACAAACTTCGCCAGAACTTGGCTACAAATTGTACTCCTCTATCAGAGATGATCTCTTCAGGAAGACCGTGAAGTCGGAAGATTTCTTGAATGAATACTTGAGCCAACTTGGAAGCTGACGGAAGACCGGTGAGAGGAATGAAATGTGCCATCTTGGTGAATCGGTCAACTACCACCCAGATGGTATTAAACTTGTTGCACATAGGCAGGTCTGTAACAAAGTCCATCGACAAATGGGTCCATGGTCGACGGGGAACGGATAATGGAACCAGTTGCCCCGCAGGTAACTGGCGGGATACTTTGTGTTGGGCACATTTTGGGCAAGATGTAATAAACTCCATGACGTCCTTCTTCAGAGTTGGCCACCAATAAGACCTAGAGATAAACTCAAGGGTTTTCTGAATGCCTGTATGTCCGGCGAAACGGGAAGCATGAGCCCAATGCATGAGCTTCTTCCTTAATACCGGTTTCACAAAACTTTTCCCTGGTGGGGGCGTAGAGTCCATCCTTACCGTGGAGAATGCCAACGGATTAATAATAGGATGCTTGTCAGACGACTCATTTTCTTGCTCCCAAGAGCGGGAAAGGGCATCGGCCTTGCGATTCTGAGAGCCCGGACAGAACTGGAGTTTAAAATCGAACCTGGAAAAGAAAAGTGCCCATCTGGCCTGACGAGGGTAAAGACATTGTGCGCCTTTCAGATATAAAAGATTCTTGTGGTCGGTGAGTATGGTAACTGAATGAGAAGCTCCCTCCAACAGATATCTCCACTCCTCTAGAGCGAGTTTGATTGCCAGCAACTCCTTATCGCCAATGGCATAGTTGCGCTCAGCTGGGGAGAACTTCCGGGAGAAGAAACTGCAAGGATGTAGATGACCATCTTTAGCTCTCTGGGATAACACCGCTCCTACTCCAACGGAGGAGGCATCCACCTCTAAGATGAAAGGAGAGTCGATGTCAGGCTGTTTCAAAACCGGAGCAGAGATGAATCGTTGCTTTAAAAGATGAAAAGCTTGCATAGCTTCCTCAGACCACTTGGACGGATTAGCACCCTTCTTAGTCACTGCAGTGATAGGCGCCACAATGGTGGAAAAGTCTCGTATAAACTTTCTATAGTAATTGGCGAATCCTAAAAACCTCTGGACCCCTTTGAGGGTTAAGGGTATCGGCCAATTCTGGATTGCTTGTAGTTTCTCAGGATCCATCTCTAGTCCGGAACCGGACACAATGTAGCCTAGAAACGGAATGGATTTGACTTCAAAAACACACTTCTCTAACTTGCAGTAGAGATGGTTGACTCGGAGACGGGACAGAACCTCCTTTACCCAAAAACGATGTTCCTCTAGATTATTGGCAAAGATGAGTATATCATCTAGGTAAACCACGACATGGCGATATAAGATGTCTCTGAAGACCTCATTCACGAAATGCTGGAAGACAGCTGGAGCATTACTTAATCCGAAGGGCATGACGAGGTACTCATAATGTCCATCACGGGTGTTAAAGGCGGTCTTCCACTCGTCACCCTCTCGGATCCGGATGAGATTGTAGGCACCCCTCAAATCCAACTTTGTAAAGATGGTTGCTCCACTAACTCTATCAAAGAGTTCTGTAATCAAGGGTAAAGGATATCGGTTCTTAACGGTAATGTCGTTCAAGCCTCTGTAATCGATGCACGGCCGTAGGCCACCATCTTTCTTCTTCACTAAGAAGAAACCTGCACCTGCTGGGGAAGAAGAAGGTCAGATGAAACCCTTCGCCAAATTCTCCTTAATGTATTCCTCCATGGAATGCGTCTCTGGTATGGACAACGGGTAAGTTCGGCCTCGAGGTGGAACCTTCCCTGGGATGAGATCAATTGGACAGTCCCATACCCTATGAGGAGGAAGGATGTCAGCAGAAGCTTTACTGAACACGTCCGTGTAGTCTCGATATGGAGGAGGTGGAACATCAGACGACCTAGAGGAGGAAGAACAAACAGGAAGTACTTTGGACAAACAGGTCTCAGCACAGGAGGGACCCCATGCAAGTATTTGCATAGTTTTCCAGTCAATCGATGGATTGTGGAGACGAAGCCATGGAAGGCCCAAAACCACTGGATATGTGGCTCTTGGAATCACTAAAAAAGAAATAAATTCTGAATGAAGAACTCCTACTTTCAGACGAACTGGCAGAGTCCTTAGAGAAATAACAGCATCAAAAATCTTACTGCCATCCACGGCAGTCAAGGATATGGATGAGGAAAGTCTCTCGGTGGGTAGGGACCACCGTTTAACATATGCTTCAGTTATGAAATTCCCAGCTGCTCCGGAATCTAGGAGGGCAATGACGTTCCTATAACGTTGAGCAATTTGAAGCGAGACTGGGAGATTACAATCATGAGGAGATGGAGAGGAAAGCATTACTCCTAGCCGGCCTCTCCTTGGCGAGCTAGGACTTGAAGTTTCCCGGACGTTTGGGACAAGCATTGATTGCGTGAGACGGAGCTGCACAGTAAAGACAGAGGGACTCAGAAAGACGTCTTCGGCGCTCAGCAGGAGATAGACGGGAACGACCAATTTGCATGGGTTCATCGTTGGATGGAGACGGTTGAGGAGGAGGAGGAGGAGGAGTAGAAGATTTTGGCGTAGAAGACCTTCCCCGCTCAGTTGCTCTTTCTCTGAACCGTAGATCAACTTTTGTGCATAAAGAGATTAGCTCATCCAACTTAGAGGGCAAGTCTCTGGTAGCTAACTCATCCTTGATGCGTTCTAATAAACCATGCCAGAATGCAGCATACAGGGCTTCGTCGTTCCATGCCAGTTCGGATGCCAGGATCTTGAACTGTATAAGATACTGTCCCACAGTACGCGTTCCTTGGCGTAAACAGAGAATCTCAGAAGAAGCTGAAGTTATTCGGCCTGGCTCGTCGAAGATGCGCCTGAATGTTGTTACAAAGTCAGTATAGGAGGATAGCAGGGTATCAGACTTCTCCCATAAAGGTGATGCCCAATCAAGGGCTGAGCCACTAAGAAGGGAAATAATATAGGCAATTTTAGTACGGTCACTGGGAAAACTGCCGGGTTGTAGCTCAAAGTGAATTTCACATTGATTGAGAAATCCCCTGCAGAATCTTAGAGATCCATCAAATTTTGCTGGCGTTGGAAGATGAAGACGTGTAGCAGAAATGGGTAAGGTGGGTGGGGTTACAGCTGGTGTCACTGTGGTGGATGCACCGGATGCGCCAGATACACGGAGGGTCGTTTGGATCCCATCCAGCCGTGTAGAGAGATCCTGGAGACAGCGGATAATGTGGCCTTGTGCAGCCTTCTGATGTTCAAGTCTGGCTGCCAGTTCTTGCATCGGCCTGGCCGCTTGATCCTGGTCTCCGGCTGGATTCATATGGTCAGTGCTTACTGTCACAACTGAGGGTCTGGGCTGACAGGAGGAAGCCTCAGTTGTAGGGGCTGAGATGTAGTGGAACCTGGGAGGTTGAATCAGACCCCTGGACATGTAAGGAACACGTAAGAAAGTTGCCAGAAGGCGTGACCAAGACAACCAGAGTAAAAGTCAATAATGATTTATTTAAGATGACTCCATGAATCACAGCAGTGGTAAAAGAATAATGCAATAAGCAATAACGTATAACACAGTTCCTGGATACTACGGGTTGGCAATGGCCACAGGGCTCTGGTAGCAATAGGTACAGTTCTTAATGTCCTTGAGATGGAAAGTCCTTACCAGGCCCGGACGTAGTAGTGAGAATAGCCAAGGAACACGCCAGCTGATGTTAACAGTAAGCTGGTACGTTGTTGTTGGAATAGCTGCTGTGGGTACTGGTTGGAACCAGTCAGGTGTTAACATGGAGTGGATGCTGGGTGGAACCAGCCAAATGGTAGTATGAAGCTTGAGAGCGAAGAAATACTGGTACCGGTGGTTTGTGGAAATCTGCTTGGAAGCACCGGCACTTTAAGAAATGCTGATCGCTGCTGGAAGCTAGCTGCTGGAAGCAGATGGATCTGTAGCTGGAAACTGGAGTAGTCACGGAGGACTGGAGAGTCAGGCTGCACCGCAAGGTGGTAAGCTGGTGCGGGTCTCTAAGTGGAAGCTGGAGACAGGAGCTGGAAACCTGGAAAAACAACCACAGGAGAGAGAGACTGGAAACAAGGTTTGACAACCAAAGCACTGACGCCTTCCTGGCCCAGGCACAGGATACTTATACCTGCAGCAAGGCAGGCATTGGCTGGGCATTTATGCAGATTCCAGTGGAGCAGCGGATTGGTGGAAACTGAGGCATGTGATAGAATCCAACATGGCTGCGCCCATGTTAGCACTTAGAGAGAAAAGTTAGTTAGAGAAACCATGTGGAGATTCAGTAGTAATGGCGGCACGGACCACGGAGGGCAGGAGACGCCACACTGACAACTTGCATACTGGAACCACATGGATGACAGCGGAGGCCGCGGCAGGCATGAGACGCCACACTGACCAATCTGTATACTGGAAACACAGGAACGGCGGCGGAGGCCGCGGAGGACTGGAGACGCCATTCTGAGGCCTAACATGGAGCCGCTTGTGACAGCGCTTAAAAGTGACAGGAGGGAGATGTACAGTGTGGACATCAGCAACGCAGGCAAGATCCGGCCCTGGGACGCCGAGCCAGCCTCAGGAGACATCTGAATGATAAGTAATGGCGTCCAGATACCCGGATCGTGACAGGACCCAAAGACCCTTTTTTCCTCAGTAGGCATTTTGGCTATGAGGGAATGGGGTCCTTTTACTTTTGGAGAGAGTCCAAAGTTCTTTGCCCCCATCATGGTTTTTGCACTGTTCACTGGGTAATGAACCATGCACCTCGGGCTTCAAGAAGAAAAAGAAAACATTGGGCAGCTGCCCAGGGCCCTCAAGCAGGGGCAGGCTGGGGTGGGATGACATCCATAGCTTCATAGCTTCTTGGGGGACATGTAGAGAATACTGCCTTGCCACTCAGCTTGCTGACAACCATTCACTGTATGGAAGCATATGGAGAGACCACGAGGGAGTGAAGGAGAGATAAGTTATTTTATTTTTTTTATATATATATTCCAGTGAATGGGTGGGTAGGGGCCATACTTGCCTACACTGCAGCAAGTTGTGGGAGACTCACAATGAGATTATACCTGGGGTTTCTGCTTCATATAGAGGGGGCGGGGCTACATGGCACTTATTTACGTCACTTAGCCCCCCTCTCCTCGCAGACATACATATTGCAGCATTTTTATATGATGGGGATGGGGCTTAATGATAATTCAGTCCAGCCTCACCCCCTTAAGATTCCTGCAGTGTCCCCTCTCCGGGCTTCTGCTGGAGAGGAGACCATAAAAGTTGGTAAGTATGGTAGGGGCCCCAGTGCATTGCTTTGCCCAGAGCCTACAATGTTGTTAAGAAGGCCCTGCTGAAAGTCAGATTGGACATTTATGACTATAGTATGTGGCTCATTAGACACCACTACACTAAGCTCTAGTCCCCACCATGCACCCCTTGTCTCTGACCTCACCTTGCACATTCTGAGTAGGAGGAAGAGGGTGTGATCAGGGCACAGGAACAGAGGATGATACTTACAGCAACTATGGGGATCATTCCGAGTTGATCGCTCGCTAGCAGTTTTTAGCAGTCGTGCAAACGCATTGTCGCCGCCCACTGGGGAGTGTATTTTAGCTTTGCAGAAGTGCGAACACTTGTGCAGCAGAGCGCCTACAAATTTGTATTGTGCAAAACAAGAGTGGCCCTGTAGTTACTCTTCGTGTGCGTTGATTCTAACGATGGAGGGATGGCTTTTGACGTCACACACCAGCCCAGCAAACGCCCAGCCACGCCTGCGTTTTTTCTGCCATGCCTGCGTTTTTCTAAGCACTCCCTTAAAATGGTCAGTTGACACCCAGAAATGCCATCTTTCTGTCAATCTCCTTGCGGCCGGCTGTGCGATTGGAATCGTCGCTAGAATTAGTGCAAAACCACAATGGACTTTGTACTCGTACGACGCCCGTGCACATTGCGGAGCATGCGCAGATTAGCCGTTTGTTTTCACGGATCGCTATGCAGCGAACAACGGCAGCTAGCGATCAACTCGGAATGACCCCCAATAAATGTTGTGTAGATAATGTAGTTTTAGTAAAGCTCCTGTCCTTCCTGGTTTTAGCATTGATAAAGTCTGAGGCTCTCTGCTCATGTCCCTGCACAGGGATAATTGTGGAACATCTTTTATTTAAAGAGAGTAAAAGGATAGATTTGTATGTGTTGATAGTTTTATTCAGCATGTTATGCTAATGAATGCATGTTGAAAGATAAGCTATCACAGTCTAGAGAGACACTTCCAATGGGAGATTGATCAGTTGGTTACATAGTAATCCAGTGAGTACTAGAGTCCAAATCTGTTATAATCATGACATTATGTGGACAGATTGTTACTGGTGACAATTAAGATACTTCCAATTGCTGTATGGAAGACGTCGATCCTAATGACAAGGACAGGGCAACTGCTTATACTTCCAGAGCCTCTTTATACCTGCGTTGTGTTTAGTTTCCTTGGGTGCTTTATATATTATCTTTTCTTATGAAAATGTTTATCATTCATTCAGATTTGTCGAAATAAAATTCCAGGCTATCTGCTTGTGCATGTAAATCAGACTGCACGAGGGAAGAGCCAACATAAAGAAACAGTATCCAAACAATCAATTAAAATGTTTACTAATGAGGCTATGCTGCAAGATTTCCCAATGATTTTGAAACAAAGACAAATAGAACACTGTTAGCACAATTAGCTTGTGACAGTCACTTTGTATAGTCAATCTGCTTTTACATATGTAAATGTAGATGATTTAGAACATATTACTTACACCCCTTTTCCACCAAAATTGCAGGTCCCATCCTGGTTTTAGAACACAGGACCAGCCAGGTCAAACCCTGTTCACAACGTAGGCTGGAGCAGCCATATTGGAGGGTAGACCCCTTTTACACTGCACCCATATGAAGTATCTCTGTTCTGCTGGTACTTGGAGATGACATAGGGATTGTGAAGGGATGTGGGACTCCAGGTCGACACCAAAAAGGTTGACACACCTTAGGTCGACACCAATTGACACCTAAAATAGGTCGACATGGACAAAAGGTCGACATGGAAAAAGGTTGACATGAGTTTTAGGGGTTTTTTTGTCGTTTTCTTCGTAGAGTGACCGGGAACCCCAATTAGTGCACTGTGTCCCATTCGGGCAAGGTGCCTCGCTCTACTACTGCTGCACTCGGCACAGGTTATCGTTCCCAATTGTAGTCCACGTGGATCGTAAAGTGAAAAAGTTCACAAAATAAAAAAAGTGAAAAACTCATGTCGACCTTTTTCCATGTCGACCATTTTCATGTCGACCTTTTGTCCATGTCAACTTATTGCCTGTGTCGACCTAAGGTGTGTCAACCAATTGGTGTCGACCTAAGGTGTGTCGACCTTTTTGCTGTCAACCTGGAGTCCGGATACCGTTGTGAAGATACCGGGTTCCAAATCACTCAGGCACGGTGGTAGATGAAAACCGAACAGTGGTTTATTGAACAGAATGGGTTATAAACAGCTCAGCACACTTCTGTATTCCAATTCCACACGACAATTCCCACCACAAACTCCTGACAGAACATTACTTCTTAGTCTTGGAGCAGAGAATATCTCCTAGCAATACAGAGTCCCAGATAAATCCAATATAATGGGTTCCACAGCAGATCCCTGGCAGAACATTACTTCTTAGCCTAGGGTCAAAGAATCTCTCTCCAGCTCTCTGGGTAGCTCTACTTATACCTCCAGAAGCTTCATATTGCAGGGGTGTGTGTGACCTCTGTGTCTTGGGATCTGACAGCATTGGAATACAATACATATTCTAATCAAGGTGATTACATCAGCCAGAGAGCCACCCTGTCTGGTCAGCTCACTTTTGGACAATAGGGAGTAAACAAAAAGGGACAATGGTACCTTATATGACTCAACCTTTGAGTGTCCACTGTGGTGTATGACAACAATAGGAAACTAGGTCTAACATAAATACATTATCTAAAGTGTAACAGATAACATAACACAGTTGCATATATTAACAATATTAAGGTTGATTTAAACACAGTATTGGGTGAGCAGCAATGGACATGTTATGGAGAATGAACAAACAGACGAATTGGATGTATATGGATATGGGTATAAAAAGTACATATTTGACATGGGAAATGAGGCACAGCTATATTAATTGTCACAGACATTTCACTTCCTCACAGGGGTCTATTCATGAAGCAGTGAAAAGGGTAGAGAAGTGAGCCTGTGGAGAAGTTGCCCATGGCAACCAATCAGCTGCTCCGTACACTTATATAGTATGCAAATTCTAAATGTTACTTCAATGCTGAATGGTTGCCATCGGCAAATTCTCCACTGGCTCACTTCTCCACCCTTTCCACTGCTTTATGAATAGACCCCATAATCGCCAAGCGCTGGTAATCCGGTTCTCCATAGGATTGTAACAGGTCACCCGTTTACAGTTCACTGTTAGCGGGTCCTTCCCGGGTCTCACCCTGGCAGCTGCCAAGATCAAATTCCTGGGTAACTAGACCCAGGTTATTTTCAGGGACCCTTTTCCACTGAGCTGCAAGCCAGGTTGACCCAACAATAACCCAGGTTATTGTGGCAGTGGAAAAGGGGTATTATTCACATAACATAAAAAGTTCTCTAATGAGAATACTGAGATTAACAGTATATTTTAACATTTTTGTAAAACATTTGCTGTGAAATGATGGTTAAGGTTAGTCTGTAGTCTGCATTAATAGACATGTTTCCATGTAAATGAATTGCATTGCCCATATATAAATAATGCCAATAGGTTGTTAGCAGCACCTAGGCAGCCAAATATCCCTATTATAATAAATGTGGCTCTATGTCCTCCATGTTGTTGATGCAGCTGACTTGTACGGTAAGTACAGTGTATTGATTCACCGAGGTCCGGTTCTTGCCCTTTTGGCGCACCGGGCGGGAAATAGGGGCGTGGCTTCATACAGGGGGCATGGTCAGTTACGCCTCCTGTACAGTAGAGTAGCGCCGCTGAAAATGAAAAAAAAAAAAGAATACTTACTATCCCCGCTCCCAACCGCTGCAGATCTCCGCCGGCGCCGCTCCACTCCTCTCCTCGGATCTGCCATAGACAGACACTAGAGGTCAATTATGACCCCTAGCATCTGTCAGTCCCACAATGCTGTGCGGTGCGCGATGACGTCATTGCGCACCGCACAGCAAAGGTCCTCTCCACGAAGGGAAACTAGACGCGTAGCGTCTAATTCCCTTCACAGCGGGGAACCAGGGGGACGCAGCGGGGGGCACAGCAGTAGCGGATCTTGCCATGGTGAGGCGCCCCGGGCAAAAGTCCTGCTTGCCCGTGGCAAGATCCGCTACTGGATTCACCATTACCTTGTGAGTGAGCCCACTTTAAATTATATCAAAAATACAATAATACCCCAAGGAAATTCAGCTGCAAATAAAACTAAATTTACCAATCAATGTAATATTTTCCCACATTCAAGGTAGATTAATAAATTTCCAATCATTTAACCATGATACCGCAGCAGATATTCCTGACGTTTGCACTCTATGGCCAGAGACTGCAATTTTATTAACCTTGATTGTATCACACTAGCGTCAGAACTGTGATCACACAGATCATCAAGTCCTGATGCAGTGGTGGTAGAGATGAATATAATACACTGAATATCCTACCTCTCTGCCGATTATACCATACTCTTCTTTACTGCCACCACCGGTGGTAATAACACATAGGAGCCACGGTCTCCAAGCACAATATCACAATTGCGCAGGTTCTGCGGTACAGACTACCATGCAGTTAGCTGGTCTCCCCCTGCTTCTAGCAACAAATAATAGATGTAGCATACCTTATATGGGATAGACTAATGAAGAACATTTTTATTTACAACAGAAGAACAGTGCTTAGTTACAGAAATGTAGGAAATAAAAGGGTTAGAGGTTACATAGACAAACTTTTTGCAATTTCAAATAAAAGGGAAAACACTTAAATTGGCCAGGACCGATGACAGGAAATGCAGGAACAAGCTTCAACGTGATCCAGGGCCGGATTAAGCCTGCGGGGTGCCCAGGTCACTTAGAGATGTGCAGCGGCCATTTTTTGTGTTTTGGTTTTGGATTCGGTTCCGCGGTCGTGTTTTGAATTCAGACGCGTTTTGGCAAAACCACCCTTTCGAATTTTTGTCGAATTCGGATGCATTTTGGATTCGGGTGTTTTTTTTTTCAAAAACCCATCAAAAAACAGCTTAATTCATAGAATTTGGGGGTAATTTTGATCCTCACCCCTTTCACTGTGTACATCCTCTTCCTCACAGAGTATTAATTCGTCCCCACTGGAATCCACCATCACAGGTCCCTGTGTACTTTCTGGAGGCAATTGCTGGTAAATGTCTCCACGGAGGAATTGATTATAATTAATTTTGATGAACATCATCTTCTCCACATTTTCTGGAAGTAACCTCCTACGCCGATCGCTGACAAGGTTACCGGCTGCACTAAACACTCTTTCGGAGTACACACTGCAGGGGGGCAACTTAGGTAAAATAAAGCCAGTTTGTACAAGGGCCTCCAAATTGCCTCTTTTTCCTGGCAGTATAAGTACAGACTGTCTGACATGCCTACAGTGATGCTGTCACTCATAATCCTCCACCATTCTTTCAATGGTGACAGAATCATATGCAGTGACAGTAGACGACATGTCAGTAATCATTGGCAGCTTCTTCAGTCCGGACCAGATGTCAGCACTTGCTCCTGACTGCCCTGCATCACCGCCAGTGGGTGGTATTGGAAATGTTATCCTTTTCCTGGCAGCTCCAGTGGCGGTAGAAAATGAAAGAGGAGCTGTTGGCGGGTCACGTTCCGCTTGACTTGACAATTGTCTTACCAGCAGGTCTTTGAACATCTGCAGACTTGTGTCTGCCGGAAAGAGAGATACAACGTAGGCTTTAAAACTAGGATCGAGCACGGTGGCCAAAATGTAGTGCTCTGATTTCAACAGATTGACCACCCGTGAATCCTGGTTAAGCGAATGAAGGGCTCCATCCACAAGTCCCACATGCCTAGCGGAATCGCTCCATTTTAGCTCCTCCTTCAATCTCTCCAGCTGCTTCTGCAAAAGCCTGATGAGGGGAATGACCTGACTTAGGCTGGCAGTGTCTGAACTGACTTCACGTGTGGCAAGTTCAAAGGGTTGGAGAACCGTACACAACATGGAAATCATTCTCCACTGCGCTTGAGTCAGGTGCATTCCCCCTCCTTTGCCTATATCGTAGGCAGATGTATAGGCTTGAATGGCCTTTTGCTGCTCCTCCATCCTCTGACGCATATAGAGGGTTGAATTCTACCTCTTTACCACCTCTTGCTTCAGCTGATGGCAGGGCATGTTCATGAGTGTTTGCTGGTGCTCCAGTCTTCGGCACGCGGTGGCTGAATGCCGAAAGTGGCCCGCAATTCTTCGGGCCACCGACAGCATCTCTTGCACGCCCCTGTCGTTTTTTAAAAAATTATGCACCACCAAATTAATTGTATGTGCAAAACATGGGATGTGCTGGAATTTGCCCACATGTAATGAGTGCACAATATTGGTGGCGTTGTCCGATATCACAAATCCCAGGAGAGTCCAATTGGGGTAAGCCAATCTGCGATGATGTTCCTCAGTTTCCGTAAGAGGTTGTCAGCTGTGTGCCTCTTATGGAAAGTGGTGATACAAAGCGTAGCCTGCCTAGGAACGAGTTGGCGTTTGCGAGGTGCTGCCGCAGTTCTTGCTGCGGGAGGCAATACATGTGCCCAGTGGGCTGTCACAGTCATATAGTCCATAGTCTGCTCTGCTCCACTTGTCCACATGTCCGTGGTTAAGTGGACAATGGGTACAACTGCTTTTTTTAGGACACTGGTGACTCTTTTTCTGACGTCTGTGTACATTCTCGGTATCGTCTGCCTAGAGAAGTGGAACCTAGATGGGATTTGGTACCGGGGACACACTGCCTCAAGCAATTCTCTAAGTCCCTGTGAACTAACGCTGGATACCGGACGCACGTCTAACACCAACATAGTTGTCAAGGCCTGAGTTATCCGCTTTGCAACAGGATGACTGCTGTGATATTTCATCTTCCTCGCAAAGGACTGTTGGACAGTCAATTGCTTACTGGAAGTAGTACAAGTGGTCTTCCGACTTCCCCTCTGGGATGACCATCGACTCCCAGCAGCAACAACAGCAGCGCCAGCAGCAGTAGGCGTTACACTCAAGGATCTATCGGAGGAATCCCAGTTAGGAGAGGACTTGTCAGACTTGCCAGTGACATGGCCTGCAGGACTATTGGTGTTCCTGTCTAAGGAGGAAATTGACATTAAGGGAGTTGGTGGTGTGGTTTGCAGGAGCTTGGGTACAAGAGGAAGAAGGGTTTTAGTTGTCAGTGGACTGCTTCCGCGGTCACCCAAAGTTTTTGAACTTGTCAATGACTTTTGATGAATGTGCTCCAGGTGACGTATAAGGGAGGATGTTCCTAGGTGGTCAAGGTCCTTACCCCTACTTATTACAGCTTGACAAAGGCAACACACGGCTTGACACCTGTTGTCCGCATTTCTGTTGAAATAATTCCACACGAAGAGGTGATTTTTATTTTGACCAGGCATGTCAATGGCCTTATTCACCCCACGGACAACAGGTGTCTCCCTGGGTGCCTGACTTAAACAAACCGCCTCACCATCAGAATCCTCCTCGTCAATTTCCTCCTCAGCGCCAGCAACACCCATATTCTCATCCTGGTGTACTTTAACAGTGACATCTTCAATTTGAATATCAGGAACTGGACTGTGGGTGCTCCTTCCAGCACTTGCAGGGGGCGTGCAAATGGTGGAAGAAGCCACCTCTTCCCGCCCAGTGTTGGGAAGGTCAGGCAACGCACCCGCCGACACATTTGGACTCTCCTTGGGGATCTGTGATTTAGAACGCACAATTCTTTGCTGTGCTTTTGCCAGCTTAACTCTTTTCATTTTTCTAGCGGGAGGATGAGTGCTTCCATCGTCATGTGAAGCTGAACCACTAGTCATGAGGAACATAGGCCAGGGCCACAGCCGTTCCTTGCCACTCCGTGTCGTAAATGGCATATTGGCAAGTTTACGCTTCTCCTCAGACGATTTTAATTTAGATTTTTGGGTCAATTTACTGAACTTTTGCTTTTTTTTATTTTACATGCTCTCTACTATGACATTGGGCATCGGCCTTGGCAGACAACGTTGATGGCATTTCATCATCTCTGCCATGACTAGTGGCAGCAGCTTCAGCACTAGGTGGAAGTGGATCTTGATCTTTCCCTATTTTACCCTCCACATTTTTGTTCTCCATTTTTTTAATGTGTGGAATTATATGCCAGTAATATATCTGGAATTAGACGGCGGTAATGTCTGGAATTAGATACCACTAGATAGATACCAGATACCACTGTGACTGGAATGATGATGACCTATGCACAGTGACAGGACACTACCACAGCACCCTACAGCAGCAAGATGCAGGACAAGACACTGGACTATTAGTAATGTACTGTAGTATACTAAGCACCACAATGCAGCACAAGACAATGGCCCTCATTCTGAGTTGATCGCTCGCTAGATGCTTGTAGCAGCAGTGCACACGCTAAGCCGCCGCCCTCTGGGAGTGTATCTTAGCTTAGCAGAAGTGCGAACGAAAGATTAGCAGAACTGCTCAAAAATATTTTCATGCCGGTTCTCAGTAGCTCCAGACCTACTCCTTCCTTGCGATCACTTCAGTCAGTTTAGTTCCTGGTTTGACGTCACAAACACGCCCTGCGTTCGGCCAGCCACTCCCCCGTTTCCCCAGGCACGCCTGTGTTTTTACCAGACACGCCTGCGTTTTTAGCACACTCCCGGAAAACACTCAGTTACCTCCCAGAAACGCCCCTTTCCTGTCAATCACTCACCGATCAACACAGCAACTGAAAAGCATCGCTCAACCTTGTGTGAAACTGCATCGGCTTGTGTGAAAGTACTTCACGCGTGCGCACTGCGTACCATGCGCATGCATAGAAGTGTCTTTTTTTTGACTGATCGCTATGTTGCGAACAACGGCAGCTAGCGATCAACTCGAAATGACCACCAATGAGCAGTGATACTGAGCACTGATGAGGATAATACTGAGAACTGACACTGAGCAGCAAGATGCAGCACTGGACTATTAGTAATGTACTGTAGTATACTGAGCACCACAATGCAGCACAAGACAATGAGCAGTGATACTGAGCACTGATGAGGATAATACTGAGAAGAACTGACACTGAGCAGCAAGATGCAGCACTGGACTATTAGTAATGTACTGTAGTATACTGAGCACCACAATGCAGCACAAGACAATGAGCAGTGATACTGAGCACTGATGAGGATAATACTGAGAAGAACTGACACTGAGCAGCAAGATGCAGCACTGGACTGTTAGTCATGTACTGTAGTATACTGAGCACCACAATGCAGCACAAGACAATGAGCAGTGATACTGAGCACTGATGAGGATAATACTGAGAAGAACTGACACTGAGCAGCAAGATGCAGCACTGGACTGTTAGTCATGTACTGTAGTATACTGAGCACCACAATGCAGCACAAGACAATGAGCAGTGATACTGAGCACTGATGAGGATAATACTGAGAAGAACTGACACTGAGCAGCAAGATGCAGCACTGGACTGTTAGTCATGTACTGTAGTATACTGAGCACCACAATGCAGCACAAGACAATGAGCAGTGATACTGAGCACTGATGAGGATAATACTGAGAAGAACTGACACTGAGCAGCAAGATGCAGCACTGGACTATTAGTAATGTACTGTAGTATACTCAGCACCACAATGCAGCACAAGACAATGGGGGTAATTCTGAGTTGATCGCAGCAGGAACTTTGTTAGCAGTTGGGCAAAACCATGGAGGTCATTCCGAGTTGTTCGCTCGCAAGCGGATTTTAGCAGATTTGCTCATGCTAAGCCGCCGCCTACTGGGAGTGAATCTTAGCATCTTAAAATTGCGACCGATGTATTCGCAATATTGCGATTACACACCTCGTAGCAGTTTCTGAGTAGCTTCAGACTTACTCGGCATCTGCGATCAGTTCAGTGCTTGTCGTTCCTGGTTTGACGTCACAAACACACCCAGCGTTCGCCCAGACACTCCCCCGTTTCTCCGGCCACTCCTGCGTTTTTTCCGGAAACGGTAGCGTTTTTTCCCACACGCCCATAAAACGGCCTGTTTCCGCCCAGTAACACCCATTTCCTGTCAATCACATTACGATCGTCAGAACGATGAAAAAGCCGTGAGTAAAATTACTAAGTGCATAGCAAATTTACTTGGCGCAGTCGCAGTGCGGACATTGCGCATGCGCATTAAGCGGAAAATCGCTGCGATGCGAAGATTTTTACCGAGCGAACAACTCGGAATGAGGGCCCATGTGCACTGCAGGGGAGGCAGATGTAACATGTGCAGAGAGAGTTAGATTTGGGTGTGGTGTGTTCAATGGCCCTCATTCCGAGTTGATCGCTCGGTATTTTTCATCGCATCGCAGTGAAATTCCGCTTAGTACGCATGCGCAATATTCGCACTGCGACTGCGCCAAGTAATTTTACAATGGAGATAGTATTTTTACTCACGGCTTTTTCATCGCTCCGGCGATCGTAATGTGATTGACAGGAAATGGGTGTTACTGGGCGGAAACAGGCCGTTTTATGGGCGTGCGGGAAAAAACGCTACCGTTTCCGGAAAAAACGCAGGAGTGGCCGGGGAAACGGGGGAGTGCCTGGGCGAACGCTGGGTGTGTTTGTGACGTCAAACCAGGAACGACAAGCACTGAACTGATCGCACAGGCAGAGTAAGTCTGGAGCTACTCTGAAACTGCTAAGTAGTTAGTAATCGCAATATTGCGAATACATCGTTCGCAATTTTAAGAAGCTAAGATTCACTCCCAGTAGGCGGCGGCTTAGCGTGTGTAACTCTGCTAAAATCGCCTTGCGAGCGATCAACTCGGAATGAGGGCCATTCTGTAATCTAAATTGCAGTGTAAAAATAAAACAGCCAGTATTTACCCTGCACAGAAACAAAATAACCCACCCAAATCTAACTCTCTCTGAACATGTTATATCTGCCTCCCCTGCAGTGCACATGGTTTTACCCAACTGCTAACAAAGTTCCTGCTGCGATCAACTCAGAATTACCCCCAATGAGCAGTGATACTGAGCACTGATGAGGATAATACTGAGAAGAACTGACACTGAGCAGCAAGATGCAGCACTGGACTATTAGTAATGTACTGTAGTATACTGAGCACCACAATGCAGCACAAGACAATGAGCAGTGATACTGAGCACTGATGAGGATAATACTGAGAAGAACTGACACTGAGAAGCAAGATGCAGCACTGGACTATTAGTAATGTACTGTAGTATACTGAGCACCACAATGCAGCACAAGACAATGAGCAGTGATACTGAGCACTGATGAGGATAATACTGAGAAGAACTGACACTGAGAAGCAAGATGCAGCACTGGACTATTAGTAATGTACTGTAGTATACTGAGCACCACAATGCAGCATAAGACAATGAGCAGTGATACTGAGCACTGATGAGGATAATACTGAGAAGAACTGACACTGAGAAGCAAGATGCAGCACTGGACTATTAGTAATGTACTGTAGTATACCGAGCACCAAAATGCAGCATAAGACAATGAGCAGTGATACTGAGCACTGATGAGGATACTAGAACTGACACTGAGCAGCAAGATGCAGCACTAGACTATTAATAATGTACTGTAGTATACTGAACACCACAATGCAGCACAAGACAATGAGCAGTGATACTGAGCACTGATGAGGATAATACTGAGAAGAACTGACACTGAGCAGCAAGATGCAGCACTGGACTATTAGTAATGTACTGTAGTATACTGAGCACCGCAATGCAGCACAGACAATGAGCAGTGATACTGAGCACTGATGAGGATAATACTGAGAAGAACTGACACTGAGAAGCAAGATGCAGCACTGGACTATTAGTAATGTACTCAGTGGCGGAACAAGCGAGCGGTGGGCCCAGGTGCGACAAAATGCTTTGCCCCCCCCACACACACACACATATCCCCACACACACACATCCCATCCAAGTCCACCCCCTCACCCCTGGAGAGGATCTGGTGAGGGGGACCTGCTCAGGGCCAGAGAAATGGATACCTAGCAACAGTGCCGTAACTAGACATTTTAGCACTGTGTGCAAGAAACGGCATCGGAGCCCCACCCCTGCATGCAAAACAGGGGCAGTGCGCGCCGTAGGCGCGCGCAAAAATACATAGTGGCGTGGCTTCGTGGGGAAGGGGTGTGGCCACAAAATAATACCATTTCATAAAACGGTACACAGTAGTCTCCATTATTCAAATTACGTCGCACAGTAGCACCACTACACCAGGTAGAGACCCTTTTACACCTTACAGCGGACAGATTCCTCTTTTTACACATTACAGCAGACAGCGTGCACTTTTTACACATAACGGCAGACAGCGTGCCCTTTTTACACATAACGGCAGAGAGCGTGCCCTTTTACACATAACGGCAGACCGCGTGCCCTTGTTACACATAGCGGCAGACAGCGTACACTTTTTACACATAACGGCAGACAGCGTGCCCTTGTTACACATAACGGCAGACAGCGTACACTTTTTACACATAACGGCAGACAGCGTGCCCTTGTTACACATAACGGCAGACAGCGTACACTTTTTACACATAACGGCAGACCGCGTGCCCTTGTTACACATAGCGGCAGACAGCGTCCCCATTTTTACACATTGCGGCAGGCAGATTACCCCTTTGTACACATAGCGGCAGGCAGATTACCCCTTTGTACACATTGCGGCAGCCAGATTACCCCTTTGTACACATAGCGGCAGGCAGATTACCCCTTTTTACACATTGCGGCAGGCTGATTCCCCCTTTTTACACATTACGTCAGGCAGTCCCCCCTTTTTATACATAGCGGCAGGCAGTCCCCCATTTTTACACATTGCGGCAGGCTGATTCCCCCTTTTTATACATAGCGGCAGGCATTCCCCCCTTTTTATACATAGCGGCAGGCAGTCCCCCATTTTTACACATTTCAGCAGGCAGGCCCAAGAAAGAAAGAAAGTAAAAAAATAAAGAAAGAAAAAGAGAAAAAGAAAGAAAGAAAGAAGAATTATACTTACCCTCTCCGCCGGCTCAGGCTCCTCGGTGCAGCTGCGTCAGACGACGATTCCCGGGCAGTAGAGAATGAGGAGGAGGGAGGTGGAGGAGGGAGCCGCAGCAGCGCTTTGTTACTGGTGGAGGCGTTGCTGCTGCTGCTCCTCTGCTTCCCTATAGGCTGTTCTCGGAAGACAGCCTATAGGGAAGCAGAGGAGCAGCAGCAGCAGCGCCTCCACCAGTAACAAAGCGCTGCTGCGGCTCCCTCCTCCACCTCCCTCCTCCTTCCCCCGTCCGTGCCGCTGCTCCTCTCCTCGCCGGGCGGCTGTGCGCTGCGGGCAGCGGTTGCCCGCAGCGCACAGCGGCATGTAATGAGTCAGTTTGACTCATTACATGCTTGGGCCCCTGGACAGAGGCGGGCCCCAGTGCAGTGCACTGCTTGCACTGCCGGTAGTTCCGCCTCTGAATGTACTGTAGTATACTGAGCACCACAATGCAGCACAAGACAATGAGCAGTGATACTGAGCACTGATGAGGATGCTACTGAGAACTGACACTGAGCAGGAAAGACACACTACTAGTATTACTGAGCAGGAATAAGTAAGCACTGATACTGAGCACTGATATTGAGATTTCCACTGAGAGAACGTAGCCACGTCCTCTCCGCTCACTCTACAATGCACGAGTGAAAATCGCGGCGACGCTCTTTATATGGAATCCAGATCTCGTGAGAATCCAACAGCGGGATGATGACGTTTTCCCTCGTTCGGGATTTCCGAGTCAGGCGGAAACAACCGAGCCTGCCTCGGACCTGTGTAAACCACGTGGAGTTCGGGGGGGTTCGGTTCTCGGAGAACCAAACCCGCTCATCTCTACTTAAGACCAGTGATGTGCAGTGAGGTCAGTGGCTGGGGAGGAACTGGCTTCTCCACTACATCCCCAGCAGCACAAGAACACAAACTTCAGCTCACTTTTTAGGAACAGCAGATACAACAGAGTGTATAGGGAGAGGGCTGGTACTGTGATTACAGGACAGACCCCGCTGCTCAGTGTCAGTTCTTCTTGCTGCTCAGTGTCAGTTCTTCTCAGTATTATCCTCATCAGTGCTCAGTATCACTGCTCATTGTCTTATGCTGCATTGTGGTGCTGAGTATACTACAGTACATTACTAATAGTCCAGTGCTGCATCTTGCTGCTCAGTGTCAGTTCTTCTCAATATTATCCTCATCAGTGCTCAGTATCACTGCTCATTGTCTTGTGCTGCATTGTGGTGCTCAGTATACTACAGTACATTACTAATAGTCCAGTGCTGCATCTTGCTCAGTGTCAGTTCTTCTTAGTTTTATACTCATCAGTGCTCAGTATATGTCTTGTGCTGCATTGTGGTGCTCAGTATACTACAGTACATTACAGTATCCAGAAACCCCCCCTGTGTGCGCCACTGAGTAGGGGACAGAGGGGCAGGCTGTGACAGCTAAGGGACAGAGGGTGGACTGTGACAAGTGAGAGGAAGGGGCGGGTTGTGACAGGTTAGAGGAAGAGGGCAGGCTGTGACAGCTAAGGGACAGAGGGCGGGCTGTGACAGCTTAGGAACAGAGGGCGGGCTGTGACAGCTAAGGGACAGAAGGCGGGCTGTAACAGCTAAGGGACAGAGGGTGGGCTGTGACAGCTTAGGAACAGAGGGCGGGCTGTGACAGCTAAGGGACAGAAGGCGGGCTGTAACAGCTAAGGGACAGAGGGCGGGCCGTGACAGCTAAGGGACAGAGGGCAGCTGTGACAGCTAAGGGACAGCAGGCGGGCTGTGACAGCTAAGGGGCAGAGGGCGGGCTGTGACAGCTAAGGGACAGAGGGTGGGCTGTGACAGGTAGGGGGTAGAGCGTGGGCTGTAATAGATAAGGAGCAGAGGGCGGGCTGTGACATCTAGGAGTCAGAGGGCAAGCTGTGACAGCTACGGGGCAGAGGGCGGGCTGTGACACCTAAAGGGCTGAGGGTGGACTGTGACACCTTAGGTAGAGTGCAGGCTACTCTGAGTCTCACAGTGCCCGGCCAACAGCACAGCAGGCTGTATGTCAAGGGTTAAGGGGCATGGGGGTGTGGAGCACTGGGGGGTTAGGGGGCCACACATGGGGGAGGAGAGAATCAAATCATGTGGGGGGTACCATGAGGTAGGGGGCATTTGGGTATTTTGGGAGGTGAGAGAGAAGACAAAGGGCTGGGGAGCTAGGGGAAGGTTTCTCACCCTCAGTGTCTTTTCTGGCCGGATTCTGTCCTCCATCTGACTGCTGTGGCTGCAGCCTGTAGTAGCTGCAGACCTTCCACGATCCATCCCTGGCACTGCATCAAGAACTAGACCGCAGAAACAGTAGAGACTCCTGCAGAATAAGACCGCTCAGGAAGCTGTGTAGGACAGAAGCGCTGGGTCGGAGGTTGTGCCTGCATGCGCAGAGACTCCTGCACGGGGTCCTAGTGCCTGCCGGAAAATGTCAGTAAGTAACAGACAGCGCAAAGCGCACCTCTAATGCGGTCTTAATAATGGGTTAGTGACACACAAATGGGGGCCGATCCACATGCGTGAATCAGCCCTGTGGTCTCATCGGCCTACTGGGGAGCTTCCCAATGACTTACCCTGTCAGTCCACCCCATGTGCCTTCTGCAAATAGGTTTCGGTTCTGCCACCTGGGAGAGAGCAGTGGAGGGAGTGAGCACCGTCCGCCTCACAATGCACTCCCAGCTCTCTGTACTTTCCACTGCCACTGTGCAGATAAGCTGCTGCACTTGGCTCGAGCCTCTACCCCCTCCCCTGTGCTGCCAGCGGGGTAAAGAAGGGCTGCTTCTGTTAAATTGTCCCGCCACCACATATGGGTGATTGGTCAGCAGATTCAGCACTGGATCTACTGTCCAATCACATCTGCCTCGCTGACAGGGGCGTGATGTCCCGTCAACGAGGCAATTACACAAGTGCCACTTTCTCCATCTTTTTCAATGGGCTTTTACAGCCCAGTGCTTGGCTCCGCCCCTCGCTCTATCACCGTTCCCATTGTCTATGGGAGGCACTGCTATCGGTGCCTCCCAAACTACTTTAATGTATTAAAATGATTAGCTTAATATAAAGAAGATAGTTATGACACAGAATATGTGTCATAAGTATCTTTTTTATACTATTTTAATCATTAATGACAGGGGAGGCACTGCCTCCCCTGACTGCACATCCCTGCATGAGACAGGGAAGCCCTGGTGGAAGTTGGGGGGTATATAGTAAATTGTGCATACCTCCCAACATGTCCCATTCCAGGAGGGACAAAATGCTCTCAACCTGGACTTTCCACTTAATATATGATTGGCGTCACCTGTGTTAAACTATTTATTTAATTGATAAGAAAGGTCTTTCAACACAGGTGATTACAATCATAAATTAAGAAGGAAGTCTAGGTAGAGAGCATGTTGTCCCTCCTGGAATGAGTCATGGTGGGAGGTATGGATTGTGTATAATAAATTTAAACCAATAGTGTATATTAATTTTAAACTAATAGTTTAATAATGGCTGGGTACTGTTTATAGATCCACCTTTGAAAGATAACTATTTTATTAAAAAAATTCTTGTAGTGGAACAAAGACAACTGAACCTTAAAATACACATAGAAAAATAAAATACTTTATCTTGTCACATGCAAGAATAACAGCATCCTCTGTACTACTTACACAGTGGGACAGGACTCAGGAGGACTCTCTGTGTGTATCTATATCTCTAGACCCAAATGGTTTAGTTGCATAACAGTTTACACAAGACTCAGATACCCAAGCAGGGAAGAGGAGAAGCTGGGATCCCTGTGTCACTTACAGCTCTCTCCCCCTCCTATCTCTCCTCTGGTCAGAAAGCTCTGTCGGGAGCTCATGAAAACGAGATTTATGGTAAGAACTTACCTTTGTTAAATCTCTTTCTGCGAGGTACACTGGGCTCCACAAGGATTGGACAATGGGGTTTAGAGTAGGATCTTGATCCGAGGCACCAACAGGCTCAAAGCTTTGACTGTTCCCAGAATGCACAGCGCCGCCTCCTCTATAACCCCGCCTCCCTGCTTAGGAGCTCAGTTTTTAGGTAACCAGCCCAATGCAGTAGCAGGAAAAGAGACAACAACGGTTAGTAGCCACATACACCACACTCTCACGACAAGAGAAGTGTCAGCGGCTAATGCCATACCAACCCAAAGAAGCTAAGTGCGTCAGGGTGGGCGCCTTGTGGAGCCCAGTGTACCTCGCAGAAAGAGATTTAACAAAGGTAAGTTCTTACCATAAATCTCATTTTCTGCTGCGGGGTACACTGGGCTCCACAAGGATTGGACAATGGGGATGTCCTAAAGCAGTTCCTTATGGGAGGGGACGCACTGTAGCGGGCACAAGAACCCGGCGTACAAAGGAAGCATCCTGGGAAGCGTCAGTATCGAAGGCATAGAACCTTATGAACGTGTTCCCGGAGGACCACGTAGCCGCCTTGCACAATTGTTCAAGGGTCGCACCACGTTGGGCCGCCCGAGAAGGTCCAACAGACCGAGTAGAATGGGCCGTAATGTGAGCAGGAGCTGACAGACCAGCCTTCACATAAGCATGTGCAATCACCATTCTAATCCATCTGGCCAGGGTCTGCTTGTGAGCTCCAAACAAAACAAAGAGAGAATCAGATTTTCGAATAGAAGCAGTTCTCTTCACATAGATACGGAGAGCCCGTACCACATCCAAAGACCGCTCTTTGGGAGACAAATCAGGAGAGACAAAGGCCGGAACCACAATCTCCTGATTAAGGTGGAACGAAGAAACCACCTTAGGTAAATATCCGGGACGAGTCCTAAGAACCGCCCGGTCACAGTGAAAAATCAGATATGGGGAACTACAAGACAAGGCACCCAGATCCGACACTCTTCTAGCAGAGGCAATAGCCAGCAAGAACACCACCTTAAGGGAAAGCCACTTAAGGTCAGCTGAACCCAGGGGTTCAAACGGAGGCTCCTGCAACGCCTCCAAAACCACCAACAAGTCCCAAGGAGCCACAGGCGGGACATAGGGAGGTTGGATACGCAACACACCCTGAGTGAAAGTATGAACATCAGGTAAAGTCGCAATTTTTCTCTGAAACCACACCGACAAGGCCGAAATATGAACCTTGAGGGAGGCCAGACGCAGGCCTAAATCTAGGCCCTGCCGCAGAAAAGCCAAAAGTTTGGCTGTACTAAACTTGGAAGCATCATAATTATTAGATGCGCACCAAACAAAGTAGGAATGCCAGACCCTATAGTAAATCCGAGCAGAAGCCGGTTTCCGGGCCCGCAACATAGTTTTAATGACCTCTTCAGAAAAACCCTTAGCCCTCAAGACGGAAGCCTCAAGAGCCACGCCATCAAAGACACCCGGGCTAGGTCCTGGTAGACACAGGGTTCCTTAACGAGGAGGTCTGGGCGTTGTGGAAGCAGAAGTGGACGCTCTGACGATAGGCCTTGCAGGTCTGAGAACCAGGGCCGGAGCTATAAGAAGCAGATTTCCTTTTTCTTGCTTGAACTTCCGAATTACCCTGGGCAGGAGTGACACCGGAGGGAACACGTACGGCAGCCGAAACCTCCACGGCACCGCCAGCGCATCCACGAATGCTGCTTGAGGATCCCTTGTCCTTGCTCCGAAGACCGGAACCTTGTGATTGTGTCGAGACGCCATCAGATCTACATCTGGAAGACCCCACTTTTCCACTAGGAGTTGAAACACTTCTGGATGGAGGCTCCACTCGCCGGCATGCACGTCCTGACGACAGAGAAAGTCCGCTTCCCAATTCAGGACTCCCGGAATGAATATTGCCGATATGGCCGGTAGATGGCGTTCCGCCCAACGTAGAATCCGTGAGACTTCCTTCATTGCCAAACGGCTTCGAGTGCCGCCTTGATGATTTATGTAAGCCACTGTGGTGGCATTGTCCGACTGTATTTGAACAGGACGGGTCTGAATTAAATGCTGGGCCAGGTTCAACGCATTGAAGACCGCCCGCAATTCCAGAATGCTGATCGAGTGGAGAGATTCCTCCTTGGTCCACCGACCCTGAAGGGAGTGTTGCTCCAGCACCGCGCCCCAACCTCTTAGACTGGCATCTGTCGTCAACAGGACCCAGTTGGATATCCAGAAGGGATGGCCCCTGCACAACTGTTGGTCCCGGAGCCACCAAAGTAGCGACAGACGGACCTCCGGAGTCAATGAGATCATGTGAGATCTGATCCGGTGAGGCAGGCCGTCCCACTTGGCTAGAATCAGCCTCTGGAGGGGGCGAGAATGGAATTGAGCATACTCCACCATGTCGAATGCTGAGACCATGAGGCCCAGAACCTGCATCGCCGAATGTATCGACACTTGCGGACGAGAAAGGAAGCAACGAATCCTGTCCTTAATCTTCAGGACTTTCTCCTGAGACAAGAACAACCGCTGGTTGTGAGTGTCCAATAGCGCTCCGAGGTGCACCATTCTCTGAGCAGGGACCAGGGAGGATTTCTTCCAGTTGATGAGCCACCCGTGGGCTTGTAGAAACCGGACCGTCATATCCAGATGACACAGGAGGAGTTCTGGGGAATTTGCCAGGATTAACAAGTCATCCAGATACGGCAGTATCCTGACCCCTTGACGGCGGAGTACCACCGTCATCACCGCCATTACTTTGGGGAAAACTCACGGAGCCGTTGTTAAACCAAAAGGTAACGCCCCGAAACTGGTAATGTAGGTTGCCAATAGCGAACCTCAGGTATTGCTGATGTGACACTGCTATAGGAATATGCAGGTAAGCATCCTGTATATCCAGGGAGACCATGTAGTCCCCAGGTTCCAAGGCCAGAACTATAGAGCGAAGGGTTTCCATACGGAACTTGGAAACCTTCACAAACTTGTTCAATGCCTTGAGGTTGAGAATGGGCCAGGAGGACCCATTCGGTTTCGGGACTAGAAACAGCGGAGAATAGTACCCCCGGCCCCTCTGAGCAAGAGGCACCTGTACTACAACTCCTGTATCCAGGAGGGTCTGTACCACCGAATGCAGAGTGTTTGCCTTTGTCTGGTCCGACGGGACGTCTGTCTGGCAAAATCGATGAGGGCGTCGGTTTTTGAAGGCTATGGCGTAACCTCAAGTGACGACTTCCCGTACCCAGGCATCTGAAGTGGTCTTCAACCATTCCTGTGTATACCCTAGAAGCCGGCCCCCCACCCTGGGATCCCCCAGGGGGAGGCCCGCCCGTCATGCGGCAGGCTTATCGGTCTTGGAAGCTGGCTGACGGGCAGCCCAGGCTCTTTTGGGCTTCGGCTTATCAGGTTTGGAAGTGCGGGCCTGCTTGTGGTACACCTGACCTTTTGCTTTACCTGAAGGGCGAAAGGGGCGAAAGGACGTACCTTTAGCCTTCGACACAGAAGGAGCGGTATTTGGTAGACAGGCAGTTTTGGCAGTAGCCACGTCAGCCACTATCTTATTTAAGTCCTCCCCAAACAGAATATCTCCCTTGAAAGGGAGTACCTCCAGGGTTTTTCTAGAGTCCAGATCCACAGACCAGGATCTCAGCCACAATATCCGGCGAGCCAGGACTGACGTAGTAGAGGCCTTGGCTGCTAGGTTACCGGCATCCGAAGCCGCCTCTTTAAGATAGCGAGAAGCTGTGACAATATATGACAAGCATTGTCTAGCATGGTCAGAGGAGATTTCAGTATCTAACTCCAAGGCCCACGCTTCAATAGCCTCGGCAGCCCATGTAGCTGCAGTAGTGGGCCTTTGCGCAGCACCCGTGAGGGTGTAAATCGCTTTCAGACAACCCTCCACACGCTTATCCGTAGGCTCTTTTAGAGATGTGACGTAGTGACAGGCAGAGCTGAGGAAACCACCATCCTGGCCACATGTGAGTCCACTGGAGGAGGCGTTTCCCAATTCTTAGCTCTGGCATGAGGGGATAGCGAGCCAGCATCTTCTTGTGAGGCACAAACTTCGTACCCGGGTTTTCCCAGGGTTCCTGACATATATCCACTAGGTGGTCAGAGTGAGGTAAAACTTGTTTAACCACCTTCTGACGCTTGAACCTATCTGGTTTCTTAGGAGGGACGGATGGCTCGGGATCATCCGTAATCTGTAGAATTAACTTAATAGCCTCCAAAAGATCAGGAACATCCATATGTGAACTACCCTCCCCATCAGCCGTATCTGAGTCAGAACCTGTGGGGTCAGTATACATGCCGTCTTCATCAGACGAGGTGTCAATGACAGCAGTGGATTGTGAGGAAACAAGCGCTCGCTTAGAGGACTCCTTGGACTTAGGCGAGCGATGGTCAGACTTTTTAGTAGTCAGGGACTGGTTCAACTTCTTTAACTGAGCAGATAAATCATCCGCCCACGGCGGGTTAGCTGCAGGGACCACATACGGTTGTACCGGCATTGGGGGTCCCATAGGGGGTGTTAGTTTATGAACTAGAGTATGCAGAAGCGTGGAAAAAGCAGCCCACGGTGGGTCAGTATGTGCCTCCGTTGCCACAGTCCCACTGGGGGGCAAGGAGCCCCCAGAACCAGAGCCCACAGCTGCTATATTCTCCTCATATGGGTCTGTGGCTTCAGCAACACCGGCAGTTCAGCCCCAGAACCGTTACCCGCAGACATGATATAACTTGCACTATGAGGTAGCAAAGTACAATTATCAGCAGCACTATATCTCTAAACCCAAACCCCTGCGCAGTGTAGTCAGCACTAGCAGAGATAAAGGAGAGATATGGTGACTAAATCACAGAGAAAAATACGTAATACAGTATATCTTTGTGAAAATCCTGTATTAGATAAAACCTGACGCACTAAGCCCCCTCAGGTTATAGAATATAGGGATAGCAGGTTGAGTGAAAGACACGAAATGGACACCACTCAGCTATCAAATGCACACACAGATAGTCACAGTTTGTACAATGCAGAGGTTATTACTGACAATAATACTGCACTGGACTAGCTTACACAGCTATATAACAATAGATATAACAGTACACAGTAAGAACAGTATATCACAGGGTAATTGTACTAGAAAACCATGACTAAATGCACTCTTTCTTACTAACACTGACTAAAAAAGGCAGGTAGAATACTTAAGTGTCATGTAAAGTCACAGCACTGACAACCAGGCGGCTTTACATAGGAGGATTTGCCCAAGCAGTCCCAGGAACAGTGAGCTGAGGGATAATGGCGCCGCAGACACTGACAGGGAGTGAGGAAAAGACAGATATGCAGCTCCAGGGCGGGAACACTTGCTAGAAATGGCACCCTAGGGCTGGGGGAGGGGCTACAGGTCTAAGCCTTATCCCCTCTGCTGGCAAAACCACCGGGTACTGTGGGCGATATAAGTATTGGTTTAGAGAGAAAACCTGACCTGCGCCCATGCGCTGGTGATCATATTGGGATTGCCTGTATCCACAGTGTCCACCGCCAGCGCGCGCGGCCCGCCTCCCACTGACAGCGCCGGATCGCGATAAAGACCGGGTCCCGCAAGCGGGACCCACTTACCACCTCCCGAAGCGCGGCCACGCGATCCTGGAGAGCCCCAGCCGTGTGTGTCTAACGTGAAGAAAACCGGAGCCTCCGCTGTAGGTACCCGGCAACCAGGGCTCGGGAGTGTACAGCGCCGCTGGGGAGAGCTGGAGCTGCAGCAGTGAATGTCACAAGACATTTACCACCGCTGCTGCCCTTGAAGTCTTCACTTTTTACCTCATAAAAAGCTTTTCTTAGGGCTGCCTGGAGCAGCCCCTCTGTTCAGTGCCTGCTTACTGCAGCACCAACTTACAAAACGGAGCTCCTGTGCAGGGAGGCGGGGTTATAGAGGAGGCGGTGCTGTGCATTCTGGGAACAGTCAAAGCTTTGAGCCTGTTGGTGCCTCGGATCAAGATCCTACTCTGCACCCCATTGTCCAATCCTTGTGGAGCCCAGTGTACCCCGCAGCAGAAACATGATATTCCTGTGTCTCTGCCTGCACTGCATACTGTCCTGCTCGCATTCTGGTTGTTGGTTCTGCTACTGCTTAAGAGGGAAAGTTAGTAATGTCAGTGTGCTCTGGTCGGGGTCCCCCTGTCAAAAGGGGGCCCAGGTACAGTATGCCCTGCATCCCCCCCCTTAATCTGGCTATGACTTGATCCCCCAGTATCATGCTAGAACTGGTGCTCATACCATTTATAAGCTGATCACTCCACCCAATGTCGAACTGGGGCATGAAGGGCCCACTGGGGTATATGCAGTGATATGGGTCCATATTTGGGGGTATGGCCAGCCACCATAGAGGATTGGCCAACCATTAGAAAGTGCATGGTCTTGGCCTCTTTATTTATATATATATATATATATATATATATATATATATATAATTGCACAGGCTGGAACCAGATCCCTAGAGAGGGGATTGGCCTTTCAATCAGTGGGGCCTACACTGAGGATTTCCTCTTTACCCCTATGGGATAGTCTGACCCGGAATCCACTCAATGGATAATGTCACCCAAGGGGTAATAAAATATGGGGCCAACTTAACTTTAAACTGAAGGGCAAATAATTATGCTTAACTTCCCCAATGTAATAGCTACCTGACATATAGCATGATCATATTAATCTCCTTTATTTAAGATATAAGTGTAAATAAGACTGCATCGTGATGTGTGCTTGGTTAGATACCTAATTTCTCCAAAAACCATACATCCTAGTGATTTACAAATCAGACCCAAGTTGCTTATAAACTTTAAATCTATTTCTATGATTGTGAAAACTCTCAGCTATCATAGAAATACAAATTCTACGTCAAAACTAGATTAAATAGTGTGAGGCTTGGAGCTCTGCATTATGTGCAGTCACACCTGGGTGTTAGGTTCCTGGTGCTCAGAACAAGGGAGATGTTATGAAGCGAGTCCAGAGCACCAGGACGTAATGCTGGGAAAGGGGAATGGAAAGGGAATAGCCCCTGGCGCCCTAACTCCGTTGTCTCGCCCGTGTGGTCAGAAATCCCCTGCGAGACTATGGTTGCTTGAGCCCATGGCAGCCGCGTTTGAAGGGCGGATTATGTCTGCCCAACTCCGATGCCCCCTCAGGTCTTAATGGGAGACAAAGGGAAATCCGAGACAGGGTGATAACAAGGGGCCCTCTGACTAAACAACCAGGCCAGGGGCTACAAGCTAACTGACTAAACCTGAGGTATGTGCGGTAACCCGCCAGGGAAAAGGACAACCAAAATCCACTAGTCCGTACTCCTACCCAGCACCGCTGGATACCAGAGTGGATCTGTGGGAGCGGAATCCTCCGCAAAAGCTCCGGAACACAAATAATAAAAGATAAATAATTAAGCGACCCAAGCCGCAACACACGGCTACGCCGTGTCTCACGAACACCACTGGATGTTCAAAGGTGCTCAGTCAGGACTCCAGGAACAGATGACGACTTCCGAGTACAGGACAACTGAGAACAGGATCGACCGGATACAGCAGGACTGGAAACACTTTCAGCAAACAGATTCAGCATTCAGGAAGCTCAGGAACTAGCAGGAACCAAGCTCAGAACTCAAGCAGACTGAAAACCCAGAAATATCACCAGCATCTGCGAACTGCAATCAGCCAGCATATAACAGAGAGGCCTAATTAATAATCCAGTGCAGCTGGCCTATTGCAGGACTCCAAGCTGACAAGATGCAATTAGCAGCCAGATGAGGCTGAACACATGGGAACAAGCTGCAATTGCACAGACTCACCAGCGGCAGCAGACAAGAGTAATCTAAAACAGAGCAATGGGAAATCCTGGCATGCAAGACAACTAAATAAACATAAAATAGAAATGAACCACTACCTGTGGTTCATAACAGTATCCCCTCCTTAAGGGTGAGCTCCGAGCACCCCATGACACCCACGGGGAACATAAACAGAAGTATAACATAAAATACATAACAAATATGCAAAACAGGAATGAGCCACAGCCGTGGCTCATAACATTACCCCCCCCTTGAGGAGGGGTCAAAAGACCCCAAAATTCAGACTATCCAGAACAAGGGATACAAAAAAAAAAAACCTGACACACTGGTCTAACAGACAAGAAAACAAAAACAAGCTGTAGCAACAACTTGTAACAGTGCCCTCCCCCTAACGGTGGCCACAGGACACAAGACAAGGAGAAAAAAAAAATCTCTTTTTTTTTTTTTTTTAAAATCAAGGCAAGAGTCAAAAAATTATTTCTTTTTCTTCTTCTTCTTTTTACAAAGCTCTTTAGGTCTGACCAAGGTAATTCCCCAAACATTGTCTGAACTGATGGTACCACCCAGCAAGGCTGCGTTCAAATCAGAGACAGGTTTCTTACCCTTGGGAGCTGAACTTTCTGGTAAAGTACTATTATTAGAAGAAGAAGTCAAAAAAGCACATCCTGGGGGCGTGGCCTAGCTTGCAAGCTGAGAGGAAGCGATCTCTCTGAGCTCCTGCTGGCCTCGTCCATAAAACGTTTATATAAACCTCATCAAAGGTCCTCAGGCACCTCCATTCAGGTACACCTGCTCCCCTTAGCACAAAACATCAGAGGGGCCCAGCTGCGGAGCCGGGGAGCCCTTCTCAGGGCTCCTGCAGGTTGCGGCCTTCCCCTCCCCAAGAAGCCGGGGACCGTGGTACGACCCCCCTCCTCCCCCCCTACCAGAAGCGCGGCTGGACGGACCGGGTAGCTGAGGAAATCGGGTGGACAAGTCCGTTTTCCAGAAGGGATAAGAGCCGTTACCCCCAACGCCGGAGACCCTCTATGTACCTGAAGCGGGCGCGGATGACGGAGACGGCTCCACGCGGCGGGTGAGTCCCCTCTGGCTGACGCACTCAGGACGGACATCAGAACTCCTTGCCTCCTCGCCCCGCGCCTCCCGCCTCTGCAGCGGCTCCAGCGGAGGCTTGCGGTGTCTCGCGTGCAGGCCCTGGGCTCCCGCGAACTGCGACCTCCCGGCGGCCCTCAGACCGGGGCCTCGCGCACCCGGCCAGCCCGAAGTGTCCCACGTCGACCAAGACTCAGGCGTGCGGCCTCTCTCTCCCCGCCGCTGCATACTAGAAGGGGCTCCCTGCTACTCATACCAATCCCCTAGGCCGGAGATCAGGACAGAAACGGGGCAGCCCGGCAGACCCAGAGGAAGCCCGGCGGCCATCTTGGGGGCAGCACACACCCCATCAGACCGGCCCATTGCGGCTCCATCTTGTCCCCTGAGCCTCACTCAGTGCTCCCCTCCTTACCCCGCGGCTCCCGCCTCTGCAGCAACACCAGCCGAGGTTCGCAGGGTATCGCGAGCAGGCCCTGAGCCCCCGCGAGCTGCGACCTCCCGGCGGCCCTCAGACCGGGGCCTCGCGCACCCGGCCAGCCCTACGTGTCCCATATTGAACACGGCCTAGACGTGCGGCCTCTCCACCCGGTGCTGCACATTATAGGGTGCTCCCTGCTGCTCTCACCGATCCCCCTAGGCCGGGGACCAGAACAAAAAATAAAAAAGGGGCAGCACGGCAGACCCAGAAGAAATACGGCAGCACACACCCCAGAAGACCGGCCCACTGTGGCCCTATTTTACCCTCTGAGCCTCACTCAGTGCTCCCCTCGGAGACCCCCCTGACATCAAACTGCGGGACAGTTCACCGCCGGGTGGCTGAGGGAATACCTTACTCTGCTCTCACCCCTACCCCCTGAACATCCTATCGTGTTCTATAGGAGCTCCTACGAGCCAGAACTGCTAGGCCAGGTAGCACCTCAGAACACCACTACCATTATACCGGTATTCTCTAAGCACCCTGCAGGGTCGTCCCCCCCCCCCCCTGGCATCCACGCACGTTACGCCTGCAGGACCTTGGGCATCCCTAAAAGAAGCCCCGGTCCCCGGAGGACCCCAAACCTGCTGGAACCTGAGAGCGTACACTTATTGCGCTGAGGCTTGATCATTACCTACATGACATGGCATGCCCGACTGGGCCCGTTTGACCATCCTCTTCAAAGCGTCTAGCATGTGATCTCGATATGTACTACACTTGGTCTCGTGTGTGATCCTAATGATATAGGAGCTTCCCCCATCCTTCCCAGGTGTTGACAACTAACCTACCTCACCTCTTTCCGCCACTATGCCTAAAGGGGGGAAAAAGTCGAACGCCCATAACCTGGTGGGCTACTTCAAGAACCCTGCTCCATCCTCCACCCGGAGAGCAACCTCACCCCCACCCACTTCAGCAATATCTGACAAAGACTCAGACGATGACTCTTCCTCCACTCCCGCCACAAAGGCTGACGTCGCCCTTCTCCTATCCGAGATGCGTAATATTAAAAAATCAATCCGTGCAGAAGTACAGGAGGCTATCTCGGGTCTAAAATCGGACGTGGATAGCCTGGGCACCAGAGTAGATGCCATTGAAAGAAAACAAGAAGAGCTTATCGCCTTCCAACAAGAATCAGAACAGGAGATATCTCAAATGCGTACGGATGTTATGCTCTTAGCGGATAAACAAGAAGATTTGGACAACAGAGGGCGCCGGAACAATCTTAGAATCCATAACGTCCCCGAGACGGTAGAACAAAACCACCTCACGGACTATCTACTCCGCCTCTTCCGTTCACTCGCTCCCTCCGTCCCAGACGATATGCTTCTTCTAGACAGGGCTCACAGGGCTCTACGTCCTAGATCCCAAGACGCTAAAACACCAAGAGACGTAATCCTCCGCTTTCATTATTTCGCGGTCAAAGATCAAGTCTACGCCAAAACCAGGAGGATGTCGACGATCCCGTTCGAAGGCTCCGATCTCTTGATCTTCCAGGACCTGTCGCCGGTCACGCTGAACAGAAGGAGGGAATTAAAAGACATAACCAAAGCCCTAAGAGATCATAATGTCAGATACAGATGGGGCTTCCCTTTTGCACTCCAAGTCAGAGCAGATGGTAAATACCTCTCCGCTAGATCCCCAGACGAGGCCCTTCAACTACTACACCAACTGAACATCTCCGGCCCCCCGACCACCCCTCAACGTTCTCTCCCAGTCAACACCTCCCCTTCTCTCACAGCTCCAGCCTCAGACTGGACCACCGTCGGATCTGCTTCACACACCTCCCCAGATACATGAATTACCATGTATGGATGTCCAGGATAGGACTTGATGACCATACGAGTCCCTAACGGACTACAAGGGGTCTTTCCGCACTATGCCAAGATCCCCATACGGTGTAGAGCATTGGGTTAAGCTAATGTCTACCATTTAATGCCTTGTTGATCCTGTTGTGGGGGGGCCTGTCCGGGCCCTCGGGGCCGGGGTTCTTCGTGGCTGGCCGCGTGGGCTCCGGTCCCGGGAGGCCCGTCTGGGCTGAGTCTTCTTTTTTTTTTTTTTTTTTGCCCCACGCAGGTCTTAATGTTATTGTTGTTAATATGCGGTCAACATGCCATGTTTACCCCCAGTCCTACTAATGCTGTTTCCCTCCCCCCCCCCCCCCTCCTCCCTCCCCTCTAAGCTCCCCTAGTTTATTGTTCGCAATGTGTACACTTAATTATAGTATGATCGCACACGGGACCCGGTCTCCTCTCTGAGCAGCTGGGTTCACCCACCCCCCATTCGACCTTTAGGGTCGACGTCGGACGACCTAGACCTGCGGGTCTGTTTCTCCCTTGGGTCCGACTGACGAGAATGGATTTCCTCCGCCCTTTAACCATTGACGCTAATATATGCTTGTTCTTCATCTGTTCTCCTACCCTCTCTCTTCTCTTCTTTCTGATCCCCTTTCCTTTTCCTTCCCCCATATCTTTCGGAACTCCGCTGGCGCGCTTCCACATGAAAAGTGCTCTGCTCTCAAACCATGGTCCTTAGGATAATCACATTGAACACGAAAGGTCTGAATAGCCCGCGTAAACGCTCTCTTTTATTTCAATCCCTTAAGCAACTTAAAGGCGATATCGTTTTCCTACAGGAGACCCACTTCTCAGGTAAATCACACCCAGCACTTAAGTCCAAACACTTCCCGCACACTTTCCATGCTTGCGACCCCATACACAAGAAGAAAGGGGTCTCTGTACTCTTTGCTAATCATTTAGATTTCATCCCCTCTGAAATACTGAGCGACCCTGAAGGCAGATACTTGTTGCTGGTGGGGTTGTTAAACGGGACCCCCTATACATTCTTAAATGTTTATGCTCCAAACCAGATCCAGGCTCCCTTTTTCCACTCCTTAAATAGCCTCTTAGCCCTACACAGACGCGGTAATGTGGTGTTAGGGGGGGATTTTAATGTGACTTTAGACAGCGTTCTGGACAGATCTAAACCTCTGCCCAGATCTATGCGCCCCTCACATACGCGCAATGCAGCTGCTTTGAACCTCCTGCTGTCACGGCACCTTCTCTTCGATGCATGGAGAGTGAAAGAGCCGACTGCCAAAGACTACACTTACTATTCCCCCATATACGATGTTTACACGAGACTAGACATGATTTTCCTGAGTTCGGAGCCTGCGCAATGTATCATTGACACCTCCATTCACCCCAACACGTGGTCAGACCACGGCCCGGTCACTGTAGATGTCTCGGGCCCACACCCACCCGCTCGCCATCCTGTGTGGAGATTGAACGACAGACTCCTTCTTAATCCCCAAACGAAAGCCTACATAGCCGCCGAAATCTCCCACTACTTTGAGACAAACACATCCCCGTCTGTTCCCCCTATGTTACTTTGGGACGCTCACAAAGCGGTCATACGCGGATGCCTGATCAGTGCCTCCTCTTATAACAAGAAGGCCAGATCCAAACGCATCCGGGAACTCACGGACATGCTTGGCTCCCTCTCACTGAAACACAAAAAAACAGGGTCCGAAACGGATCTCTCCTCCCTATCTGCGGTCAGAGGTGAGTTAAACACGCTCCTGACGACGAAGGTGGAGACCAGCCTGAAGTGGCTCAATCAATCCTTCTACGAAAAAGGAGATAAAGCTGATCGGCTGCTAGCCTCTAGGCTCCGGGCTAAACTTACAAGGAATAACGTTATGTCTATCCAGCATTCCTCTGGTGAGAAGACTAGGGATCCCAAACGCATCACTGAAACTTTCTCTCGCTTCTACGAGAAACTATACAACGCCCATAAGACCACTCAGACGAAACCAGACTTTATTGGGGCTATCCGTACCTTCCTATCCCAATGCCATCTCCCTCGTTTAAGCTCATCGGTTTCAGCCGAATTGAATTCGGAGATATCCGAAGAAGAAATTGCCACTGTTGTCAAATCCCTAAAACTTAGCAAAGCTCCTGGCCCAGACGGCTTTACGGCCGCATATTACAAGACCTTTCTCCCCCAGCTTACACCTCACCTCTCAGCCCTTTTCAATGCTGTTTTGCAGGGAGCTTCTTTCTCCAAATCGGCACTGGAGGCCAAGATAATAGTCATTCCTAAGGAGGGTAAGGACACATCTAATTGCGCTAACTATAGGCCTATATCACTACTTAACTCAGATATCAAGATCTATGCCAAAATATTAGCCCTCCGTCTAAATAGAGTCTTACCCCACCTTATCCATAACGACCAGGTAGGATTTATCCCCGGCCGCCAAGCTCGAGACAACACGAGACGAGTTATTAGCCTGACCCACTATATCAACCTTACACACACTCCTGCTCTCTTGCTTTCTCTGGACGCGGAGAAAGCATTTGACAGAATAGGATGGCCCTTTATGTTTGAAACTCTTGCTCATCTGGGCTTTCAGGGGGAATTCCTTACAGGGATACAAGCCTTATATTCGACCCCTTCCGCTAGAGTATCTATAAACGGAGTACAATCTGACCCTTTGGACATCTCCAACGGTACCAGACAGGGCTGCCCACTCTCACCCCTGATCTTTGCCTTAGTGATAGAACCACTAGCAGCCCGAATTCGAGCCTCGCCCGATATCGGGGGGCTAGGAGTAGGGGACTCTGTTTACAAGATCTCCTTGTTCGCAGACGACGTCCTCCTATCACTTTCCTCACCTCACACCTCTCTGCCGAACCTTTTTACTCTCCTGTCTGAATACGGAAAGATATCGGGCTACAAAGTCAATTGGTCCAAGACGGAAGCTCTTCCCTTCCACATCTCCCCTCCCCAAATAGCCAACATGCAAAACAACTTCAAATTCACCTGGTGCACCTCTAAAATTCGATATCTGGGGGTCTATATTACGAGCCGCTATGGAGACTTGTTTAAGGAAAATTTCTCGCCATTGCTTAAAAATCTTAAGGCCGATCTCCATAAATGGCAATCACTAATCATATCTTGGTTAGGCCGTATCATAGCTCTGAAAATGAACATTATCCCCCGCCTCCTCTATCTATTTCAAACGCTGCCAGTGAAAGTACCGGATTCGGTACTGGCACAAATCCATACGTGGTTGCTACGTTTTGTGTGGAGAAATAAAACCCCTAGGATAGGGTTCTCTACCCTCCGCAAACCAGTACAAGAAGGGGGGAGAGGATTCCCAGATATCCGTCTTTACTATCTGGCTACTCATCTCAGCCAAGCGGTGGCATGGTTCGCCCCTACGCAGTCCATGCGTTGGCTTCAGTTAGAGAGGACGCTTAGCCACACTCCTTCTCTATCGTCTCTACTCTTATCCCCTCCTAAATCTAGACCTCCCCATTTGCAACTCCACCCGGTTCTGGAATTCACTTGTCAGATCTGGGACTATTGTACACGCCATTTCCACATGCTGTCATCCCCCTCGGCGCTTACCCCCTTATGGGGCAACCCTTCTTTCGTCCCAGGCCATTCCATGACCCGCTCGCACTCATGGTCGACACATAACATCCGCTTTGTTCTAGATGTGTTGTCCGAAGGGACCTGTGCACCCTTACCGGAAATCATGTCAAAATATGACTTCCCGGATGCGAATCCTTTTACCTATCTCCAGGTGAGACACTTTGTCTCGTCCTTAACGAGCGCATCCCCATTCCAACCTCTCTCCACCCTGGAGTCCTATTGTTATCACAAACCGCTCGCTCGTGGAATCATCTCCCAACTGTATTCCCTTCTCCAGGTAGGGGATAAGATGACGACCCCGGCTTTTATACTCAAGTGGGAACAGGACCTTGGCCCGATACCGGATGACTATGATTGGTCAGATGTCTTTGCGGCTGCCGCAAAATCCTCGATTTCAACCCTAGTTAAGGAAAACGCATATAAAATCTTATATCGGTGGTATCTAGTCCCCTCTAGACTTCACAAAATGTTTCCCTCCTCTCAGCCTTTGTGCTGGAGAGGATGCGGCGGACATGGCTCTTTCCTCCACATATGGTGGACGTGCCCTAAAATCAAGCTATTCTGGGATTCAGTCGCACACCTGTTGAGTACAGTGCTCCAGACCCGGATATACAAAGATCCTTGGTCCTTCCTGCTAGGCCTCCCCACTGCCAATGCACCCCCGAACTCCGGTAAACTACTGACACAGATCTTGAACGCGGCTAGATGCGCAATTGCCCTAAATTGGAAAAAGAGGGAGTCCCCCCCTATACAACAGATTATCAACAAAGTATGGTACTTCGCAAGCATGGAAAAAATCACTGCATACCTCCATAACAGATCTTTTCAGTTTCTTCAAATATGGGAACTATGGTTTGACTCACAGGCTCCCGCACAAGGAGTTCGACCCCCCGGGAGCTCGACGGCCCTCCTATTATGATTCCTGTACTCTCCTAGCATGACAAGTAGCTCAGAGGATATCCTCAACATATCCTTTCCGTGTTCCCCGAGTTGCACTTTCCATTTTGTACTAGCGCCCTGCGCGTAACCAGCGCAACACGGGGGCGTACCAGCGGCATCTCTCTAACCCTGTCCCCTCTCCCCCTTCTACTCTATTCCCTCCCCATCTCCCCTGTCTCTTTTTCTCGCCTTTCATGTTCTATCTCTTTAGTCTCTACCCTCCTACTGTCATAACCACGAACTTATGTGTTGGTTCCCACCCATTTGAACAGTCTCTGTCTACCCTGAGGCATAACTCTTTGCTGTATCTTTGCATTGTGGGAACCACATGTTCCTTATTTTAAGGTTATATTTCTGCTATTGGTAATGTAATGTTAGACGGAACAGCCCACCCCAAGAAAGGGGGGAGGCTGCTGTAATGTTTGTAACCTGTAAAGTTTATACCCTGAAAATTAAAATAAACAATTTAAAAAAAAAAAAAAAAAAGCACATCCTGCAGTCAAAACATCGGGCTGGGACTCTTGTGCAGAGTTTACAGTATTTGGTGGACTCTCAGCAGACAAGACGGGTGACTTAGAGGAACCTGAACCAATTTCTTTGGAACCGTATCTTTTAACAATTGCATCACAGAATGCTAGGGGATCCTGAAGAATGGGATCTTCAGCTTTCATTAGGCTGGTTGCCCACTCAGAAGGCTCTCCTCTAAAAGAATAAATCAGATAGAGCCCAAGGTTTTCTGAAGTGATGCCCAGAAATGGTCTAGACAACATAATAGTGTAATAGTGTTTGAAAAGCGCCAGAAATTGGGCGAAGTCCCCATCAAAGGTTATGGATGTTGAGATATCAGAGTCAGGATCTGTTTCCTTCTCATCTGACTGACTGGAGTGCTTTGCTAGGACCTGGTCACTATTGACCTTACTCGAGGCTGAGACTCTCTGAACCCCACCCGGGGCTGAGACTTTCTGAACCCCACCCGGGGCAGTGACTTTCTGAACCCCACCCGGGGCAGTGACTTTCTGAACCCCACCCGGGGCAGTGACTTCCGGGAACCCCGCTGGGGCAGTGGCCTCCGGGGACCCCGCTGGGGCAGTGGCCTCCAGGGGACCCCGCTGGGGCAGTGGCCTCCAGGGGACCCCGCTGGGGCAGTGGCCTCCAGGGGACCCCGCTGGGGCAGTGGCCTCCGGGAACCCCGCTGGGACAGTGGCCTCCGGGAACCCCGCTGGGACAGTGGCCTCCGGGAACCCTGCTGGGGCAGTGGCCTCCGGGAACCCCGCTGGGGCAGTGGCCTCCGAGAACCCCGCTGGGGCCAGCACCTCGGATTTTTTTACTGGGACCGGGCCGTTGGCCTCCCTGACTGGGATCGGGCCATCGGCCTCCCTCTCTGAGTCGATAATTATCGAAAGTTCTCCCGGGACTATGACTTCCGGGACTTTTGCTGAAGCAATAACGTTCAGATCCTCCACTAATGCTATGCTTCTTAAGTTCTTTCCTGGGGAAGCGACTTCTAGACCCTTCTTTGGGGCTGCGTCTCTCGAGACCCCACTTGGGGATATTACTTCAAAGATCCCTTCTGGGGTTTTGCTTCTCGAGTTCCCCTCAAGAACTATGGTTTTAGAGACCCTTTCTAGGGTTGCGCTTTTCAAGTCCCTACCTGGGGTAACAGCTTCTGAGACCCCTTCCGATATGGACACCTGAACTATAATATTGGATGTCCCTCTATAAGCTTGGGCATCGGGTACCGCTCCAGCACTCTGGGCATCGGGTACCGCTCCAGCACTCTGGGCATCGGGTACCGCTCCAGCACTCTGGGCATCGGGTACCGCTCCAGCACTCTGGGCATCGGGTACCGCTCCAGCACTCTGGGCTACGGGCACCACTCCAGGACCCTGGGCTACGGGCACCACTCCAGGACCCTGGGCTACGGGCACCACTCCAGGACCCTGGGCTACGGGCACCACTCCAGGACCCTGGGCTACGGGCACCACTCCAGGAACCTGGGCTACGGGCACCACTCCAGGAACCTGGGCTACGGGCACCACTCCAGGAACCTGGGCATCGGGCACCACTCCAGGAACCTGGGCATCGGGCACCACTCCAGGAACCTGGGCATCGGGCACCACTCCAGGAACCTGGGCATCGGGCACCACTCCAGGAACCTGGGCATCGGGCACCACTCCAGGAACCTGGGCATCAGGCACCACTTCAGGGACTTGCAACTCCGCTTCCACAGGAACCTCAAGAGAGGAGAGAAACATTCTCTTTTGATTCCTGAATCTATAATGGGGCTCCCTTGCCCAAGGACCCCAATTATAGGACAGAGAGCTTTTTTGTGTGGGTTGTGTGACAAGTGCCTCTGCCACAGTAGAGACAGGAGTAGGTCTTGTATCATGACTCAACTTGGCCAGAGGGCAAGACTCGTCACCACACTTTGGCTTGCGCAACTCACAGGTCTGCAGATAATGGCCTAAACCCCCACAATATAGGCATAAGTTTAAGTTTCTGCGACGCAGACGCTCCTCTTCTGAGAGCCTGGGCCGCAGAAAACTTTTAAACCTTTTCTCTTTAATTAGACCAGAGGATTCTCTTGTCACCATACTGTGAGCAAGAGTCTCTTTAGAGATAGATGTACTCTCAACGACTTCTGGCAAAATGAGCAAGATTTTAGTCAGAAGGTTTTGCAGTTGCTTTAGGGATTGCTGCAAAACTTCTAGTCGCTCTGGTCTCAAAGCACTGAATACAGAGTTCAGAGCTGCGAGAGATGCCTGCAGGGCTTGCATAGTAGACATAGGAGGATTTAAAACTAGACGAGACAAGACAAGGCAAGGCAAGGCAAGACAAGGCAAGGCAAGACAAGGCAAGGCAAGACTAAATTTTGCTAAACAAAACAAGCCTTTTTTTTTTTTTTTTTTTTTAAACACCGGACTGGATTCTAAACACAGGACTGGATTCTAAACACCGGACTGGATTCTAAACACCGGACTGGATTCTAAACACCGGACTGGATTCTAGACTAGACACTGGACTGGGCCAAAAAAGAAAAAAAAGTTTTATTTCTTTTTTGTGGTATGGCTGGTGATAATGTTAGGTTCCTGGTGCTCAGAACAAGGGAGATGTTATGAAGCGAGTCCAGAGCACCAGGACGTAATGCTGGGAAAGGGGAATGGAAAGGGAATAGCCCCTGGCGCCCTAACTCCGTTGTCTCGCCCGTGTGGTCAGAAATCCCCTGCGAGACTATGGTTGCTTGAGCCCATGGCAGCCGCGTTTGAAGGGCGGATTATGTCTGCCCAACTCCGATGCCCCCTCAGGTCTTAATGGGAGACAAAGGGAAATCCGAGACAGGGTGATAACAAGGGGCCCTCTGACTAAACAACCAGGCCAGGGGCTACAAGCTAACTGACTAAACCTGAGGTATGTGCGGTAACCCGCCAGGGAAAAGGACAACCAAAATCCACTAGTCCGTACTCCTACCCAGCACCGCTGGATACCAGAGTGGATCTGTGGGAGCGGAATCCTCCGCAAAAGCTCCGGAACACAAATAATAAAAGATAAATAATTAAGCGACCCAAGCCGCAACACACGGCTACGCCGTGTCTCACGAACACCACTGGATGTTCAAAGGTGCTCAGTCAGGACTCCAGGAACAGATGACGACTTCCGAGTACAGGACAACTGAGAACAGGATCGACCGGATACAGCAGGACTGGAAACACTTTCAGCAAACAGATTCAGCATTCAGGAAGCTCAGGAACTAGCAGGAACCAAGCTCAGAACTCAAGCAGACTGAAAACCCAGAAATATCACCAGCATCTGCGAACTGCAATCAGCCAGCATATAACAGAGAGGCCTAATTAATAATCCAGTGCAGCTGGCCTATTGCAGGACTCCAAGCTGACAAGATGCAATTAGCAGCCAGATGAGGCTGAACACATGGGAACAAGCTGCAATTGCACAGACTCACCAGCGGCAGCAGACAAGAGTAATCTAAAACAGAGCAATGGGAAATCCTGGCATGCAAGACAACTAAATAAACATAAAATAGAAATGAACCACTACCTGTGGTTCATAACACTGGGTGACCAGACTGAATACACCTTTTGGTAGATGGTGGTTTGTTTACCTCACACTGTGTTTAGAAGACAGACAAACAGCCTTACTTTTATGTGCAGACATAGGTTATGGTTTCAAATGTCCTTTCAGGTAATAGCATTTTCCTACTAACAGGATTTCCATAATTATATGTACACTTAAATTGGAACTGTCCCTGCTCAAGGCTTCCTGAGGAATTAATATAATAATGAAAAACCTTCCATGGGTTAACAAAAGAGCGTACTATACCTGTCCTCTATAACTTTTAATTAACAAAAATAGTATAAAAAACAAACCACAATTTGCAATATGTCCCAGATACCTAAAATCTCAACATTCAAAATAGAAGTTACTAAATAAAATGTACACATTACTGATTTTACTTAGAAAGGACTCAAATACGCATGTCTGGTGATGGATTATCACATAGCAGTCAGGCAGATATTTATTCGACACGACACTGCCTGTAGCTGTGTGATGTGCACCCTGATCTTTTCCACTGCAGCCTTTCCCTCCTACCCCTCCCCTTCTACACACATTATTGTGTAGTACTAGAGCTTCTGGGGGTATAAATACAACATTTCTCTTCCACAGAGCACCTCTCCATTTACTTGCAGCATCCAGTAACCTCTGAGTACAGAGAATGGTGAGGGTTCTGGACAAGGGAACACATTTTTGCTAAGTGTTATTGTTAATCATATAGGGTAGAACTTTGAACTCCTCCCCCCCTCCCCCCCCTTCCACCTGTCATAAAATGCATACAGGACTCTAATCCCACTAATCCTGTTACTTGTTGGAAACGAATGTAGTATGTTATGCCAGCGCAGACCTGATCGTAGCAGCAAATTTGTTAGCAGTTGGGCAAAACCATGTGCACTGCAGGTGTGGCAGATATAACATTTGCAGAGAGAGTTAGATTTGGGGGGGTTATTTTGTTTTTTGTGCAGAGTAAATACTGCCTGCTATATTTTGACACTGCAATTTAGATTTCAGTTTAAACACACCCCACCCAAATCTAACTCTCTCTGCACGTTATATCTGCCCCCCCCCCCCCCCTTCCTGCAGTGCACATGGTTTTGCCCAACTGCTAACAAATTTGCTGCTACGATCAGGTCTGAATTACCCCCATAATCATTCCATCTTAAAATGTTCAGTGTCAGAAACACAGACTGTTATGGAAAAGACAAGGCACTCAGAAGCCGAGTCTGGTATAAAAGCAAAAACATAGCAGTGTTTTTTGTCATTGTACGGACAGATCTTAAAAGCTACTTTCCTCTCAATGTCCCGCATACCTGTATTCTACAGAGGCATAGTTAAATTCTTCATAAAAAAAATAATTCTTCGATCTTGTGTATGAAAGATAGGAGTTCTGCATAGTAGGCCTGATTGAGGTCTGGTTCGCTATTTGGGGAATGTCGCCATGTACCAATGTTCAGTACATTGCTCATGTGCAGCTTGGGTCTTGCATCGTTTCTTGCACATTGGCTGCAGACATCAGGTGAATGACATTCTGCATCCATTTGAAGGTGGGAAGGGATCGGCAATGGACTACGTTTCCCAAACCTGTCACCTCTGTTTTGAGGGAGTGCCAAGCCTGGGTCCCTGTCTTCCAATTAAGATTTCTTGGCCACAGTGCCAGAGTTGCGGCAGCCAGTCTGCATACTTAGCCGGCCATTGATGCTAGGCACCCCGGCGGGGGTTTTAGGTCAAGCGGGAGGGTTAGGTTTAGGCACTAAGGGGGGGAGGAGGGGTTTAAGGTTAGGCTATGGTAGGGAGGGTTAGGGGGTGGGGAAATGGTGCAATTCCCCTTACCTCTGACTGTGTTTTGCACTTCAGGATCCTGGCATCGGTATTTCAAGCGTCGGGATCCCATGCAGAGGGATAAGATACTGATTCCTGCCCAACAGCTGGTGCAGGTGTCCCCCACAAAAATATATATAATATATATATATATATATATATATATATATATATAACACAGAAAACCTCATAAACACATACAGCAATGCTGAGTGTATAGAAGTGATCAGCACAACCAGTAGCAAAAAATTTGATTTTAATCCACCAATGAAAAGTTTCCATCAAATGCTCAAATGCACAAGTCAAATTGTATATGAAGAGCAGCAGCGTTTACAAGCATATTACCACTCCTGGAGACATTCCTCCGTTACCCCTGACAGCCGTTTCGGTGTCTGCGCACCTTTCTCAAAGGATGTATAGAGATAGTGACAAAAAAGAGCATTTAAATAGAACAATACATAATGCCTCACCTGTGTATAATGTGTAATCTCCAAGCCTCCGTTGCACCACGTCCTCCCGCCTCTCCCGCCATCTCTCCCTGTTGCGGCTCCGGCGCCTCCGTTGTGACGTCAGCAGCCGGAACCAACATTCAGGGAAAGACGACATGGGAACCGATCAGGGTTACCGGGTGCCGGAAGTGACAAACCGGAAGTCAGAGTAACCATGACTCCCTATATACAACAGCGCTATGATGGTAAATAAAGAATCATTATGGAATAACGATCCATCCTGTATCTAATGGCGCAATACAAAGTATGTGACAATAAAGCCACATGGTGATTAAGTAGTGTATTCACCACAATCGCCATATTAACAGGATATATAAACGTGTTATGTTAAAAACACCAACATTAAACATGCAAACAAAGTTAATAAAGAAGACAACAACATAAACACATACAATGGATCTAGAATATGGGGTCAATTATTATGTTAACATGTACCAATGTACCAATCGTTATTCCATAATGATTCTTTATTTACCATCATAGTGCTGTTGTATATAGGGAGTCATGGTTACTCTGACTTCCGGTTTGTCACTTCCGGCACCCGGTAACCCTGATCGGTTCCCATGTCGTCTTTCCCTGAATGTTGGTTCCGGCTGCTGACGTCACAACGGAGGCGCCGGAGCCGCAACAGGGAGAGATGGCGGGAGAGGCGGGAGGACGTGGTGCAACGGAGGCTTGGAGATTACACATTATACACAGGTGAGGCATTATGTATTGTTCTATTTAAATGCTCTTTTTTGTCACTATCTCTATACATCCTTTGAGAAAGGTGCGCAGACACCGAAACGGCTGTCAGGGGAACGGAGGAATGTCTCCAGGAGTGGTAATATGCTTGTAAACGCTGCTGCTCTTCATATACAATTTGACTTGTGCATTTGAGCATTTGATGGAAACTTTTCATTGGTGGATTAAAATCAAATTTTTTGCTACTGGTTGTGCTGATCACTTCTATACACTCAGCATTGCTGTATGTGTTTATGAGGTTTTCTGTGTTATCAGATTGTGTGGATCTGGCACCCGGACTTAACCGAGTATTGTGTGCAGTTCATGAGACTTATATATATATATATATATATATATATATATATATATATACACACTGCTCAAAAAAATAAAGGGAACACTAAAATAACACATCCTAGATCTGGATGAATGAAATATTCTTATTAAATACTTTGTTCTTTACATAGTTGAATGTGCTGACAACAAAATCACACAAAAATGATCAATGGAAATCAAATTTATTAACCCACGGAGGTCTGGATTTGGAGTCACACTCAAAATTAAAGTGGAAAAACACACTACAGGCTGATCCAACTTTGATGTAATGTCCTTAAAACAAGTCAAAATGAGGCTCAGTAGTGTGTGTGGCCTCCACGTGCCTATATGACCTCCCTACAACGCCTGGGCATGCTCCTGATGAGGTGGCGGATGGTCTCCTGAGGGATCTTCTCCCAGACCTGGACTAAAGCATCCGCCAACTCCTGGATAGTCTGTGGTGCAACGTGGCGTTGGTGGATGGAGCGAGACATGATGTCCCAGATGTGCTCAAGTTGGATTCAGGTCTGGGGAACGGGCGGGCCAGTCCATAGCATCAATGCCTTGGTCTTGAAGGAACTGCTGACACACTCGAGCCACATGAGGTCTAGCATTGTCTTGCATTAGGAGGAACCCAGGGCCAATCGCACCAGCATATGGTCTCACAAGGGGTCTGAGGATCTCATCTCGCTACCTAATGGCAGTCAGGCTACCTCTAGCGAGCACATGGAGGGCTGTGCGGCCCCCAAAAGAAATGCCACCCCACACCATTACTGACCCACTGCCAAACCGGTCATGCTGGAGGATGTTGCAGGCAGCAGAACGTTCTCCTTGGCGTCTCCAGTCTCTGTCACATGTGCTCAGTGAGAACCTGCTTTCATCTGTGAAGAGCACAGGGTGCCAGTGGCGAATTTGCCAATCTTGGTGTTCTCTGGCAAATGCCAAACGTCCTGAACGGTGTTGGGCTGTAAGCACAACCGCCACCTGTGGATGTCGGGCCCTCATACCACCCTCATGGAGTCTGTTTCTGATCGTTTGAGTACACACATGCACATTTGTGGCTTGCTGGAGGTCATTTTGCAGGGCTCTGGCAGTGCTCCTCCTTTTCCTCCTTGCACAAAGGAGGAGGTAGCGGTCCTGCTGCTGGGTTGTTGCCCTCCTACGGCCTCCTCCACGTCTCCTGATGTACTGGCCTGTCTCCTGGTAGTGCCTCCATGCTCTGGACACTACGCTGACAGACACAGCAAACCTTTTTGCCACAGCTCGCATTGATGTGCCATCCTGGATAAGCTGCACTACCTGAGCCACTTGTGTAAGTTGTAGACTCCGTCTCATGCTACCACTAGAGTGAAAGCACCGCCAGCTTTCAAAAGTGACCAAAACATCAGCCAGAAAGCATAGGAGCTGAGAAGTGGTCTGTGGTCACCACCTGCAGAACAACTCCTTTCTTGGGAGTGTCTTGCTAATTGCCTATAATTTCCACCTGTTTCTATTCCATTTGCACAACAGCATGTGAAATTGATTGTCAATCAGTGTTGCTTCCTAAGTGGACAGTTTGATTTCACAGAAGTGTGATTGACTTGGAGTTACATTGTGTTGTTTAAGTATTCCCTTTATTTTTTTGAGCAGTGTATACAGTATTGGATACTCAGTCTCTGCGCAATTAGTCCGAATGCTCCTTTAACTCCTCCACATGCAGCTACATGCAGCTCCAAGCCAGTGGAGTAGTAAGTATTGTTGCTACAGTATAAGAAATTAGGAAAGCGCACTTATGAGTTAAAAGGTGATTTATTTATAATAAAAATGTAATATCCACATACATTTAAATTTAAAATCACAGACACGGTATATTTAAAAACTGTCACGGCTGTGTTCCGTCTAGCCGATTCTGCTACACTGGCTCCGGACCCAGTAGCTGACGTCACAACGTCCACGGTGTGTAGCCACGCCCAACGCGTTTCAACCAATAGCAGTCTTCGTCAGGGGAACACATCCTCTGACGAAGACCGCTATTGGTTGAAACGCGTTGGGCGTGGCTAAATACCGTGGACGTGGAAAATGCATTTTTATTATAAAGAAATTACCTTTTAACTCATAAGTGCGCTCTCCTAATTTCTTATAGCATATATATATATATATATATATATACACACACACACACACACACACACACACCCAAGGCACTGGAATGGATATATTAATATACCAAAAAAGTGTATTCTACATACTGCCTCCCGCCCGCCCACTCAGGTCGGCCAATGATCATAACCTCTCATCTACCCCTCTTCACTGGAACAAGTTCCCTTGCTCTATAAGACTCTCCCCGGCCTTGCAAAGCTTCAAACGGGCACTAAAAACTCACCTGTTCATCAAGCCTATCCTTCCGCATAACCCAGTCTTGAGGCCGCTCTCCCATCCTCATGCCTTGGTCATCTATGCCTCGCTTACATCCTGACACCAGGCCACCTTCTGCTTGCTTGTACCTCATGTCACCTGTCTGTATCCCTCTCCCCTTAGACTGTAAGCTCCTTGGAGAATGGCCCTCTTCCTCCTGTGCTCAAAGCCATCTTCTCTTGCACTTCAATTAGAGCTCTCTCCCACTCAGTGACTGTCTATACCTGCATTTCCTCCTGCTCGTGACTGTTCATCTCTCCCAAAGGCTGTTCGCCCCCAGTAGTACGCCGATTACTCCTTTCCTTCCTGACATCTCAGCTGTAGTATGTACTGAAAAATTTGGTGCTAATTGTTATTTGTTACCTGTGCTTTGTGCAGGGTCGGCTCTAGACCTTGTGGTGCCCAGGGCGAACGGGCGAACGTTTCCTCCCCCCCCCCCCGGCAAAACCGGACTAGTGCGCGCCAAAGGCGCGTGGGCAAAAATAGGGGCGTGGCCACAGTTATCCCCCTGTACTTGTGCCCCCCTGCAGCTGTGCACCCAGTAGTTGTGCCCCCTGTAGCTGTGACCCCAGTAGTTGAGCCCCCCTGTAGCTGTGCCCCCTGTAGATTTGCCCACAGCTGTGCCCACTATAGCAGTGCTTCCAGTAGTTGTGCCTCCAGTAGATTTGCCACCAGTAGCTTTGCCCACAGTTGTGCCCCCTGTATTTGTGCCCCAGTAGTTGTGCCCCTGTAGCTGTGCCCCCAGTAGTTCTGCCCCTTGTAACTGTGCCTCCTGTAGTTGTGCCCCTGTAGTTCTGCCCCCAGTAGTTGTGACCCCTGTAGCTGTGCCCCAGAAGCGCCGATTACAGACACACACAATTTAAAAAAAAACTACACAATACTTACCAGCCGCGCTCCTGCTTCCGGACCTCTGCTGCGCTGCCCTCCCTCTCCAGCTGCCAGCTCCTCTCTATGGGAGAGACGTCATGACGTCTCTCCCATAGCAGCGCCGCACTGACACTAGAGGTCAATTATGACCTCTAGTGTCTGTCAGTGGAGCTGGCTGCAGCGGGCGCCCTCACAGCCCACAGCGCCTGCTGCAGCCGGGTAGAGGGGAGCGGGGATTAGTAGCGGCTCTTGCCACGGTGGCGCCCTGGGGACAGCAGCGCGCCGGACAAAAAGTCTGCTTGCCCGTGGCAAGAACCGCTACTGGCTCTGTGCTCTATTGTTCTAATGTGTGTTGCATATACGGCGCTGCAAAACACTTGTGGCCTCCTTATAAATAAATTGTAATAATAACAATAATATTTAAATTTAACGTGGTAATGAATAACAATGAGTGAATAAAGCTGCTGTGTTAAATGGTAGCCAAACAAAAAATGGAAAATGTGGAGTCCTGAGGATTGAGTTTGAGAACCTGTGCTCTATACAATTATCTGCCAGATAATCTGCTAGGTCTGGCTGGATGGAATGAAAATCTGGTAATGGATGAGCGCAAATGACAATTGACCATTTGCTACCAAACACTGGAAAATGGACAAAACCTGTCAGTGATTTAACCAATTTGTATGAACGACAGGTTTTGTCCATTTTCCAGTGTTTGGTAGCAAATGGTCAATTGTCATTTGCGCTCATCCATTACCAGATTTTCATTCCATCCAGCCATATCTAGCAGATTATCTGGCAGATAATTGTATAGTGTATGCCCAGCTTTAGCAAGATAAAAATCTAGTCACTGAGACTAATAAAGTTCAGAAACAATCAGTAACATTGTCTCAGCATAATGACATCAGTCTCCATTTGATACTTTAAGAGATGTAAGCCTTTTGTGCAAATGGTTTATTTGTTGTCCTGAACAAGAATCTTTGCATCTTGCTGCACATTGTGTTTGGCCGGAGCTCCAGGAGCTGCTCATCTAGGGCAGGATGCAGCAAAGTTAAAACTGCGGCCAAACCTCCAAAAATAGTTTTCGGAAATTTGGCCCCTTTTTTCATATGCACCAAGCTCCGGTATGTAATAAATTTTGGAGCTTGGATGTGGTTGGCAACACCAACTTTATATGGCATTGACCAACAGAAGCCTATGGGCTTCTTTTTGCTTTTCCTCCATGAGAGGGGTCCAATCAGATCCCTCCCAGCATCACCCATGGTGCGTGCATGAGCCCAAAAAATATAAAATGTGCTACAGTGTGTTACACATTGTATAATTTCCTCGTTCACTCGCTAACCGTTAGGTGATTCTGTACACACAGTGTGTACAGAATCACCTAACGGTTAGCGAGTGAACCAGGAAATTAATTTTGCTTGTTGACAAATATATAATGTTGTTTTTTTGTAAATTTTCACAACTGTCTCCAGTCTTTCCTGTCAGATGTCAGTGTCTCTAGTATGCAAGTTAGTGTGAGGAGACAGAATGAAAAGCAAGCTAGTCATGAAAAAAGGATGCCTCTATCATTATGCTTATATAACATAGTAACATAGTATCTAAGGTTGAAAAAAGACAATTGTCCATCGGGTTCAACCTATTTGTGGTCTCCTATGCACGATTATTTTGTATAAAATTTTGACTGAAGTTGCTGACTGCCGTTCCGATTAACCCCTCTTTTTTATAATAACCATAGTGCGTGACTATGCCCCGTAACCCTGGATATCCTTATCCATTAGGAATTTATCTAACCCATTCTTAAAAGTGTTGACTGAGTTGGCCATTACAACTCCCTCAGGCAGGGAATTCCAAACACGTATGGTCCTTACTGTACAAAAGCCTTTACGCCGTATTGTGTGGAATCTCCTCTCCTCTAACCTGGGCGAGTGTCCACGAGTTCTCTGTGTTGATCTAACCAAAAACAGGTCCTGCGCAAGATCTGTATATTGTCCCCTTATATATTTGTAAATGTTGATCATGTCCCCTCTTAATCTCCTCTTTTCCAGTGTAAACATGCCTAGTCTTGCAAGCCTTTCCTTGTATTCCAGCGTCTCCATAGCCTTGATTAGTTTGGTCGCCCGCCTTTGAACCTTTTCTAGCTCCAGGATATCCTTTTTGTAGTAAGGTGCCCAGAATTGTACACAGTATTCAAGGTGTGGCCTCACAAGTGATTTATATAACGGGAGTATAATACTCTCGTCCCTAGCATCAATTCCCCGTTTTATGCATGCTAATATCTTATTAGCCTTCTTTGCTGCAGTCCTACTTTGGATACTACTGCTTAGTTTGCTATCTATGAGGACACCTAAGTCCTTTTCCAGTACAGAATCCCCTAATTTTACCCCATTTAGTAGGTAGGTGTTATTACCTTACACTTGTCTGTATTGAAGCGCATTCTCCATTTCGCTGCCCAAGCTTCTAATTTAACTAAGTCATTCTGAAGCGACTCAGCATCCCCCTCCGCATTTATAACTTTACACAATTTGGTATCATCTGCAAAAATTGACACCATGCTCTCTAGACCTTCTGTTAGGTCGTTAATGAAAATATTGAACAATAGCGGTCCTAATACTGAGCCTTGCGGCACACCACTTAGCACTTCAGTCCAAGTTGAAAAAGATCCATTAACCACAACGCGCTGCTCCCTATTATCTAACCAGTTTTTGACCCAAGTGCATATTGTGCTTCCTAGCCCTGATTCTTGTAGCTTGTAGATAAGTCTCATGTGTGGTACAGTATCGAACGCTTTGGCAAAATCTAAAAAGATTACATCCACCTCTTTACCCTGATCTAGGTTTGCGCTTACTGTTTCATAAAAGCCAAGTAAATTGGTTTCACAGGATCTGTCCTTCATAAACCCATGTTGATTCCTTTTAATGACCTTATTGACTTCAATGAACTCCTGAATACTATCTCTTAGAATACCTTCCAACACTTTCCCCACTATAGATGTAAGACTAACTGGTCTATAATTACCTGGTTCAGCTTTACTTCCCTTTTTGAATATAGGCACTACTTCCGCTATACGCCAGTCTTTGGGAACTATACCTGATATTAGTGAATCCTTAAAGATCAAAAATAGCGGTTTTGCAAGTTCAGAATGAAGCTCCATTAGAACCCTTGGGTGAATTCCATCGGGACCTGGTGACTTATTAATCTTTAAATGTTTTAAGAAGATGTTTAGTAATGTTTAATGTTTTATAGTCACCAGTGTAGATGTATGTGTGGATGACAGGACCAGGTTTCCACTTTGTATTTGATTGGAAAATGTTAAAGTGGCCCAGGGGTGTAGCCAGTACTTTGTGGGCCTCATAGCAACATTTTGAAGGGGCCCCCATCCCAATGCTTCTAGAGAGACACTTCTCTGCAGCAGTTGTTAATTTTATGCCTTATAATAGTGCTCTAATTCAGTTTCTGAACCGTAGTAGAGCCTTATTTAATGTTATGCCCCATAGTATATAGTGCTCTAGTTTCTTTTAGGAATAGCAGTAGTGCTTAAGTTCACCCTATGTCACATTTCAGAGCTGCCAGTACACATTATGCCACACAGTATCCCCAATTCACATTATGATATATAGTGTGCCCTGTTCATATTTTATAACATTAAAATGCCCTCCATTTCATTTTATACCACACTACAATGAGGAGGTCCAGGGGCATACCTAGATATATTAGAGGCCCCAAGGAGAAAGTTCGAAAGGACCCCTATGTACCACTCAATGGCAAAAAATGTATATAACACATGTAACTTTGACAAGGAAGGAGGGCCCCTTTCAGCTCTGGGCCCTATAGCAGCTGCACTGCCTGCACCTGTGGTAGCTACGCCCTTGAAGGGGACCACTCAGTCTTATGCTAGTGCTACAGTCAAGTCATACTGATTCTGAATGTTCTCTATTTGCTTGTGTTCTGTGATGGATGTTATGACTTGAAGAATATCATAACATTTTGGTTTCATGGCATAACTCGTGCTAAATGACTTAGAAAGATGGTGGTATTTGCATAGCTGTATAATTTATGATGTTATCTGTTCCCTTCAGTTTATCCTGATCTCACGCACAGCAGCCTCTGTCATCTCCCTCCCCCTTCTCTGACCGTAATTAAAATGTGCAATTACTTTTTGAGAAATTACATTCACAGCCAACCACTGTGATTTCTTTGCTTATTAATACATATATTCAGCAGGAACTGGTATATCACATGCTCTCCTTCAGATTACATTCTTAGTTTAGAACTTCTAAGGACTGCTAAACCCCATTATTATTTTTTAAGATATAAGCTATAAATGTAAATACATTTTTGAACCTGAAAAACCACTGCATTTCTGTGAATATATATATATATATATATATATATATATATATATATATATATATTAGCTCCTGACTCCATTGAAGACTAATTTTTTGGACAGTATCATATTTGAATATGATACATTACAAAAAGCTGTAATTGCAGTCATTTGAGCTTCTGTGTATCAAACCACTATCTGCACAGTGTATTTCTGCAGAGCATATTCATCAGTCTTTACCCATCTGCTCAGTTACAGAAGCATCACCCTTTGTGAGTATGTGTATATATCACAATATTTTTGATAAATCTGTTTTAATATGTGTCTTTTCTTTTTAGGTGCTACCCCAATGTTTCAGGTCAAAGACTTAAGGGCCCCATACACTACAACGATATGTCCTGAGGCTGAAGTCGGAGGCGATTTCCCTTTAACTCTCCCGGGAGATTCCCGGGAGTGGTTCCATCCGATTCCATCCGATTTGGTACATTTTGCATGTGATATATCATATGCGATCCCAGCCATGCCTGCGGGAACCGATATATCACGAGTGCAGCACTAACGATCTAGGGGAGCCGATCCGACCCTCACGGGAAAGCGCATCGGATTGGATCGGATCGGAAATACCTCCAAGGTGCCCGATTTCACCCAATATATCAGCCCGAATGCCCGAAATTGGATGACATCGGGCATTATCGTTCTAGTGTATGGGGAACTTTACATTTGTCAATATAAAGAAGAAACGAAAGAAACAATTATAGGGGTGCACACTGGAACCTTAAGGTTCCAGTGTGCACCCCTCTAAATGTTTCTTTCATTTCTTTTCTTGGGATTGATCTTCGTACATTCATTTGACTGGCATTCATTACTTGTATTATACAATATTTACAAATGTATACATTAATATGGATATATGTCATATCTCGATAAGCAGACATGGGGGGTAATTCCAAGTTGATCGCAGCAGGATTTTTTTAGCAGTTGGGCAAAACCATGTGCACTGCAGGGGAGGCAGATATAACATGTGCAGATAGAGTTAGATTTGGGTGGGTTATTTTATTTCTGTGCAGGGTAAATACTGGCTGCTTTATTTTTACACTGCAAATTAGATTGCAGATTGAACACACCACACCCAAATCTAACTCTCTCTGCACATGTTATATCTGCCTCCCCTGCAGTGCACATGGTTTTGCCCAACTGCTAAAAAAAATCCTGCTGAGATCAACTTGGAATTACCCCCATGGTGGACAAAAACTAACATCATTTTCAGAATCTATGACCCCAAAATACCCCAAAAAGCATCTAACATCTCCGTCACCAAAAGTTATGTTCCCCAGTGAATTTGACATGGAATTTTTTATTTAATTTTAATTTACATATTTTCACCATGCCTGTATTTGCCTCTGTGCGCAGCCCTGCAAATGGTCACCTGCAGCTTTTGTACAGGGAGGCGCATAAATAGGTATACACTCGGCAAACAGAAGCATTTGCTGAACGTGAGATGTCTTGTGCATCCAAAAATTCTGATGTTAGTAAATTAGTGTTAATGAACAGATCTTGTAAACAGTGGACCATGTACTGCTACACACTGCTTTGCCCCAATTGAGCTTGAGGCTGATGGATGTATTAGGGATGGCCATCGACCATTGATGATTCAAAATCATTGATGGTCTGTGACTGATGTTGCATATTTTTACCATCGATGGGAGAAAAGTAGATGTTTTCCCTCCATCGATGGCTAGGCCTAAACAACTATTATAATTTTTTTTTTACAAGATGCCGGGACACGGAGCATAGCTCCGCCCCTGACACACACGAAGCCCCACCCCTGGGCTGTGATTGGTCCGTGGGTCTTTCACAGAAATAAGAGGGATGGCCATTGATGAGAGAAACCATCGGCTATCACTCTGTTTCATCAATGGCAACCATCGATGGCAAACACACCGATGGCCATCCCTAGGATGTATATAGTCAGAGTAATGGATATTACAGTAATACAATGCTATTATAATCTGAGATGATGCAGACATTTTCCGATCTACTACTTGTACTTACTGGTTATGTAACCTTAACACTTAAAAAGCGATATGCAATAAACAAGGTTAAATTTAAGTGTGTAGTCAGATATAAGACTGTGCCAAGTTAAAGAGACATATTTAATTAATCTTCATAAACAACACACTGCGTTCATTCAAGCCCCAGAACACCCAAAACTGAAATCTTAATTTAGAAACTGTAATAATTAAACAAAACCTTGTTCAAAGTAAACCTGACTAGCCACTGCAGCTGTTAGAAAATAAAGTATGTCCTTCCCACTTCATTAGACATCTGAAGCTCCTCCCACATCTTTAGCATATAATGCTAATAGAGTTGCACGTAGGTCGCAAAGCTTAAGCTGGATACACACTGGCCGATCTATATCGTGAGCCTGTTGGCGAGTGTGTACCCCCAATCCTGTATGTCTGTGAACAATGTCGTTCAAAGACATATTGCATTGGCTGTGTCGCACAGCCGATGGGCGATTATTGGCGCATCTGTCTGTGTGTATGAGTGGTCTACCAAGAGCCTGTACACTTGCTGTGTGGGGCGGGAAACAAAGTCACAGCTGGGTGGCCAAATTCAAATGTTTGTTGCTGGGCTATGGCTCCGCCTCCTCAACACATTTTCTTTTTACTTGTCTGCAGCAAAAGCCACTCTCCCCAGCCCAGCACACGTCGTGTTCTGGGCAGCGGTGGGTCTAGGAAGGCTACTCCTCTGCCTGTATGAAGTGCACAAACATAGGACAGGATGTAATGCCACCCAAGATCGGCCGACGTGTGCTATTCCGGACAATCTCTGACTTTTTTTTTTAAAGGGGCAATCACTTACAAGGCATGTCGGCCGAACTCGGGTGGCATTACATCCCGCCCATACTGAATTTTTTTTCATGTTTTGTGGGGATACGGGGGTTGGGCCCTGCTCTCTATGGCCCTAATGGAAACTTGATGTGTATGGATGAAAGAGAGCAGAATGTGCATATTAAGTGAAGTATAAATCGTTCAGTTATTTCATGTACTGTATATTATTCAGCTCAGGTTTGATACTGCATATACTGCATATTATATTTATAATGTCAAATAGTTTATTTACTTACTCTTTAAGCTACCCAGCAAAATAGCTGTCCTTTATGTAACAGATATGGGGCATTGGCATAGGTGCCAGCTCTGTGAGTGCTTTAGCACTCCCTAACTTGTGCTGCTGCTTTGAGAGACTTTTTTCTTCACTGCCTCACTGTTGGTTTCTACTTCTGTCAAGCACCACCTCCAGGCAGACGGAGAGTGAACGGCCTGGCTTCCCTTATACCCCTTTCACATCTCCAATGCCGGATCCCACCCGGGAATTGGAAACGGGTCCTTCCCGGGTGGGATCCGGCATTGGAGCCTCAGCGCTGGCTTCCTGACCCGGCAATATGCCGGGCCGGTTGTCATAGAAGCAGGGGGCGGAGCCGGGAGCGGGGGCAGTGCTGGGAGATGAGCTCATCTATGCGCCGCCTCTCCCTATGTAGTAAATGTGTCCTGGGTCGCATCGACCCGGGAACCCGTTTACATTGCCACTGACCCGGTATTCAACCTGGGAATAACCCTTCTTATTACCTGGGTTGAATTACCGGGTCAGGCGACCAGGGAATTCTCCAAGGCCCCTTTCACATCGCACACGGACCTGTGTCGACTCGGCAATATGCCGATATCTCCCTGTAATGTATATCAGGTACTAGAATGATCCCTGTAGTGTATGGCGGTCACTAGAATGGTTCCTGTAGTGCATTAACAAAAAGCATTGGAAGCACTAATCCCGGGATTCAATCCCTGACAATTTTAGGCCAAAATCCCAGGATCCCGCCGATCCGGGGATTGGCAACCCTACCGGTCAGTAGAACGTTCTCTGTAGTGTATATCAGTCACTAGAATGGTCCGTCTAGTGTATATTGGTCACTAGAATGGTCTCTGTAGTGTATGCCGGTCATTGGAAGGGTCCCTTTAGTGTATATCAGTCACTACAGTTTTCACTTTAGTGTATATCGGTCACTAGAATGGTCCCTGTAGTGTACACCGGTCACTACACTGGCTCCTGTAGTGCTCTGTGTATTCCATAGGGATCGCTAGAATGGTCTCTGCATTGTCGGATGGTTTTGGTAGGTGTTGTGTTTGTAAAATGTTTTCATTTATTTTATTGGCTAATTAACCACATTCACATTAGACAGAACACGCCTACAGGATTTTTTTTTATGTCACGTCGGTTTCCCAATGCACTGTGCTGATAGTAAAGACAGGGCCATTTACTTGTATCTGTCCCCCGGGCCGAAAGTTGCCAGCCAGCCCCTGGCAGCAACATTTTTTGCGCTGTTGCTGGGATAGTTGCTGCAGGTGGCCGATGCTGGAAATGAGCAGAATTGGTCCCCGCGCTGCAGGAGTGCAGATAGAACCTGGCACCACTAGTAAAAATGCAAATGAAAACACATTTCAAACACAACTAGCTGTAACATATTTGAGTAGAACAAGATGTTGCCACAAGAACTATTTTTTCTTTTCTTTCTAATTGCCGGTACCTCCCACATGGATCATCTTGTCAAGCCATCTGATCAACCTTACTCTTGCGTTCACTGTTTTGACAACGTGCACCTTAGATTTGATTATGTATTGTTATTTTATGTCTTTATAGCTAATTTGTTCTTGTTATTAGCAATTCAATTATCTGGATTACTATGACAACCAAATGGTTCCATGGCTCACATTATTATGACCATCAGCAAGTAGCCACAGTAACCGTCATGTGTGACTTGACCACAGCGGAGTTCGCTGAACTGGCATTTTAGACACATGTCAGGTAGCCCCCAGCTTCATTATGATGGTGAGCTGCTCCACTGTAGCATGTCGGTCAGCACTCACGCACCTTCATAGACCTCTCACATCAATGGCACATGATGCTCCACAGTTTCCATGTTGGTTATTCGCAATGGTGCCATTTGTCCAGTCACGATACACCTTCACCACAGCATCACACGAACAGTTCACAAACTGCGCTGTTTCAGAAATACTGCCACCCTTGGCCTGAAAGCCAATAATCATCCTTTTTTGCAACTCGGATAAATCGCCCCATTTACCCATGACAGCAACGAGTGATATGTGTGCAGATGGCCTATCACACACCTTATATACCCACCAAGCCAGTGCATGATACATGACGTACTTCATGGGCTACGCACTGCCGAATGTAGGAGGTGGTCATAATAATGTGACTGGACCGTGTATTAAATCCATTTTCTATCCTTGTTTGTGGTATCTAGATTTTTATATTTGTTTATTTTTTTATTCTTTTTTTTGTTTCAGGCTCTGAAAATTTACTGTTCTGGGAAGAAAATCTGTAAATTTATGAAGGACAGTCATTGAAGTGTGACATTTGATGCTATCTTTATGAGAAATCTAAGTTTTCCAAAATGTCACGGCCACAAAGTATTGAAATTCATTTAAAAGTAGAACTTCCACCATCAGCACAAAAAGGGAAACAAATAGCTGTTGTCATAAAATGCACAAAGTCAGCTTACAAACTCTCCCTTAGTTAATCCAAAGTGTTATGAAAAAGTTTTGGATTGTATTTGGTGGAGAGCAGAGTAGAAATGTGCTAAAACCCCCACGTTTCGTTTTTTTTTTAAAATCACCATTGTGTTTCGGTTTTGGCAAAACCACCCTCAAGTAATTTCAGGTGCTATTTCACACTGGTAATGAATGTTATTGATGTTAATAATACTGTAGGAACAAAAACAGGTCCAAAATACATGATTTTAGCTGTTTTTATCAATTTTAAAGAAATCCAGATCCAAAGTAAACTGAAACTAAAACACTTGAGGGTGGTTTTGCCAAAACCAAAAGATGACAATCATTATGACCTAAAACCAAAACATGGGGGTCGGCGCACATCTCTAGAAAGCACAACGGAGGGACTTCCATGCCATTCAAAACACACAAGATTCGGTTTTTAGATCTGAGATCCGAACTTGGCAAGATGACCAAGCCTCAATTCAGAACCCCAAAATTCAGGTATTTCTAGTATCACATCTGCTGTCAGTTTCACCGCTCTGATCCCTGTAATCAAAAAAATGGGGGGACAAGTCTTGCTTGCGGAGATCCACTGATGAGAGTATGAATTAATGGAAGAGTATCAAATAATAAAGTACTGTATTCAAAAAGATTCTGACATCTAAAGCCCAGTAATATGTAGTAGGTAATTAAATACTATTAGACAGTAGGTTTTTATGCCACATTGGAAAGTTTGTGAGCATCATATTATCGGTAAATCCAGTTCAGAAACCTATGGATGAATTTACTAAGCTCCCGATTCCATTCAAGATTGCATTTCTGGCCGAAAATGCATCTCATTAATTTACTAAATGCAAATTTAGGCAGAGTTTAACCAATTCGTACTAAGATACACGGCCGAGCACACACTTTCGAACAAACAGACCATCAGCCAAACACTGTTGGATTTTTACACCTCATAGAACATGGGAATTCGTATTCTCAATTACTGCCAACATTATACAAACACTGCTGCAAAAGAATGGAATTCGTACAAAAATGGAACTTTGAAATAGACCTGCTTGTGTCTGTTTTGTTTGGAGAATCTTGCACGGATCAGTGAGATCCATGCATGCTTTTTCTGTGTAAATGTGTGTGCAATAGTTAAAATTCAAAAAAACATATTTTGTGGGGTCCCTCCTCCTAAACATAACCAGGCCCGGGCTCTTTGAGCCACTCCTGGTTCTTAAAATACTGGGTGAAATTGAGTAGGGGTCCCCTAGTATTTTAAGAACCAGCACAGGGCACAGGTACAGGGCTTAATTGGAAAAACCACAAGGATCATCTCCAACTGACCCTGTGGTTTCCTCCTCTAACCACAAGGTCAATTGGGGATGACCCATGTGTTTTTTTTAATTACGCGGTTCCCACCATAGGAGTGAATGGTGCCGATCGTCTCCCTAATGTTACCCCATTCAGTATGTAAGTGTTATTTTTGTTCTTGCTACCACAGTGCATTACCTTACACTTGTCTGTATTGAAGCGCATTCTCCATTTGGCTGCCCATGCTTCTAATTTAACTAAGTCGTTCTGAAGAGACTCAGCATCCCCCTCCGCATTTATAACTTTACACAATTTGGAATCGTCTGCAAAAATTGACATCATACTCTCTAGACCTTCTGTTAGGTCGTTAATGAAAATGTTGAACAAAAGTGGTCGAAGTACAGACCCTTGTGGCACACCACTTAGCACTTCAGTACAATTTGAAAATTATCCGTTAACCACAATGCGCTGCTCCCTATTATCTAACCAATTTTTGACCCAAGTGCGTATTGTGCTCCCTAGCCCTATTTCTTGTGGCTTGTAGATAAGTCGCATGTGTGGTACAGTGTCGAAAACTTTGGCAAAGTCTAAAAAGATTACATCCACCTCCTTACCCTAAACAAGGTTCGTACTTACTGTTTCATAAAAGCCAAGTAAGTTGGTTTGACATGATCTGTCCTTCACAAATCCATGCTGATTCCTTTTAATGCCCTTATTGACTTCAAGGAACTTCTGAATACTATCCCTTAGAATATCTTCCAATACTTTCCCCACTATAGATGTAAGACTAACTGGTCTATAATTACCCGGTTAAGCTTTACTTCACTTTTTGAATATTGGCACTACTTCTGCTATACGCCAGTCTTTGGGAACCATACCTGATATAACTGAATCTTTAAAGAACAAAAATAGCGGTCTTGCAAGTTCAGAGTGAAGCTCCATTAGAACCCTTGGGTGAATTCCATCGGGACCCGGTGACTTATTAATCTTTACATTTTTTAATCGGTCACAGACTACCTCCTCACTTAAATAAGCACTTGTCAGTAGGACATTATCGTTATTGAGATTGTGTGTTAGTCCCTGAATTTGGTCCTCTCTTGTAAATACCATTGAAAAAAACTAAGTTAGTTTGTCCGCTATGTCCTTACCATTTTTGACTAAGACTCCCAACTTGTTTTTTAAAGGGCCTATACTCTCCTTCTTTAATCTCTTGCTGTTGATGTATTTAAAGAATTTTTGGGGATTCGCTTTGATTTCCTTTGCTACTAGTTTTTCAGTTTCTACTTTAGCCTCTCTTATTTCTTTTTTGCATATTTTGTTATAGTCCTGAAATGACTCTGCATTCCCATCAGATTTGTATTTTTTGAATGCTCGCCTTTTCTTGCCCATAAATTCCTTTATCTTTTTGTTAATCCACATTGGTTTGGGATTTTTATTCCTTTTTTTGCTGCTCGTGGGAATAAATTTGAGAGTATTTTTAACTAGCAGTGATTTTAATACATCCCTTTTCTACGTAGTATTTTTCCCCTGAAACAAAATTTCCCATTCAGTATCCCTTAAAGTTTCCCTCATCATGTCAAAGTTGGCTTTGCTAAAGTTTAGAGTCCTAGTTGAGCCAGTATAGGACTCTATGAAAACTGATATTGAATGTGACCATATTGTGGTCACTGTTTCCTATGGGCTCCCCTACTATAATATTTGATACCAATTCCCCGTTGGTTTTTAATACCAGGTCTAAGATTGCATTGTACCTAGTAGGTTCCTCGATTAGTTGAACTAAGTAGTTATCATCTATACCCCTTTCACACCGCAGCTATAACCCGGTAAATTGCCATTTTTTAAGCCTTCCAAAACGGTTCTAGCTGCGGTGTGAAAGGGCCACTTTGAATTTACTGGTTACAGATTACTGGTATTTTAAAACGGTTAAAAAGCAGGGTCCTACACGGTTCAGACCCGTTTCATTGTGCAATGTGAAAGGCTCTGAAACGGTATTTCCAAACCACAGAAGGTGATAGGCTGTCTCCATGCATGATGTCACCAGGCAGAAGCAGGAAATAAACTGGAGGTAACACATGAGAGTGAAGAAGCATTTTTTTTTATACAGAATACAGTTTAAAATGGCAAATTGGAGTGATGAGGAGGTTAGGGAGCTGCTTAGGATGAGAGGGGATGAAGAAATTGCTAGACAAATCACTGGGACAGTGAAGGATGCAGTAATCTACAAAAACATGATAAAGATGCTTGAAGCTGCTGGGTTCCATTGTACGACTAGCCAAATTATTAATAATTAATTAATAATTATTAATAATGTGTGGGCCAGAAAAGTCCATTTAAAATGACAACCACTGTTTTCTATGGGAGAAACGGGTTCAGTGTGAAAGGTACCAAAACGGTAATATACCAGTTACAACATGCGATGTGAAGGGGGTCTAACTGCTCAGACCCGTTTTAAGAACCGTTTAAAGAACCGTTTCAAAAGCAGGGTTTGCGATGTGAAAGCGGCATTAGTGTGTTTAAAAACATGTTACCCCTAGCAGCATCACATGAATCGTTTATCCAATTTATCGCTGGGTAGTTAAAATCCCCCATCACTACTATGTCTCCTACTCCTGCTGCTCTTTCAATTTGCTTCAGTATAATTCCTCATCAGACACATTAATACCAGGCGGCCTATAGCATAAACCTATTTTTATTCCTTTTCCCCCGCATGCAATTTCTACCCATAACGTCTCGACAGTGTCTACAGTCTCCCCCCGAATATCTTCCCGTATATCAGGTTTTAAAAACGGCTTTACGTAAAGACATACCCCTCCACCCCGTTTATTTAATCTGTCTCTCCTGAACAGCATATAACCCTCTAGATTAACTGTCCAATCATGAGATTCGTCCCACCAAGTTTCAGTAATGCCTATAATATCATACTGTTTGCTTGCTACAAGTATTTCTAGTTCACCCTTTTTACATGTAAGGCTTCTAGCGTTTATATACATACAATTAAGATAAGTATCTCCCCTTGTGCTAGGGACATCATTCACTTTATGCAGCATCAATGACCCGTAATCGTTATTAGTTAGTGATTTGATAAAACCTTTTTAGTACCCATGTTAATACCCTTACCGGCTGCCCTTTCCCACCCACCTATTCCCCCCCCATTTTGTTTACATCGCCTCTATTCTCACTGCAGGACCCGGAGTTTCTAGCTAAACCCTCCCCCCAGGCTCCTAGTTTAAAATCTCCTCCAACTGTCTAACCATCCTCCCCCCCCAGCACCGCTGCCCCCTCCTCATTCAGGTGCAATCTATCACAACAAAAAAGATGGCGCCTGACTGAGAAGTCCGCCCAGTGTTCCAGGAACACAAACCCCTCTTTCCTGCACCAATCCCTAAGCCACACATTTACCTCCCTAATCTCCCTCTGCCTCCCTGGACTAGCGTGTGGCACAGGTAATATTTCGGAGAATATTACCTTAGATGTCCTTGCCTTAAGTTTCTTGCCTAAGTCCCTATGGTCTTTCTTAAGGACATCCACCTTCTACTAACTTTGTCGGTGCCAACATGCACCAAGACCGCCGGGTCCTTCCCAGCCCCTCCCAACAATCTATCTACCTGGTCCGCGATGTGCCGCACCCAAGCACCCGGGAGACAACAGACTGTACGGCGATCACGGTCCCGGTAGCAGATTGCCCTATCTGTCTTCCTGATAATGGAATCCCCTACCACCACAATCTGACTTGGTACCTCACTATCTTTCATCCCAACTGCGCCAGAGGGACCGCTCCTCTGGTTGCTAGAGGGAACAGTCTCCTCCGGCACCGTCATTCCTTACTATCATCCACCGAATCCTCGTCCAATCGGGCAAATTTGTTGGGGTTTGATAGTTCAGAGATGTCGAGCCTCTCCCTCTTTTTCTTCCTTCTAACTGTGACCCAACTAGCTGCCTGGTTCTCCTCATCTACCAGTGACCCCTCCTGCAACTCCTCCACCGTTCTATCTAAGCCTTGCTCGAGATTGTGAATCTCCCTCAGCCGCGTAATGGTGTGCTCTAGATCAGTTACCTGGACTTCCACGGCAACTGTTCGCACACACCTTGTGCAGATGTAATCACACTGGGACGGTTGCTCCAGGTGCGCGTACATCTTGCATGACATGCACTGAGAGAGATCCTCAATCACAGCCCCACCCATCTTATATGTTAGGTCTAACTCCCTGTAACCTTCAGAAGAAAAAAATAAAAGAGAAAGAGAAAAGCAGTCTATGTAATGCAAAACAGTACTATAGCCTAGCTGTGACGTGATACAACAATAGGACCGTAATTGATAGTACAAAATAAACAGGGACACGGGGAGAAAAAGAAGGAGAGAAGGAACAAGAGATAAAAAAACAAAACAAAACACTCACTTATACAGTATAATACTGAAGTTGGGCTTATACTTATCTGTCCTTGTGCACCTCCTGACCCTTCTCTTATTTGCAGCAGTAGTCCCAGCTCCTCCAGTGGCAGCAATGGCAGCAGTCTCCAGCCCCCTCCTTTGATGGCTGCAGCAGCAGACTCTGGCCCCCTTGTGCAGCTCCTACTGGCAGCAGCAGCAGTAGGCTCTGACCCCACAGGCAGGCTATGGCGGCAGCAATTCGCGGCTCGTCCGCAGCAGCGTCACTAAATCTCAGCCCCTTACACACACACAAAATTTCAGCCCCTCACACACAAAATCTCGGGCCCTTATCACAGACACGAAGCTGCTATGCCCCTCACACACACACACACACACACACATACCCTGTCACAGCCCCCTCTCACACACACAAATCACTGCCCCCTCTCATACACACAAAATCACTGTCCTCTCTCACACACACAAAATCACTGTCCCCTCTCACACACACAAAATCACTGTCCTCTCTCACACACACAAAATCACTGTCCTCTCTCACACACACAAAATCACTGTCCCCTCTCACACACACAAAATCACTGTCCTCTCTCACACACACAAAATCACTGTCCCCTCTCACACACACAAAATCACTGTCCTCTCTCACACACACAAAATCACTGTCCTCTCTCACACACACAAAATCACTGTCCTCTCTCACACACACAAAATCACTGTCCTCTCTCACACACACAAAATCACTGTCCTCTCTCACACACACAAAATCACTGTCCCCTCTCACACACACAAAATCACTGTCCTCTCTCACACACACAAAATCACTGTCCTCTCTCACACACACAAAATCACTGTCCTCTCTCACACACACAAAATCACTGTCCCCTCTCACACACACAAAATCACTGTCCTCTCTCACACACACAAAATCACTGTCCTCTCTCACACACACAAAATCACTGTCCCCTCTCACACACACAAGATCACTGTCCCCTCTCACACACACAAAATCACTGTCCTCTCTCACACACACAAAATCACTGTCCCCTCTCACACACACAAAATCACTGTCCTCTCTCACACACACAAAATCACTGTCCCCTCTCACACACACAAAATCACTGTCCTCTCTCACACACACAAAATCACTGTCCTCTCACACACACAAAATCACTGTCCCCTCTCAAACACACAAAATCACTGTCCTCTCTCACACACACAAAATCACTGTCCTCTCTCACACACACAAAATCACTGTCCTCTCTCACACACACAAAATCACTGTCCTCTCACACACACAAAATCACTGTCCCCTCTCAAACACACAAAATCACTGTCCTCTCTCACACACACAAAATCACTGTCCTCTCTCACACACACAAAATCACTGTCCTCTCTCACACACACAAAATCACTGTCCTCTCTCACACACACAAATCACAGCCTCTCACACACACAAAAATCACAGCCCCTCAGTCACTCAAGTTACAGCCCCTCCTCACACACAAGTCAATCCCTTCACTGACTACACAGAGAGAGTGGCAGCGGGCTGCGCTCTCCGCTCAGCTCTGATCCCACACCAGCGTTTGCTCTGCCCCCCCCCCCCTCTCCCTCCGGTGCCGAGTACCTGGTTTGTACTGATCCGGGCCCTCCTCTCCAGCACCTTCTCACCCGCCGGCACCTCCTCACCCGCTTGCACTCGTCCGACCCGCGCACTTCCGCGTCACCGCACCGCTCCTCCTCTCACAGCGTCTCCTCCTCCCTCACAACGTCAGGATGCTCTGTTGGCCAGTTGTTGTGGTCTACATGTACTACTACATGTCTGTTTTGGATCGGGGGGGTTTTCCGGTTTATTTTTTTTTTTACTTCAGGGTCCAAATGTAATTTTTTTTTTTTTACTTCTGGGGCCAAATGTAATAGAGTGAGAGTTTCAAAAAGTGAGAGATTTGGTAAGGTTGTGCAGTTTTTTTTAAAGTGGCAATCATTTACACAGCAAGATCAACCTGGTTTTTAGTATGCAAGGTGTGTGATTCACATAGATATAAATTAGGCAGTGTTAGGAATTGCTGCTTTAGAGGATACAGAAATGGCTTACTGTTTTAGGCCCTAGTAATTAAATGTCCAATACCTGAACTAGAAAAATCTTTGGTCATGCTGTGGGTATATGGGAGTCATCTGTGCGCACAGCTGTCATCCTGGAAGCAGACACGCATTTCGCTGATCTTTAGGCGTGGCCTGTTCAGCTAGGACTGTTCAGCAAGTTTTAGGCTTAAAATAAGGTTTCAATGTTTTAGAATTAAAAGAACAATTTGGTTATTTATTCAGTTACAGATAACAAACAATACCAATAAGTCTAAACTGACCAATTTACCTGTGATCTTGGTCTGCTACCAACAACTATTTGATTCTAAACCTAGCATACTCTATTAAGTTCTTACTGGTATCAGTAACTTCAGACTGAATATTACATACAGTATTGCTTTATATTTTATTTTCCATATATGTATAACAAAAAGGAGGGAGAATGCAGTCACTTCTCAGTTAGGGATGCGGTTATGTACGGGAGACCGTCTGTCACTATACCGAAGCTGGGATCCTGACAGTTAACAGCCCTCCGGTCAGCATGCCGACCAGCAGGGACTATTCCCACTCGTGGGTGTCCATGACACCCATAGAGTGGGAATAGAACCTGTGGCGAGCGCAGTGAGCCACCAAGCCCGCTGTGTGGCAAGCGTAGCGAGCCCGCAAGGGGCTTTGTTGCGCTCACCCCCCTGCCGACCTCCGGTCAGTCAAACCCAACCCCTCAGTTATATGCAGGTGAAACTCAGAAAATTAGAATATCATGCAAAAGTTCATTTATTTCAGTAATTCAACTTAAAAGGTGAAACTAATATATAGTTTCATTACATGCAAAGTGAGATATTACATGCCTTTATTTGTTATCATTTTGATGATTGTGGCTTACAGCTTAAGAAAACCCCAAATCCAAAATCTCAGAAAATTTGAATATTGTGAAAAGGTTCAATATTATAGGCTCAAAGTGTCACACCCTAATCAGCTAATTAATCCAAACCACCTGCAAAGGGGTTCACTACGGGTGGCCGGCGGTCGGGCTCCCGGCGACCAGCATCCCGGCGCCGGGAGCCCGACCGCCGGCTTACCGACAGCTTGGCGAGCGCAAATGAGCCCCTTGCGGGCTCACTGCGCTCGCCACGCTACGGGCACGGTGGCGCGCTACGCGCGCCACACTATTTTATTCTCCCTCTGTGGGGGTCGTGGACCCCCACGTGGGAAAATAAGTGTCGGTAAGCCGGCGGTCGGGCTCCCGGCGCCGGTATACTGAGCGCCGGGAGCCCGACCGCCGGCAAACAGAAGACCACCCCTGCAAAGGGTTCCTGAGCCTTTAAATGGTCTCTCAGTCTGGTTCAGTACAATTCACAATCATGGGGAAGACTGCTGACCTGACAGTTGTGCAGAAAACTATCACTGACACCTTCCACAAGGAGGGAAAGCCTCAAAAGGAAATTGCAAAAGAAGTTGGATGTTCTCAAAGTGCTGTATCAAAGCACATTAATAGAAAGTTAAGTAGAAGGGAAAAGTGTGGAAGAATAAGGTGCACAAGCAGCCTGGAGAGGATCGTTAGGAAAAGGCCATTCAAAAGTGTCGTAGCTTCACCAGGAGAGGACTGAAGCTGGAGTTAGTGCAACAAGAGCCACCACACACAGATGGATCCTGGACCAGAGTTAAAGAAAAAAACAACTGGTCTGTTGCTCAGTGGTCCAAAGTCCTCTTTTCTGATGAGAGCAAATTTTGCATCTCATTTGGAAACCAAGGTCCCAGAGTATGGAGGAAGAATGGAGAGGCACACCATCCAAGATACTTGAAGTCCAGTGTGAAGTTTCCACAGTCTATGTTGATTTGGGGAGCCATATCATCTGCTGGTGTTGGTCCACTGTGCTTTATTAAGTCCAGAGTCAACGCAGCCATCTACCAGGACATTTTAAAGCACTTCATGCTTCCTTCAGCAGACAAGCTTTATGGAGATGCTAACTTCATTTCCCCGCAGGACTTGGCATCTGGCCACACTGCCAAAAGTACCAAAACCTGGTTCAATGACCGTGGGATTACTGTGCTGGATTGGCCAGCAAACTCGCCTGACCTGAACCCCATAAAGAATCTATGGGGCATTGCCAAGAGAAAGATGAGAGAGACATGAGATCAAACAATGATCGAGCTGAAGGCCGCTATTGAAGCATCCTGGTCTTCCATAACACCTCAGCAGTGCCACTGGCTGATAGAATCCATGCCACGCTGCATTGAGGCAGTAATTCATGCAAAAGTGGCCCAAACCAAGTACTGAGTACATATGCATGATTATACTTTTCAGAGGGCCGACATTTCTGTATTTAAAATCCTTTTTTTATTGATTTTATGTAATATTCAAATTTTCTGAGATTTTGGATTTGGGGTTATCTTAAGCTGTAAGCCACAATCATCAAAATTATAACAAATAAAGGCTTGAAATATCTCACTTTGCATGTGATGAGTCTATATATTATATTAGTTTCACCTTTTAAGTTGAATTACTGAAATAAATTAACTTTTGCACGCTATTCTAATTTTCTGAGTTTCACCTGCAGAATGACATTACTAATCGTCTTACTATACATCTCACCTTTGATGAAGAGCCTGCATACCAAATCTTATGGGATGACAGGGAAACAGTGAGGGATCTGTAAATAGTGATAGTACAGTATGTGGGAGTAAGTGGATGTGTTGGCAACAGGAAATCAAAGTCCTCACTATACTGTGCTGAGGATTTTGGACCTAAAATAAATTCTTGTGTATTCCAACCAGGGCCACTGTGATTTATTAATGATGCATTTAAATAAAGCTTCAGTTACTAAGTGACCCTGGCCCTTTCTCCTTAGGTGCACAGTGCACACTGAAGGTGCTGGGTAACCACTTATGTAAACTTTTCCTAATGAATTCTTAACACAGCCAGATGCTTGGTTACTGGCCACTGGAAACCCCCTTAACATCTTCCTAATAAAATGTAATACTTAGCGTCTATGGAGAAAATGTATGTATATTTGAATATTAAGTCCCACAAATATGCCCAGTCCTGGTGCGATTGGTTCTCTTATAATAGCCAATCTCATAAAATAGACAATTTAATGTAATCACATTAACATGAACTAATCTATTTTATTGGGTTGGGTATGATATCCCGGCGCTCAGCAGTCAAAATCCCAGCAGTGGAATCCCACCTTCAAAGTCCCAATGGATTTTGGTAAGTACTGTAACCCAAATCCCGACCCAAACCTTCCAACAGCCTAACCCTAACCCACCCTCCCGCAGCCTAACCCTAACCATCCTCTCCCGCAGCCTATCCCTAACCCCCCCCAGTGCTTAACCCACCCCTCCTGCAGCGTAACCGACCACTCCCGCAGCCTAACCCTAACAATCCTCTCCCGCAGCCTAACCCTAACCCTCCCCCTAGTGCCTAACACTAACCCCAATACTTACCGTCGGGATCTGCTGGGATTTTGAGGGTCGGGATTCTGTTGCCAGAATTCTGATCATCGCATGCTGAGGGCCAGGATATTGACTATTTCCCATTTTATCTGTTTAATGTGCATTAGTGTTTTCTACCTTCCATCAAGCAGGGCAGAGGAGGTCTTGTATTCCAGACTCTGCAGTCCTTTATATATGTATGTTCAATTGCTGCTATTGTGGCTTTTGACAATTATTATAGAATACTAATATATTATTATTATTATTATTATTATTATTATTGTTGTGGTTGATGTGGCTTTTTAAAAAAAATAAAGTTCTTTAAAACCCAAAACGGTCACGACTTATAGAAGTAACCAAGCTCATCGTTGCATACGCATCGTGGGAAGCTGCAGTGTACACCATGCTGCAACTAATCACAGCTGGCGATAGCACCATTGACGTCTATGATGCAGGCACATTAGTTGCGCCATCCATGCCGCGATGCATGTTTTGCAATGGACTCACTTTGACTCACAATACTACAGTGTATTTTAGAAAATAACAGACACCTTATTTTCCTTTATACCATCATATATAAGAAATCTGCTTCTCATCCCAATTTTTCATCAGAATTATCCTTTTTTGAGACTCTTTCAGGCCCTCACCCACTGTCTGAGCAGGTAACAGGTGACACTTCTCAGGAAGCCTAGCTGATAAATGGACAACTCTATCCTTAGTTCCTATGCAGGGGAAGGGAGAGAATGTGATGTTGCGTTTTAAATAGGTAGTAAATAGTTTTAAATAGGTAGTAAAATTGCCCCCACATTTGTCTTATATCAGTCATGCAGGAGACAACAGGAGCCTCAAACCAGAAATAACGAGTCTTGGCATGTCTGATGATGTGTGCTTGTGTGAGGTCATGATGTGATGTCATAATGGTAACTGCCTATACTACTGCTTTGCAGTTCCTTCTACTCTCATACACATCCTGGACACTGACAACTTAAGTGGAAGTATCTGCAGACTTGGAGCCTGACTCCCCTATTATAGGACATTGAGACAGATCAAAACAATACTTCACACCTACGGGTACAATGCCACCAGCGCTGTATCTGGGACGTCTACCTGGAGAACTCGGGTAAGTGCTGTTTGGAACTTTGTGTTCCTATTTAAATCCATTAGGCTATATATCCTATATCCCACTATATTGCCACTGTTCCATTTTAATTTGTGTGCATAGCTGATAGAAAAGTATATTGTGCTTTAGGGCCTAATTCAGACTTGATCGTAGATGTGGGAAAAACTGCACATCTATGATCAAAATCTATGGTATGCGGGGAGACGCCCAGTACAGGGCAAGTCCGCCCAGCATGTCAGGTCCTGCCCAACACTCCCCCCTTCACCCCCGTAGACATGCAAAAGCTGGCGATGCTTTCACACCTGACGAGTAGCGCTCTGCCTATGCAGCCTAGCTGCAAAGGCAAGCGGCTACCCGCTATGTTTATGGTTCCCGCAAACGTTCCAGACACGCCTGCGTTGTCCAGACCGCACCCCCCAAACACCGCCGACACATCCCGCGACTGCCTCTGCCTGTCAATCAGGCAGAGGTGATCGCACAAGTGAGATACCATTGCATTTCACTGTGTGCACACGTGCAGTGCGGCTGTTGCGCGTGCGCACACTTCATTGAGCTTCAGCCTGCGTATGCTGCCGCTGCCGCGACCAGGTCTGAATTAGGCCCTTAGTCATTACTTTTGATTTTATCTGATATTATCATTGGTAAATGTTACTTCTACTGTATGTCACATTGTTATTTATCATCTTTATCACAATCTGACTTTTTAATAAAAATTTGATGTAATAATTATGCTGGAACTCACAATGTGAAATTGAATTTTGTTGTACGCATTTACCAATGTTGCAGTACTGGGACAGACCTTCTGAGGGGATCACAATACCGACACCTACATACCGGACCCTCACTTTCCTGACGGGCGGCATGACAACCAACAGAGACTATTCCACAAGGGGCTTCGTTGCGCTTGCCCCAACCGCCGGGCATCTAAATGCCGGGATTCCGCCGTCGGTATTGTCCGCCGCCGGTCAGACATACCCAACCGCTTATGAGAATGTCCTGACCCATGCATGGCAGTAGCAAAGAGGCTACAATGTTTCTGAAGATGGTGATGGTATTAGTTACGAGGACCAAGCCCGGATCTAATTAATAAACACAAAAACATATTTTCTCCAGCATTTCAGCTGGAGAAAATACTTTTTTTTATCTTTTTCCTATTCACAGAAAAGAAAACAGCATGAAGTTGATGATTTCACTGGGTTTTCTTTTCTCTAAGCCAGGGGTGTCCAAACTTTTTGCAAAGAGGGACAGATTTGGTGAGGTGAAAATGTGTGGGGGCCGACCATTCAGCCTGACATTCTTTGAACCATTAATCATTGTACTCCCCGTGGTACAGGGTGATAGTGGGTGACATGGAGATAATAGGTTACTGGTGAGGCAGGGGTGACTGGGAGATGGTGGGTGACAGAGGCAGGTGTGACAGGGAGATGGTGGGTGACTGAGGTAGGGAGACAGGAAGATAATGGGTAACTGAGGCTGGATGGCATTGAGATAGTGGGTGACTGATGTCCCCAGTGCCATATACACATCCCCACAGTGCCAGATATGCCGCCAGTGCAGATACACATATCTCCACAGTGCCAGATATGCAGCCAGTGCAGATACACATATCCCCACAGCGCTAGATATGCCCCTAGTGCCAGATACACATGTCCCCACAGCACCAGATATGCCCCCAGTGCAGATACACATATCCCCACAGCGCCAGATATGCAGCCAGTGCAGATACACATATCCCCACAGCACCAGATATGCCTCCAGTGCAGATACACATGTCCCCACAGCACCAGATATACCACCAGTGCAGATACACATATCCCCACAGCGCCAGATATGCCCCCAGTGTAGATACACATATCCCCACAGCGCCAGATATGCCCCCAGTGCAGATACACATATCCCCACAGTGCCTCCCCCCCAAAAGTGCTGCTCACCGCGCTGCTGTGAGGGGAGGAGAGCGCAGCATGCGTAGAGAGTGAAGTCACTGTGACTCACTGTCTGCAGCAGCGCCCTCTACTGCCTGGCGTATTCAGTGGTTAAAGTGGGCTGGAACGGGGCAGTACTGCGTTCTGTCACCTCTAATTGAAGGCGGAACCAGTTCCGCCTCCGTCTGGCCACTAACATCTGGTCCAGACTTCAGTGCACTTTAAAGCTAGCAGCGGCCGCCAACCAATCCTGGATCATGGGCAGACCGGCTGCCAATGAAAAGAAAGCAAGGATTTTTTTTTTAAACTGCTTGAGACAATTGAAAGGCTGCCAAGTGGCACATTCTCATGGGCTGGCGGTCAGCCAGCCGTGATTGGCGTGCAATCGGCGTCAGATTCAAAGAGTGGCCTCTTCTTTTGATCAGCAGCCGGTGCACAGGAATGGCTGGCAGCCGCTGACAACTTCAAACTGCACTGCAGCTGGGTCCCAGCCGATGCTTCCTGCTCCTCCTCCATCCCACTTCCAGAGAGACAGAGGTGTGTCTCATGGAAATGCCAGGAGCAGTAGGTGATATGGGGGAGGGGGAGGCACAGGGGGTGAGATGGCAGAGTGAGGCACAGGAGATGAGATGGTGGAGTGAGGCAGAGGAGGTGATATGAGGGGGTGAGATGGGGGAGTGAAGCACGGAAGGTGAGATGGGAGAGTGAGGCACAGGAGATGAGATGGGGGTGTCACAACTGAGGGCCTGAGCTGACGGGAGGCAGCCTCAGTTGTAGGGGCTGAGATGTACCGGAACCTGGGAGGTTGTATCAGACCCCTGGACATGTAAGTAACATGAAGAAGAACCGCCCGAAGGCGTGACCACGACAACTTGAATAAAAGTCAATGATGTTTATTTATGACAAACTCCATGCATCACAGTAGCAGTAAAAGAAACATAAAATCAGCAGAGAAATAATACAGTTCCTGGGTACTACAGGGTGGCAGGGACCACAGAGCTCTGGTAGTATGAGACAGTTCTTATTATCTGCGAGTTGGAAAGTCCTTACCAGGCCTGACTGTAGCAATGAAGAAAGCCCAGGATCGTACCAGCTGGTGTTCCAGGGAAAGCTGGACTGCTGTAAATAAAATAGCTGCTGTGGGTTCTGGTTGGAACCAGACAGATGTTGGCACGGAGTGGATACTGGCTGGAACCAGTTAAATAATAAATGAAGCTTGAGAGCGATGCAATATGAATGAAATGTAGAGTTTGAGAGCGGAGAAATAATAATACCGGTGGAGAGTGGTAAACTGTAGAAAGGACACCGGCCCTTTAAGAGAAGCTGTACTCTGCTGGAAGCTGGGCTGGAAGCAGGTAATGTTGTAGCTGGAAACAGATGAATCCACAATGGATCGGAGAGTCAGGCTACACCGCAGGTGGAATGCTGGTGCGGGTCTCTATGATGGAAGTCTTGAGACAGGAGCTGGAACCTGGAAGACAATCACAGGAGAGAGACAAACAGGAACTAGGTTTGACAACCAAAGCACTGACGCCTTCCTTGCTCAGGCACAGTGTATTTATACCTGCAGCAAGGAAGGGATTGGCTAGGCAATTATGCAGATTAACAATACTGACAACAGATTGGAGGAAATGATCAGCTGACAGAATCCAAGATGGCTGCGCCCATGCAGACACTTGGAGGGAAGTTTGGTTTGTAATCCATGTGGTAATGAAAACAGTAATGGCGGCGCCGGCCACTGGAGACAGGAGACGCCAGGCAGACAAGTGCACATCCAACCACGCGGACACAGCGGAGGCCGCGGCTGACGTAATCCACTCTGACACTCTGCATGCAGAAGCTCAGGGACGGCGGCGGAGGCCGCGGGAGACGCCATGCCAGATGTATTATGGCGTTACTGTGACAGCGTCTCAGAGAGACAGGAGAGGATGCAGGAATGTGAACATTAGGATAACAGATGGGATCCGGTGCTGGAGCGCTGAGCCAGCCTTAGGAGGCATCTGATGGGTAAGAAATGGCGTCCAGATACCCGGATCGTGACAGCACCCCCCCCTTTAGGAGTGGCCCCAGGACACTTCTTTGGCTTTTGAGGAAACTTGGAATGGAATCTCCGGACCAAGGCAGGAGCATGGACATCAGAAGCATTGGTCCATGAACGTTCCTCAGGGCCGTAACCCTTCCAGTCAATAAGATATTGTAGTTGACCGTAACGGTGACGTGAGTCCAGGATCTTAGCCACTTCATACTCAACGCCTCGTTGAGTTTGGACTTTCGGAGTTGGAGGAAGTGAGGAATGAAACCGATTTAAGATCAGCGGTTTCAACAGGGAAACATGGAATGTCATGGGTATTTTTAAGAAGGGAGGCAACTGGAGTCTGTAAGCAACAGGATTGATGACTTGTTCAATCTTGAAAGGACCGATATAGCGAGGTGCAAATTTCATACTGGGAACTCTTAACCTCAAATTCTTCGTGGATAACCATACCCGATCACCCACCTTGAGAGCAGGAACTGCTCGACGCTTCCTATCCGCAAACTTCTTGTACCTGAACGATGCCTTGAGCAGAGCTGATCGTACGCTCTTCCAGATATTGGCAAACTGATGCAAGGTGATATCCACTGCGGGAACAGAAGTTGCTGGAAGCGGTTGGAACTCAGGGACTTTAGGGTGGAATCCAAAGTTAGTGAAGAATGGTGTTGAAGCAGATGAAGAATGATACTGGTTGTTATGACAGAACTCGGCCCAGGGAAGTAATTGAACCCAGTCATCTTGAGAGGAGGACACATAGATGCGGAGGAAGGCCTCCAAGTCCTGATTCACCCTCTCGGTTTGACCATTGGTCTGAGGATGGTAAGCCGTGGAAAACTTTAGCTTGACTTGGAGGACTTGACATAAACTTCGCCAGAATTTGGCTGTGAATTGAACTCCTCGATCTGAGATAATTTCTTCAGGAAGACCGTGGAGTCGGAAGATCTCTTGTATGAATACTTGAGCCAACTTGGAAGCTGACGGAAGACCGGTGAGAGGAATGAAGTGTGCCATCTTGGTGAACCGGTCAACTACCACCCAGATGGTATTGAACTTGTTGCACATGGGTAAATCTGTAATAAAATCCATCGACAAATGGGTCCAAGGTCGACGGGGAACAGATAGTGGAACCAGTTGCCCCGCAGGCGACTGGCGGGATACCTTATGTTGAGCACACTTTGGGCAAGATGCAATAAACTCCAAGACGTCCTTTTTCAGAGTTGGCCACCAATAGGACCTAGAGATAAACTCCAGGGTTTTTTGGATACCTGTATGTCCGGCAAAACGGGAAGCATGGGCCCAATGCATGAGCTTCTTCCTTAGCATCGGTTTCACAAAACTTTTCCCTGATGGGGGCGTAGAGTCCATCCCTACCGTGGAGAATGCCAACGGATTTATAATAGGATGCTTGTCTGAAGACTCTGACTCATTTTCTTGCTCCCATGAGCGGGAAAGGGCATCGGCCTTGCGATTCTGAGAGCCCGGACAGAACTGGAGTTTAAAGTCGAACCTGGAAAAGAAAAGTGCCCATCTGGCCTGACGAGGGTTGAGACATTGTGCGCCTTTCAGATATAAAAGGTTCTTGTGGTCTGTAAGTATGGTGATTGAATGAGAAGCTCCCTCCAACAGATACCTCCACTCTTCTAGAGCGAGCTTGATGGCTAGCAACTCCTGGTCGCCAATGGCATAGTTGCGCTCAGCTGGGGAGAACTTCCGGGAGAAGAAACTGCAAGGGTGTAAATGGCCATCTTTAGCCCTCTGAGATAACACCGCTCCTACTCCAACGGAGGAGGCATCCACCTCTAAGATGAAAGGAGAGTCGATGTCAGGCTGTTTCAGAACAGGCGCAGAGATGAACCTTTGTTTTAAAAGATGAAATGCTTGCATGGCTTCTTCAGACCACTTGGACGGGTTAGCACCCTTCTTAGTGAAAGCAGTAATAGGCGCCACAATGGTGGAAAAGTCTCGTATAAACTTTCGGTAATAGTTGGCGAACCCCAAGAACCTCTGGACCCCTTTGAGGGTTAAGGGTACCGGCCAATTTTGGATTGCTTGTAGTTTCTCAGGATCCATCTCTAGTCCGGAACCGGACACAATGTACCCTAGAAACGGAATGGACTTGACTTCAAAGACGCATTTCTCTAATTTGCAATAGAGATGATTGACACGGAGACGGGACAGAACCTCTTTAACCCAAAAACGATGTTCCTCTAAATCGTTGGCAAAAATGAGGATATCGTCTAGATAGACCACGACATGACGGTATAGAATGTCTCTGAAGATCTCATTGACAAAATGCTGGAAGACAGCTGGAGCATTGCTCAATCCGAAGGGCATGACGAGGTACTCATAATGTCCGTCACGGGTGTTAAAGGCGGTCTTCCACTCGTCACCCTCACGGATCCGGATGAGATTGTATGCACCTCTCAAGTCCAGCTTTGTAAAGATGGTAGCTCCGCTAACTCTGTCAAAGAGCTCAGTAATCAGGGGTAAAGGATAACGGTTCTTGATGGTAATGTCGTTCAAACCTCTGTAGTCGATGCACGGCCGCAGACCACCATCTTTCTTTTTTACAAAAAAGAAGCCTGCGCCGGCTGGGGAAGAAGAAGGTCGAATGAACCCCTTTGCTAGGTTCTCTTTAATGTATTCCTCCATAGAATGCGTCTCAGGCAGAGACAACGGATAAGTTCGGCCTCGAGGTGGAACCTTCCCTGGAACGAGATCAATCGGGCAGTCCCATTCTCTATGAGGAGGAAGGATATCAGCAGAAGCTTTACTGAACACATCCGTGAAATCTTGATATGGAGGAGGTGGAACATCAGACGACCTGGGGGAGGAAGAACAGACAGGCAATACTTTAAACAAACATGTCTCAGCACAGGAGGAACCCCATGCCAGGATTTGCGTAGTCGTCCAATCAATTGTAGGATTGTGAAGACGGAGCCATGGAAGGCCCAGGACCACAGGATGTGTGGCTCTAGGAATCACTAAAAAAGAAATTAGTTCGGAATGAAGAACTCCCACTCTCAGACGAACTGGTAGAGTCCTTAAAGAAATAACTGCATCAAAAATTTTGCTGCCATCCACGGCAGTTAAAGAAATGGACGAAGGAAGTCTCTCGGTGGGTAGGGACCACCATTTAACATAGGCTTCGGTAATAAAGTTCCCAGCTGCTCCGGAATCAAGGAGGGCAATGACGTTCCGATAACGTTGAGCAACTTGAAGCGAGACTGGGAGATTACAATCTTGAGGAGATGGAGAGGAGATCATTACTCCTAGCCGGCCCTCTCCTTGGCGAGCTAGGATTTGGAGTTTCACGGACGTTTGGGACAGGCATTAATGGTGTGAGACGGAGCTGCACAATAAAGACAGAGAGACTCGAAGAGACGTCTTCGGCGCTCAGCAGGAGTTAAACGGGAACGGCCAATTTGCATGGGCTCATCTTTAGTTGGTGACAGTTGGCGAGGAGGAGGAGCAGAAGATTTTGGAGCAGATGATCTTCCACGCTCAGTTGCTCTCTCTCTGAAACGTAAATCAACTTTCGTGCAGAGTGAGATTAGCTCATCTAACTTAGAGGGTAAGTCTCTGGTAGCTAACTCATCTTTAATACGCTCAGATAAGCCATGCCAGAATGCAGCATACAGGGCCTCGTCGTTCCATGCCAGTTCGGATGCCAGGATCTGGAACTGTATCAGATATTGTCCTACAGTACGTGACCCCTGGCATAAACGGAGAATCTCGGATGAAGCTGAGGTTACCCGGCCTGGCTCGTCGAAGATGCGCCTGAATGTTGACACGAAGGCAGTGTAGGAAGATAGCAGGGTGTCGGACCTCTCCCATAACGGTGATGCCCAATCAAGGGCTGAGCCACTGAGAAGAGAAATAATGTAGGCAATTTTTGTACGGTCACTGGGAAAATTGCCAGGTTGTAGCTCAAACTGAATCTCACACTGGTTGAGAAATCCCCTGCAGAATCTTGGAGATCCGTCAAATTTTGCTGGCAATGGAAGATGAAGACGTGGAGCAGAAATGGGTAAGGTGGGTGGGGTTATAGCTGGAGTCACTGTGGTTGACGCACCAGACGCGCCTGATCCACGGAGAGTTGTCTGAATCCCATCCAGCCGAGTAGAGAGATCCTGGAGACAGCGGATGATGTGGCCCTGTGCAGCCTCCTGATGTTCTAGTCGGGCTGCCAGTTCTTGCATCGGCCTGGCCGCTTGATCCTGGTCTCCGGCTGGATTCATTAGGTCAGTGCTTACTGTCACAACTGAGGGCCTGAGCTGACGGGAGGCAGCCTCAGTTGTAGGGGCTGAGATGTACCGGAACCTGGGAGGTTGTATCAGACCCCTGGACATGTAAGTAACATGAAGAAGAACCGCCCGAAGGCGTGACCACGACAACTTGAATAAAAGTCAATGATGTTTATTTATGACAAACTCCATGCATCACAGTAGCAGTAAAAGAAACATAAAATCAGCAGAGAAATAATACAGTTCCTGGGTACTACAGGGTGGCAGGGACCACAGAGCTCTGGTAGTATGAGACAGTTCTTATTATCTGCGAGTTGGAAAGTCCTTACCAGGCCTGACTGTAGCAATGAAGAAAGCCCAGGATCGTACCAGCTGGTGTTCCAGGGAAAGCTGGACTGCTGTAAATAAAATAGCTGCTGTGGGTTCTGGTTGGAACCAGACAGATGTTGGCACGGAGTGGATACTGGCTGGAACCAGTTAAATAATAAATGAAGCTTGAGAGCGATGCAATATGAATGAAATGTAGAGTTTGAGAGCGGAGAAATAATAATACCGGTGGAGAGTGGTAAACTGTAGAAAGGACACCGGCCCTTTAAGAGAAGCTGTACTCTGCTGGAAGCTGGGCTGGAAGCAGGTAATGTTGTAGCTGGAAACAGATGAATCCACAATGGATCGGAGAGTCAGGCTACACCGCAGGTGGAATGCTGGTGCGGGTCTCTATGATGGAAGTCTTGAGACAGGAGCTGGAACCTGGAAGACAATCACAGGAGAGAGACAAACAGGAACTAGGTTTGACAACCAAAGCACTGACGCCTTCCTTGCTCAGGCACAGTGTATTTATACCTGCAGCAAGGAAGGGATTGGCTAGGCAATTATGCAGATTAACAATACTGACAACAGATTGGAGGAAATGATCAGCTGACAGAATCCAAGATGGCTGCGCCCATGCAGACACTTGGAGGGAAATTTGGTTTGTAATCCATGTGGTAATGAAAACAGTAATGGCGGCGCCGGCCACTGGAGACAGGAGACGCCAGGCAGACAAGTGCACATCCAACCACGCGGACACAGCGGAGGCCGCGGCTGACGTAATCCACTCTGACACTCTGCATGCAGAAGCTCAGGGACGGCGGCGGAGGCCGCGGAAGACGCCATGCCAGATGTATTATGGCGTTACTGTGACAGCGTCTCAGAGAGACAGGAGAGGATGCAGGAATGTGAACATTAGGATAACAGATGGGATCCGGTGCTGGAGCGCTGAGCCAGCCTTAGGAGGCATCTGATGGGTAAGAAATGGCGTCCAGATACCCGGATCGTGACAGGGGGACTGAGGCAGAGGAGGTTATATGAGAGGGTGACCCAGGGTGAAGATATGGACACATGAGGAGAGTGACAGACAAAGGAACACATGGAAGACATAAGAGAGGTGAGCAAAGGTTGTTCAACATATCTTGCTACATTGTGCACCACATCTAAAATTGTGGGGGAGTGGGGGAACTGCTGTGGGCTGTGTGTGTGTAAGTGGCACTGCTACTGTGGGCATTGTGTGTGTAAAGGGCACTAATATGTGGGGTAATGTGAATACGTATTTTGAATTGGGGTGCTATTGTGGGGCCTCACCCCTTCCTAGTGAGACCACACCCATTTTTTTGCAATACGCGCCTTAGGAACGCGGTGGTGAGGGAAATCCGTTCCCCCACCTCTCCAGGACCACTTTAAGCCCTAGTTATATTGTAGTACTGAATAGTGGTAATTTAGAAATACCTGTCCAACTAAGCAGCCCCCCCGCCCCCATCGCTCCGTGATCCTGGTGAGAAGTGAGGTAGTACGGATGGTGTAATGGTTAGCATTACTACCTCACAGCACTGAGGTCATAGGTCAATTCCCACCATGGCCCTAACTGTGTGAAGTTTGTATATTATCCCTGTGCTGTGGGTTTCCAACGGGTACTCCGGGTTCCTCCCACAATCTAAAAATATACTGGTAGGTTAAATGGCTCCCAACAAAATTGATCCTAGTGTTAATGAGTGTGGTGTACATGTGGTAAGGAATATAGATTCATGTAAGCTCCACTGTGGCAGGGACTGATGTCAATGGCCAAATATTCTCTGTAAAAAGTGATGTGGAATATGTGTGCGCTATATAAATAACAGGAAATAAATTACTAATAATAATAATAAAGTGTGGTATTCCAAGATAGCTTAATCTCACTAAGTATAGTGCTGACTGCACATGCACCTAGATGGAGACAGATGATACAGAGAGGTGGGGGGGGGGGGGGGGTAGTTGGCATAGTGGATGTATGTATGTATAGTAGTGGGTATGGAGCTTTTCCTGGTAATGGAGCTGGTATCAGGCTCAGTGTCACAGGCAGCTTCCACTCAAATTGAAAGCTTTGGGTGACCTGGGCACACATTGCCTAGCCTCCTAATGCCCAGTGCGATGGGTAGTCCTTCAGCCATGGGTCCCTAGATTTTTCCTTTTACGGGGATTTTTCCTCTCCTGAGTGCCGAAAGATGACTCTTTGTAAATCATGGGGCTTCAGCCATCTTGTTTCTCTTGTAAAACAAGTTCATAAGAGCCAGAGGGCCAAATGTATTAACCTGGAGAAGGCATAAGGAAGTGATAAACCAGTGATAAATGCAAGGTGATAAACACACCAGCCAATCAGCTCCCATATGTAAATTAACAGTTAGGATCTGATTGGCTGTTGCCTTTATCACCTTGCACATATCACTGGTTTATCACTTCCTTATGCCTTCTCCAGGTTAATAAATCTGCCCCAGAATTCCCTATTTTAGAAAAAGTGGCATTTTACCTGTAATGAAAATTCAATTTATTTTTTTATATATTTTGACTTTTATTTTATTTCCATAATAAATTATCTTAAAATGTGAGGGGGCAGCAGTGAGGCCTAGCAAGGGAAATGAGAGCTGGTAATGGAAAGTAATACAGTGGTGGGGAGGATGAAGGGATGAATGATCAGCTTAAGCAAGCCTAGAGGAGCTCTCCTATCTGTACTGTATAACTCGGGATAGACATCAGTGTCAGAATCTTTTTAAATATTCATTTTTATGCCCAAAGTATCACAATTGTTTAAAAAAATAATAATCTGGATTCATGATGAATCAAAACCGAAAACGTGAAAAACCACACTGCTGTAGCATTGTTCCCTGGTTACCAGCTTCCCCAGCATCTATTGCTCCACTTTGCATGCTCTGGCTCTTCTTTTTCGTTTCTTTTTATTTTTACTGTGCATGCGCAATCTTTATCTAGCTCCCTAATGGTGTCAAAATAATATCAATCATCTTGTGCATTAAATGCAGACATGGCAATCCCATATCGATCTGATAGATTGAAGTAGGACTGCTGATTGCATATATCTAAAAATAGTGTTGATAATTTCACTATACAGAAACTTATGGGTGTAAGCTAATGGCAATGTGGAGTATATGGATCAGCCCACACTGATCAGTCAATGGCCCTCATTCCAAGTTGATCGCTCGCTAGCTACTTTTAGCAGCTGTGCAAACGCATTGTCGCCGCCCACGGGGGAGTGTATTTTAGCTTTGCAAGTGTGCGATCGCCTGTGCAGCCGAGCGGTACAAAAACATTTTGTGCAAAACAAGACCAGCCCTGAAGTTACTTATCCTGTGCGATGATTCCAGCGACGGAGGTCCCGGGATTTGACGTCAGATACCTGTGGTACCCATGTTTGGGATACCCCTGCAGCAACACAATACAACCCTGACTGCAGACAGCGCTGCTAAAAAACCCTTTTTGTAACTGGCACTGCATGGTTAATTCCTTTCCCTGTTGCCTGGCAATGGCCACGAAGGGGACTGAACTGTGCGGCACTAGGATCCAGAGCTGTGCTGTCCAGGCAGCCTGCAGGGAGCGGGAAGCGCTGGAGCCACCAGGATTGGAGGGAGCTGCGTGCCAAAAGGAGAGAGGAGGGGCTGACCAGGAGGAAGAAAAGAAGCGGGTCCCGTGGCAAGTGGGAGAGTACGGCAGGCGTGCACACAGCAACCAGCGGCAGCCGGAGAGACTGAGCCGCGTCGCATGGGTGTATGAGAGAGCCGCCAGCCGCCCGCTGTTGCCGTGGAGACAGAGAGCCGCCGTGTGGAGAGAGAATGGGGAGAGGCACAGCTGGTCGCGACTCCGCACAGGACTCCACTGCTACACCGGAGAAAGGAGGAAGAAGGACGGACAGTAGCCTCCCAGGGAGAGACTTGTGAGCCGCAGACAGCCAGCACTGAGATACCAGCAGCAGAGAGGGGGAGCGGGATTCGGGCAGCCAGTACCCGGAGAGTCAGCGGTGATCAGAGCACTGAGGCTCCTGTAAGAATACAGACCATCACTGCAGGCAGTGGCGGATCTTGCCACGGGCAAGCAGGACTTTTGCCCGGGGCGCCGCCTTCCGGAGGGCGCCGGCGCCATCCGGAGGGCGCCGGCGCCATCCGGAGGGCGCCGCACCATGGCAAGATCCTCCACTGTCAGTGTGCGCCCCAGCAGTGTCCCCCCGCTGTGCCCCCCCTCCCGCTGTGAGAAGGGAACCAGACGCCCTTCGTGGCGCTGGTCCTCCCCCGCTCTGAAGGGAATCAGACGCTAAGCGTCTAGTTTCCCTTCATGGAGAGGACCTTTGGTGTGCGGTGCGCGATGACATCATCGCGCACCGCACTGCATTGTGGCATAGACGCTAGGGGTCATAATTGACCTCTAGCGCTTATGCTGTGCTATGGGAGAGACGTCATGACTGACGTCTCTCCCATAGATCCGAGGAGAAGAGCGGCGCCGGTCTGCAGGGTCTGGAAACAGGAGCGGGGTACAGTAAGTATAATTTTTTTTTTCTTTTTCCCCCCAGCAGCGCTACAAATGGGGGGCGTGACTGACCACGCCCCCATGTTAAGCCACGCCCCTAAATTTTGCCCGGGGCGCCGAAAGGGCAAGAACCGGCCCTGACTGCAGGTACACACACAAAACCCACCCTAGCTGGCAAAAAAGTGTAAAGTCTGCCCCTAACAGTGACTCTTCCCTGTGTAAAGAGTGAGGCACCTTGTCACACACCACCATAGGCTGAGACTCATTACCACTAGTCAGCAAATCGGCAATCTCCATCCCTACCAATGGGGTCGATTCTATTCGGCAACTAATGAATAGCGCCGGGAATTAGCTCCCGACGCTATTCAATTCAGCAACTAATTACCTGCAATTGTCGGGAATTCTTCTCTCATCCCCGGGGGATGAGAAGAGAAACCCGACAAAAGTGCTGCCTCGCGGCCGGCGCGAGGCTGATTCTGTCGGGAATCAGCCTCGCGCCGGGGAGTTAAGTCGGAGAATGCCCGTTCTCCCGACAATTCAACCTGTTTTGTCGGCGAGAACGGGCCATCGCCGACGTAACTAGTTGCTGAATTGAATAGCGTCGGGAGCTAATTCCCGGCGCTATTCATTAGTTGCTGAATAGAATCGACCCCAATGAGACTTGGGTACTAGAGCAGATTGGTAGCCACATTTATTAAAAGTGCCCTGATTATGCTACGTGCTGGAACAGCCTACATGAACCATATTCACTTTTTGCTCTAAACCCAGCACAAGAATATAACTCCAGTTCTCCTTCCGTCATCCGAGGCTGTTTTGTGTTCCCACTAAATTGCACAACGCAACCGTATGTTAAAAGTGACACGTTACCCGGAATAGTTTTATTTTGTTCTCTGACTTCGCGATTACCATATAGTCTCATAACTCTACTAACTGACTTACCATTTCCATGGATACAAATACGGTTAATACCGTTGTTCATTGTTGCTGTGTTACATTGCAATTAGCCCATTCTGCACATCTTCCTACAAGTACTTACCTTATGTCCATTGACACCTTCCCAGGAGTTCACTATTCCCGTACAGATTTTCATACTCAGACACTGGCATCGAACGCAAACTAAGGCGTAGGAATTGAACGTTAGTGTCCGGCGTACAGCGCCACCCTGTGGACAGTTTAGGTAGTGTACCAAATTAACTGCCAGGACATTTCTTGCCTTAAAGTATCCGAAGCTGGTAATCATACCCTAATGATTGATGTTGCACATGATTTATATGATTGCTTGACCAAACCATTGTTGTGTCTTTCAAATGTGTAAACTGTGATTGCTGTTACCGATTCTACCACAACTGGAATATCGCGAGATCGAATACATAACTACAGCGTTGACTGATAACTTTCCGTTCAATAAATGGTTGTCACCGTCTCCTGGTGTGGTGTTCATTGAGTATACTGTGTTTGGGTTGTCCATCCGGGCAGGGCCATCTTAACAGCAGTGTAGGCCCCTGGGCACAACAATGCACTGGGGCCCCTATCCATCCTCCAGTGTTAGGGGTGGGGGGTGCTATCAGCGGCAGATTTGATGTCCCGCGGGCGGTAGGGTGTGTTCTATCTTCCGCTCAGCATGTAGGACCTTGAGCAGTAATTTCTGCTAATTACTCCTTTACTGCACAAATGGGGCTAAACTGTAGAAGGGGGCATTGGGTTGAATGAAGAAGCCCTGGTACATGACTTCCAGGGTGGTGGGGCAGGGTTTAATACGCAGGGGAGGGGTGTATAGTGGAGTGGGCTTAATATTCATAATTTTCTGGTGGGAGTGCAGCTTGCTTGACTGCAGATATCTCAAGTTTCTGAAAATAGACTTCTTAGCTTTTAATGGTATAAGGAACTGGAGAGTCCCACCTCTCAGAAGGTTCTGGGGACTTAGGGATCAGAGCTCAGGAGCCAGAGCAATTCACCAACGAAAATATAAAACTGCATATTAGGTGTGTGGTGCTGGAGCAGGGACCAGCTGCTTGAAGGCTGATATCTCTGGTTCTGGGCATAGGAGACACAAGCTGACAGTATCCACCAAAAGTGGAGAGTCACACCTTTTGGAGTGTACCCTCAAAAAAACTCTAAGTCAGACAGAACCTGAGATATCTGGCTGGGAAGAGCAATTAACAGGCTTGGATGGGGACCACTGCTTTCAAGTCAGATATCTCCGGTTCCCCAGGGCCGATTTTCAAAAGTCTGGTACCCCTGGAAAGAGTGCACCCTCAGCTATCAGCCTGGGGCTCTTATACTCCTGGAGCCCTTGGGCAAGAGCCCATTGAGCCCATACAAAAAGACGGCCCTGCTTCCGGGGTCCTCCTTGTCCTTCTGTCTCACGTCATACAGGTGACGTGAAGAATAGTCGCTGGTCTCAGCATCATTGAAGAGTGGATTCGGCTGACAACGAACACGACTGAACTTCAGGTACGAACACACTCCACCCACTTTATCTACCCTTAAGAGAGGCTAACCGCTCTTGCTCATTAGCAGGAATCTGTGCTAAAACAGTGCAATCCTGATTACATGGAATGGGGTCATCCTGAGAGGACATATCCTCTGCAGCATATGACACATAGTCCCTAGACATGTCAGTTGGGGACAACAAACACTCCACACACACACAGGAAAAAGGCAGACAGAGCTTCCCCCCAAGAATGCCAAGAGAGCAACAGAGATTGGAGCCAACCCACACACACCGCTTCTTAGATAGAGGAAAACCACTATCCAGCGCTTACTGTGCACCTTAATAGGGTACGCAGTATCTACACCGCCTCTCCCCCCTTCTACAACCCCCTGGTATCATACAAGATAGCTGGAGTTGATGAGGAGGAACAGCTCTCCCTGTCAGCGTCTCTGCATGCAGGAAAAATGGCGCTGAACGCTGCTGGGTCCGCTCTGAGGAGAAGCTCCACCCCCTTCCATGGCGCTGCTTCCCGCTCTCTGGTTCTTTATACTGGCCTGAGAAATAACTGCTGGCAGTGATCCGGGGTCCCTGACAGGCTTCTGACCAGTGTAGGGTGTATGCACTGGCTCAGGGTGCCCCTCACAGCGCCGCACAATGTACCGCTGAGCCCCGGAGTGCAGTTAGTACTGCGCTCCCTACCCTATTGCCTCCATCTTCACACCGGCTCCCCGCTTGCCAGGGGACCGGTGACTCACTCACCACTGAAGTCTTCTGGCTCTGTAAGAGGGTGGCGGCATGCTGCGGGGGTGAGCGATCACCTGTGGCGGCGAACGTTCATTCCCCTCAGGAGCTCAGTGTTCTGTCAGCGGAGATAGTGGCTCAGACCCCTTAGGGCGGACACTGCTCCCCCCCTTAGTCCCACGAAGCAGGGAGGCTGTTGCCAGCAGCCTCCCTGTGCCTAAAACTCTATCAAAATGTAAAAAAAACAGAGAAACTCCTATGGAGCTCACCTAGCTGTGACCGGCTCCTCCGGGCACATTTTCTAAACCGAGTCTGGTAGGAGGGGCATAGAGGGAGGAGCCAGCCCACACTCTCAAACTCTTAAAGTGCCAACGGCTCCTGGTGGACCCATCTATACCCATGGTACTAATGTGGATCCCAGCATCCTCTAGGACGTAAGAGAAATGATAGATGTTACTTCAGTGCTGATTGGTTGCCATGGGCACTTCTCCACTGGCTCACTTCTCTGCTCTTATCACGGCTTAGTAAATATCCCCCATAGATTGTAAACTCCACTGATGTGAATTGGCAACCATTATCTGTAAAGTACTGCAGAATATGTATATATTTGTACAATGTATGTGCGCAATCCGAAAATATCAATTGACATGTCCATCAGATGCAATATTTTTTAAGTTGCAAGTCGGCTGCATTGGGCAGAGTATTCCCCCAGGACAGGACTGGCCATCTAGCACTTCTGGCAAATGCCGATGACCAGATGGGCCAATCTGGCCGTCTGCTGGCGCCCACCAGCAGCCCTGCCTACCTCTCAACACTCTCTCCGCCTATCTCCCGTCATTCCTTCCGCCTCCCTCCGACCACTGTGCTCAGCAGAAAAGTGTGGCTGCATCGTGATGTCATGGCGCTGCCGGGTAGTGCATAACACGCGCAAGTGCAGGGGGGAAAGCTGGGGTGACTGAGCTACTGGTGAGTGTGTCGGGCGGACCCAATAACACCATCTCTTGATGAGGAGCAGCCATTAAATTGATTGGTGTTGCTTAAAAACAGATTGAAATCTGAGTTGCTGTCATGAGAGTGAAAGTTCCCATGAGAGCCAATTTACATTGAGACAGGGTTTTGCATTGGTTTTTATATTTCCCCACACTGTGTGTGTATTTAGCACTTTCACAGAAGGCCAAGTTTGGTAATATACTGGGGTGAGGACAGTTCATACAAACACTGGAGGTAATTGAAGCACACAGAGGGCCATGTGGGGTAACATGCTGAAAAGGGGGACAGGACAGGGAGATGCTGGGGAGATTGGGGTACACAGGGTGCTATGTGGGGTAACGGGCTGCCAGGGGTGGGGCATGCCAGGGAATCGCTAGGGGTATTTGGGACACATAGTAGGCTGGGTGGCATAATGTGTTATAAGGGGCACTACTACTGTGTGGCGTAATGTGTTATAAGGAGCAATACTACTGTGTGGCGTAACGTGTTATAAGGGGCACTACTAATGCGTGGCAAAATATGAATGGGCTCTGTGTTGCATAACGTGAATGGGCCCTGTGCGTTATAGCATGACTAAGGGGCACTACTGTGACAAAGGAGCACTATATGTTGTAGTGTGACTAATAGGCCCTATACACTTAAAGATTTTACTGAACGATATGAACGTTCTCCTTCAATAATGAACGAGAACTCATTCATATCATTCAGTGTGTAGGCACCACTGATGAACGATGTGCACCCCCGCGCGCTCGTTCATCGTTGGAGCCGGGTCGTTCATACCTGCAGGCCACTATGGACAATCTCGTCCATATTAGCATGCAGGGCTATGGAGCCGGGTGACGGGGGGAGTGAAGAAACTTCACTCCCCTATCCCCCCCCCCGCCGCCGCTACCGTGTCAACTGACTTACCGGCCGTCAGGCAGCTGGTGGCTGGTCGTCGAGTGTGTAGGGCCCTTAAGGGACACTGCTCTGCATTGTAGCGTGTCACTCCCCTTCCCAGCGAGCCCGCACGGTTTTCTTTTTTTTCTTTTTTTCGGCACGCGCCTTCACCGCATGCAGAATACGTGTGCCTTCACCGCACGCAAAATGTGATGCTTGATGCATCCTGCCCATTATGAGATATCTCCATGTATATGTGATATATGCTGGGTGTACGGCTGTCAGATAAAATGTCTTTAGAATAAAGTCAATGTGGTTTGTAAAACTATTCTTATTTAGTTATTACCCCATAAGATTTCCATATAGTATAAAGAATGAAGATTACATTCACATGATTGATTAATAATTGAAAAAGGATGGTGTGACATAAATGCTGACAGTGAAGATTTCACTAAGTCAACCCAAGGTGCAATATTATCTGCTAATATATGTTCACAGCATAAAATCTCATTACTCAGATGCATAAACATCTGCTGAAGAAATTCCTGTGGTTAAGTTCAAATGTCAACATAGATATAATTGTCTTCTTGGCCATAATTCAATAATATATACACACACATATATATATATTGTCGTTCCCTCCGCCATCACTGCCTGTCCCAGCTGCATCGGTAAGTGTGTATACAGAAAACCACGGGGACATTCCATGATATGTAGCCACTTTGAATATTGATAACTTGGGGAAGTGCACTACAATTCCCATAATAACATGCTTATTGAACACAGTTATAATGACATTTGTTTATACAGTACTTTAATTTTTTTCATTTAGAAATGTCAGGATCATTTCCAGATATGGGAATTATTAGGGATAAAGCTATCTTCTAGTCAGGAATAATTTACATACGGGAAGCTGTTAAAATACCACCAGTCGGGATCCCGGCGGTCACAATACCAACGCTGGAATCCCAACAGGGATGAAATGCAGCCATTGGAATACCGGCGACACAGGCTATTCTCCCTCTGTGGGTGTCCACGACACCCATAGTGGTAGAATATAACCTGTGTTGAGCGCAGCGAGCCACCATACCCGCAGAGTGGCGAGCGTAGCGAGCCCGCAAGGGGCTTTCTAGTGCTCGCCCCACTGCCGGCATTCTGACAGATGGGATCCCGCTGTCAGGATCATGACAGTCGGCATCCCTTCCACCGGCAAATCGAACGTATCCCTTACAGAGATACACTCAGCAGTGGCCAGGATGAAACATGAGTCACATTATCCATTTCTGTCATATAGGTCACTTGTATGATACTTCATGGACAATATGAATTTGCTAAGTTATGTATGTCCTTACACTGAACCTAATTCAGATGTGAATGGAGTTGCTATCACTGGACATAGGACACTGCATCAGTTTATTGCTGATGTACTGTATGGGGGCCATGCAAATGCAGCTACAAAGACCTTCCCTGGTGTACATAAATGCGTACAACTGTGCAAGTTCTGAGACCCCCACCGCCTTTAGACTCACCATCAACCATCTAAACTTGCACCAGCCCTATGGCAGGTTAAGTGTCTCACAACTGCTTTCAGTGACACATCCTCGACACGCACATAAGACAGACCATTTCCTAGGCCACCTCTCTGTCACTACCTAGGAATGCCGAATATCTGTGTGCCTCAATCGCAACTCTGACTCTGTGCGCACGCTTTCTGGGAACGTGTAGAAGACATACAAACCACTCCACTATGTCCAACATTGACATTGTGACAGGGCCACAGATTTCACCATTTCCATGTCTTTATCCTTAATGGAGTGCTGTAGTATTGGCTGAATAGTAGACTGAGGAATGATTCTATAAAAAAACAAAATTAATGGCATTTAAAGGATTATCCAACCATACCCTAACTATAAGGAGCAGGGGTGGCTCGAGGGGCAGTCTGGATCGCTGCAACCTAGAAGGGTCCAGGGTCCTGCACCCACCTCTGACACACCTGCACCTGCCTGCAGCATGCCTCCACCCACCCTATACATACTTCCTGGTCTACCCAGTGGTTAAAGTTGACTGGAACAGGGCGGAACTGCATTCAGTGACCTGTATTGGTAGGTGGAGCTAGTTCAGCCTCCGCCACAGCCCTGACTGCCCACACTATGCTACGGACCACCATGCTGTGCGCCGTCCTGCACAATAGATGATGGGGGCAGTGCTGTGTGTGTCTGTTTGCCTGCCTGCTTCTGCTCAGGTCCCAGCGGCTCCATTGTTTGCTGGACAATAACAATAAAAAGATAGAAAGAGATATATAAGAAAAGTAGAGACAGAAAGATCCAAGAGTGGAGGAAAGAGGACAGAAGCGAGGGGAGGGGGTGGGGGAAGGGGGGGGGGGGGCGCTGCAGCAGCATAATCTGAGGTCTCCTTAAAGCATAGCCATAAGGTAGTAACATCAGAAGAGTATAATTTCTGGCAGAACATAAGGTATTCCCTTAGCATGTAGCTGCCTTTTCTCTGAAACCACTGAGCGATAAGAGGCACGGTATGGTTGCCCTTGCAGCATTCATCAGATGTCGGAGCAGTGATTTTTTGAACTTTGAAATGGGCATGTCCATAAAGTTAAGCTTCCAAAACTCTGGACTATCTGGCAGGTGAATACCAATGATTATCATTGATAATCTCCAGATTGTATGCCAGTATTCAGTCAATTCTGGGCAGAGCCACCAGATATGGAGTGGAGAACCCTGTGACTGGTTGCAACGCCAACAGAGATCAGATAAGTTCAGAAACATCTGGTGAATATGCACTGGGCACCGATACCACCTGGATAGAATTTTGTATTGAGTTTCTAAAACTTGGATAGAGGAAGAGCTAGCAAAAGTATATTGAAATATTTGAGACCAATGGTAATCTGACAATTTACTCACTAACTCTGTCTGGCAGGCGTTTACATAAGAGGGTAAACCAGTAGCTAGGGCTTCTAGACATAATTTGTATATGATAGAAACAATATGCCTAAATGGGGTCTCTGCCCAGCACAGCTGTTCAAATTTAGTTGGGGTCCATCTGGGACTATTGGTGTGGAAAGAGAAAATGTAATGTCGGAGTTGCAGATAGGCCCGGAATGACCAGGGTGAATGAGAGACAAGTCTGTTGAAGATCTGTAAAGGATCGCAATACCGTCTTGGAGATTAAATTGATATGCGGAAAACACCTGCTGAGGACCAACTTAATACATTTGTGGATTTTATATGATGCTAATGAAAGTACGTCCAACTCAGCATCAGGACCATAGAGACACAGGGAAGGTTGTTTTAATATATTAGAGGGCCCAGGGTAAAATTCTCATTAGTGGTCCGCCATATTTTGTTTTTAACAGTAAAATGTAGGGCAAATGGAGCAGACAGCATTGTAAAAGCAGCGGCCACAAGCCAAATACCCCCATCCACAAATGCAAAAGCTAGTGAGTACAGGATCATAGTAACCAGTGGGGTCTATTCCCATTCCTGTTGGCATGTTTTTCTCAGTTGTTTAAAAATGCTAGGATAAGCATATAAATTGATAGTAGTGGGTAAGGTGTCTAAAACCAAAGCAGTTATGTGTGCTCAGCTGTGAAAAGCAACTGTTTAATATATTACATACACAGTTAAGAATCAGAAGTAAGGTTGTAAACCACTGGCGTATTTATAATGGGTGCAGTGTATGCAGTGCACACGGGCCCCCAGGGTTCAAGGGGGCCCACGCCGCACACCATGCACCCATTATCTCCTATATATTAGCCCAGATCTGTGACTTTGTGCCTCATTTGCTAACGCTGGGCGGAGTCACAACACTGGGTGGAGTTAGTCAAATGAGTCACAGATCTGGGCAAATCTATAGGAGACTAGGAGCAGAAGCAGATGGTATGGGCATGGCACAGGCAGGGGTGCATACTTCCCAACTTTCTTCAGGCAGAAGGAGGGACACGCAGCGAAAAGGGGGTGTGGTCAATAAAAGGGGGTGTGGCATGGATCGCGAGCCATGCCCCATTTTCGTCAGAGAGAGGGGGCATGCCCAGCACTCTGTGAGCTGCTGGCATGCCCCCAGGGGCAGATTATGAGTCCGGGGGGCCCAGGGCACTTGAGACGGGGGGCCCTCTCTCACTGCTGTGCCTGCTGCAGGTTAGGGTGCGTAGCCTAATCGTGGTCCGTGTGGCCACGCCCCTTATGCAAATTCCAGGATTTTTTTTTATTTTTTTATGGGATTTTGGCCCCTCAGCTAGGGGTAAATCCAGAGGGGGTGGTCGCTCCCCCACTACACACCCGCACAGGCAGAAGAAAGCAGGGAGGCAACACCACAGACCTGCCAACACGCAAAAGCGTGTGCTGACTGTAGCACAATGCTGTTGCTGGCAGGACGGGGGAGCTTCTGAGCTGGGACAGAGCTACTCCAGCAGGGGGGGCTCCCTAATACTGTGGGGCCCGGGGTACGTACCCCCTGGGCCCCCCCTTAATCCGGCTCTGCTGTCGGGCCCCCCCCCTTAATCCGTACCCCCTGATGCCCCCTCTCCTCCTGTCTCCACTAAACAGAACAGCGAGTACAGGAGCTTTCCAACTGCCCCCCCCCCCCCCCTTACCACGGAACACTGCGGCCCGCGGGTGGGTCAACGGGACAGACCCCCAAAAAATAGGATTTTAATACCTACCGGTAAATCCTTTTCTCTTAGTCCGTAGAGGATGCTGGGGTCACCATTAGAGCCATGGGGTATAGACGGGATCCGAGACATGGGCAGTTTATGACTTTCAAGGGGTGTGAACTGGCTCCTCCCTCTATGCCCCTCCTCCAGACTCCAGTTATAGGAACTGTGCCCAGGGAGACGACATTTCGAGGAAAGGATTTATTGTTAAACTAAGGTGAGATTCATACCAGCTCACACCTCAAGCATGCCGCACAACGTGGCATTCAACAGAACACAAGCCAACGGCATGAACAATGTCAGCAACAGGCTGACTATAAACGTAACACAACATGTGTGTAACCACAACTAATAACTGCAGATACAGTGCGCACTGGGACAGGCGCCCAGCATCCTCTACGGACTAAGAGAAAAGGATTTACCGGTAGGTATTAAAATCCTATTTTCTCATAAAGCTCTAGAACGGGCTGGAGAGTGCGGATGACTCTGCAGCACCGATTGACCAAACTTGAGGTCATCATCGGCCAGGATATCAAACTTGTAAAACTTTGCAAAAGTGTTTGAACCCGACCAAGTAGCTGCTTGGCAAAGTTGCAATGCCGAGACCCCCTGGTAGCCGCCCAGGATGAGCCTACTTTTCTAGTAGAATGGGCTTTCACCGATTTCGGTAACGGCAATCCAGCCGTGGACTGAGCATGCTGAATCGTATTACAGATCCAGCGTGCAATGGCCTGCTTGGAAGCAGGACACCCAATCTTGTTGGGAGCATACAGGACAAACAGAGCCTCTGTTTTCCAAACCTGAGCCGTTCTGGCGACATAAACTTTTAAAGCTCTGACCACATACAGAGACTTTGACTCAACTAAGGCGTCAGCAGCCACTGGCATCACAATAGGTTGGTTCATGTGGAAAGATGAAACCACCTTCGGCAGAAATTGCTGACGAGTCCTCAACTCTGCTCTATCTTCATGGGAGATCAAATAAGGGTTCTTGTGAGACAAGGCCGCTAACTCAGACACTCGCCTTGCGGATGCCAAGGCCAACAGAATGACCACTTTCCAAGTGATGAATTTCAACTCCACCTTCTGTAAAGGTTCAAACCAATGTGATTGAAGGAACTGCAACACCACGTTAAGATCCCATGGTGCCACTGGGGTCACAAATGGAGGTTGGATGTACAACACACCTTTCACGAAAGTCTGTACTTCTGGAAGGGAGGTCAATTGTTTTTGAAAGAAAACCGATAAGGCTGAAATCTGTACCTTAATTGAGCCCAACTTTAGGCCCGCATCTACACCTGCTTGTAGAAAATGGAGAAAACCGTCTTATCTGAAATTCTTCCGTAGGAGCCTTCTTGGATCCACACCAAGAAACACATTTTCTCCAAATACGGTGGTAATGTTTAGACGTTACTCCTTTCCTTTCCTGAAGAAGTATGGGAATGACTTCACTGGGAATACCCTTTCGGGCTAGGATTTGGCGTTCAACTGCCATGCCGTCAAACGTAGCCGCGATAAGTCTTGATACACGCACGTCCCCTGCTGTAACAGGTCCACGCGTAGAGGAAGAGGTCAGGGATCTCCTATGAGTAATTCCTGAAGATCTGGATATCAAGCCCTCCTTGACCAGTCTGGGACAATGAGGATCGCTTGAATCTTTATTCTTCTTATGATCTTTAGCACTTTTGGAATGAGAGGAAGTGGAGGGAATACATACACTGACTGAAACACCCGTGGTGTCACCAGTGCATCCACTGCTATTGGTTGAGGGTCCCTCGACCTGGAATAATATCTCTGAAGTTTCTTGTTGAGATGAGATGCCATCATGTCTATTTGAGGAATTCCCTAATGACTTGTCCCGTCTGTGAAGACCTCTTGATGAAGGCCCCACTCTCCTGGATGGAGATCGTGTCTGCTGAGGAAGTCTGCTCCCCAGTTGTCCACTCCTGGAATGAAGATCGCTGACAGAGCGCTTGTATGCTTTTCCGCCCAGCGGAGAACCTTTGTGGCTTCTGCCATTGCCGCTCTGCTTTTCGTTCCGCCCTGGCGGTTTATGTATGTTACTGCTGTTACATTGTCCGACTGGATCAGTACGGGCAGATTGCGAAGAAGATGTTCCGCTTGTAGTAGGCCGTTGTAAATGGTCCTTAACTCCAGAACGTTTATGTGGAGACAAGTTTCCTGCCTTGACCAACTTCCTTGGAAGTTTTTCCCCCTGTGTGACTGCTCCCCAGCCTCGGAGACTTGCATCCGTGGTTACTAGGATCCAGTCCTGGATCCTGAACCTGCGCCCCTCTAGGAGGTGAGAGCTGTGCAGCCACCACAGGAGTGAGATTCTGGTCTTGGAAGACAGGATTATCCTTCGGTGCATGTGCAGGTGGGATCCGGACCACTTGTCCAACAGGTCCCACTGAAACACTCTGGCATGGAATCTGCCAAACTGAATGGCCTTGTAGGCCGCAACCGTCTTCCCCAGCAACCGAGTGCATTGATGGATTGACACTCTTGCTGGTTTCAGAATTTGTTTGACCAGACTCTGAAGTTCCAGAGCCTTTTCCACTGGAAGAAAAACTCTCTGTAGTTCCATGTCCAGTATCATTCCCAAAAACGACAACCGCGTCGTCGGAATCAACTGTGATTTTTGGCAAGTTTAGGAGCCAACCATGTTGCTGACGAACTGTCAGGGAGAGTGCAATGTTTTGCACCAACTGGTCCCTGGATCTCGCCTTTATCAGGAGATCGTCCAAGTACGGGATAATCGTGATTCCTTGCTTACGAGGGAGAACCATCATTTCCACCATCACCTTGGTGAAAATCCTTGGAACCGTGGATAGACCAAACGGTACGTCTGACATTGGTAATGACAATCCCGGATTGCAAAACTAAGGTAAGCTTGATGCGGAGAAAAATGGTAACATGTAAGTAGGCATCCTTTATGTCTACTGAAAACATGAAAGCTCCTTCCTCCAGACCGGAGATTACCGCCCTGAGAGATTCCATCTTGAAATTTTAATTTCTTCAGGTAGAAATTTAGGGATTTCAGGTTCAGGATTGGTCTTACCGAGCCGTCCGGCTTCGTGACCACGAAAAAGCTGGAATAAAAGCCTTCTCCCTGTTGTGACGGGGGAACCAGGATAATAACTTGATTCTGACACAACTTTTGTATAGCCTCGCATACTACCTCCCTTTCCGGAGGAGAAACTGGTAAGGCCGATTTGAAAAATCGGTGAGGGGGAACGTCTTGAACTCCAGTTTGTACCCTTAGGACACTACTTGTAAAAGCCCACGGGTCTAGACCCGAACGAACCCAGAACTGAATGAAGAGTTTGAGACGTGCCCCCCCACCGGTGCGGACTCTCGCACGAGAGCCCCAGCGTCCTGCGGTGGATTTGGCAGAAGCCGGGGAAGACTTCTGCTCCTGCGAGCCAGACAAGCAAAGAAGGAAGAGCCTCGCCCTCTTCTATTGGGCCGAAAAAGGACTGCATCTGATAGTGGTGCGTTTTCCTTTGTTGCTGAGGGACATAAGGCAAAACAGGATGACTTACCCACGGTAGCCGTAGACACCAAATCATCGAGGCCACCTCCAAACAAGACACCACCTTTATATCGGAGAGACTCCATATTTTTCTTGGAGTCTGCATCAGCATTCCATTGGGGAATCCACAATGCTCGCCTAGCCGGGACCGCCATGGCATTGGCCTTTGATCCCAAAAGGCCAATATCTCTTGCAGATTCCCTGAGGTACACCGCATCATCCTTGATATAACCCAGCGTCAAGAGTATGCTATCCATATCCAGTGTATCTATAGCAGATGACAATATCTTGTTTACGATCTGCAGGGTCCTTAAGGCCCGCCGTGCCCGGTGCCGGCAGAGCCACCTTTTTAGATAACCGGGACAGGGTCTTGTTCAAAATGGGGGTTGACTTCCCCTTTTTCCTGTCCTCAGTGGGAAAGGATAAGCAACCGGAATCCTATTGGGAATTTGACATTTTCTGTCAAGGCTGTCCCAGACTTTTTTAAATAGAGCGTTCAGTTACCTCCAGTTTCTTTTCTTTATACATACAGACCCGTTTATCAGGAACAACAGGGTCCTCAGTGATACGCCATACATCTTTTATAGCCACAATCACGTACTGAATGCTCTTTGCCAATTTCGGATCTAATCTGGAATCACTATAGTCGACACTGGAATTAGTGTCCGTGTCGGTATCAGTGTTAACCAAGTGGGCAAACGAACATTTTTTGTGACCCCGAGGGGTCCTGGACCTGCGATAACACATCCTCTACAGATCTCTTTTTTTTTTTTTTTTTTTATGCCTGGGACTGAGACTCAGACTTATTACTGATACGAGCCATATTCGCAATCAAGACATTCAACCAGTCAGGAGTCGGCGCTGCCGACAGGATCTCACCCACATTTATCTGTGTCACCAATATAGTCTCCTCCAGGGAAGAACACTCAGCCTCAGACATGTCGACAGCCGTGTACCAAACACTCACAGACACACCGGGCTTATACGGGGACAAACCCACAGTAAAGTCTGCTAGAGGGACACAGAGAGGATTTGCCAGCTCACAACCCAGTGCCAAACAACAACCCTGAAAACACTAAATAATGCCTCAGAAATTGTAGCGCTTTTCTGCCAATATACATTGCACCAAAAATGTACTGCGCCCCCCCCCCCCCCCCGTTTTGCACCCTGATACTTGTCAGACAGTGGAAGGGAGGACCAGCGTCTCTGCAGCCTTGTGAGAGGAAATGGCGCCGAGCAGTGAGCTGAGGGAGCGAGGAAGAAGCCCGTAATGGCGCGCCTCTGCCCGCTCCTAAATAAATAAATAATTATACTGGCGGGGGTTCGGACAGTGCCTAGGCACTAATGTCCTCTCTTGCCAGGTCAAATTGAGGATTTTATGCTAATAAATATAGATTATAGAAATTGCTGGGTGCGCAAAGACAGCAGCTAAAATAGTGTTTCTCTCCTATGAGGTTCCTTTTACCCTCACCACGGGTGTAGTACTGGTGACCGGCGGTCTCCTGACCGCCGGTCACCTTACCGACGCCGGGATCCCGGCAGCATACCAACGCCGGGATCCCTTGCGGGCTCAGTGGCGACCTGCGGTCGCCACGGATTCTATTCCCACTCTATGGGTGTCGTGGACACCCACAAGTGGAAATAGTCCCTGTTGGTCGGCATGCCGACCATCGGGATAGTGAGCCGTCGGGCCCATGGAGGAGGTCATGTGACTGTCGGTCAGCTGACCGGCGGTCACATGAATACCACCCTCACCACAAGTGCACATAAAAAACAAATATGGAGAGTTCCACTTAACTAGCGCTAACTGTGATTCCTTCTTTGTTCCATATCATTCCATCGTGTTATCTGGAAAAAGTTATCATATAAAGTAAAAGAAAATGATGTATAGTGAAGTACCGTTTTAATTACAACAACACATATACATTACATGAAAATACAAAAATTAGGATCAAATATTCAACATAATCCTTTAGAGAGGCATGTGGGACAATAGGTACTTACCAGAATCTAAGGGAACTGTGATTAAACAGTCCCTATCAGCGCGTATGTCCCAAAATGGGTGCTCCGGATCAACCCACACACCACACAGATTGTCACTGCTGGGTCCCGAATAAATACACTCTCCTCACAGGCGTCTCAACAGGAAACCGACGCGTTTCAACTCTTTACTAGAGTCTTTTTCAAGGTTGAGATGAATAATGATCCTGCTTTACAATTCCCTATTTAAATATCCCTCCACCAATCGGACTTCGCGGTTCACAGCAGGAGCAAATTGTACGATCAGTCCTTTCCTAATGACGCTGCGCCGAGCCTCAGCGTCTATTTCCGTGTGTAGTGGTTGCCCTGACAACATGAACTATACATAACGTCCTCTCTGGCTACCGCCGTACTGATACTAAGCGTCTTTGTTCCGGCTTCTTCGTTGTCCTGGCAACCCGGCTGCTCTCTGCCTTAACGTAACGTCATTTCCGGCATTGCTGTTTATGAATCCAGTCATATCTCTCGGTGCTCGTTTTATAAGTCATCATTTATCCTTGTATCAGTCTTTACATTATTAACGTCTCTGTCCATAAATTATACCAATTTGACCACATAATTGAATAAGAATAAAACGTAACGTCACTTCCGGTGACGTGTTGACGGGGATGAATATTTCTAAAATTATCAAACCATAAACAAGATTATTTGTATAATAAAATCATTCAAATACATATACATAAAAAATAGGTATTAGCAGCTTGTAAATAAATAACAGTCTATATAAAAATAATGGTCCTTATAAAACTACACACAATGTAAAGATAAGAATATCAAATTGCAGAATCCTATAAAAACCATTTAACTTCAAAATCAGAATTCAGGCCACCGGGCTTGAGTGTTCCTAAATCAAAGATGGCCTTCGCTAATTGATTGGCTTTATCATTTTGCCTCCAGTGACCTTTTATATGTCTGATGCCACAAAACATCTTAATCGCCCCTACCTTCCTGTGATGATGTGTTAAAAAATGTTCTGACAATGAGTGAGTTGTCAGTCCATTTTTAATATTACGTAGGTGTTCGCTGATGCGAACTTTGAGAGGCCTTGATGTGCGTCCTATGTAGCACAGTCCACAATTGCAGTTTACGGCGTACACCACATTTGAACTATTATAAGTTATAAAATCACTTATTTTCCAATTGTTTCCATTAATGGAAACTTCTGTAATTTTACTTGCATCAGACTTTATACCCCCACACCCTAGGCACAACCCACACCTAAAAAACCTTTGGATTTAATAGTGGACATGGGTTGTCTTGGTGGTTGTGCACTTTTTACCAATGAAGTTTTGAGATTGGGGGCTTTCCTAAATATACACTTCAGTTTTATAGGTAAAAGATTCCCAATGACAGGGTCTTTCTTTAATATTCCCCAATGTTTCTTAAGGGATTGTTCTATATTCTTATACTGACTGCTAAACGATGTAGTAAAAGCCCACTCAAATTTGTTGATTTCCTTATCAGACGTTTGGGGATGTAATAGATCCTTTCTTTCTACAGTTGCCACCTTATTCATAGCATCCTATACTTTATCATTCTGATATCCTGAGGATAGGAATTTTCCTTTAATTTCTTCCGCTTGGATTTCAAACATTTCCGATGTGGTGCAATTACGTTTTAAACGTCTGAACTGTCCCTCTGGTATGGATGCCAGCCAATTAGGGTGGTGACAGCTGGTGAATCCTATATATGCCCCAGAGTCAGTGGGATTTTTAAAATTCATTGTTTTAATATTATTATTTTCAATAAACAATGTAACATCTAAAAAATGAATCTTATCCTTACTGGACTCAAAAGTGAAATGAATGTTCAAAGTGTTGTTATTTAGATAATTCATAAAAGCCATTAAAAGTTCTTCCCCTCCTCACCAAATAAAAAAACACATCATCTATATATCTTCACCATGACACCAGGTTCGCTCCGAATGGGCAGTGGTTCCAGATAAAATCCTCTTCCCACTGACCCATGAAGATGTTGGCATAACTCGGAGCGAACCTGGTGCCCATGGCGGTGCCCACATTTTGGAGATAAAACACGTTATTGAATGAGAAATAATTATTTTCTAAAATAAACAAAACTCCTTTTTGTATAAAATCCTGCAATCCTTTGTATAGGCTGCTATTGTTCAATGCCATAGTAAGAGCTCTAATACCTGCAGAATGTTCGATAATCGTGTACAGGGAACGAACATCCGCTGTAACCATTAAAAAACCTTCCCATTGGACATCTTCTATAAAATTCATGAAATCTCTCGTATCCTTTAAATGTGCTTTATTTTTGACCGCCAGCGGTTGCAAGAAAAAAAATCAATGAATTCGGAAAGGTTAGTAGTCACAGACCCCATGCCGGATATAATTGGTCATCCCGGCGGCTTTACCGGGTCTTTGTGGACTCTGGGTAAAATATATATTACTGGGATTATGGGTTCCTCAACATATAGGAACTTCTTTTCCCTTTCTTCCAAAATCCCTTTCTCCACATATTCATCTATCAGTTTACCCAATTCTATCTTAATACCACTAGTAGGATCTACCCTTAGTTTCCTATAGGTATTTCCATCCTCAATAATCTTCCCTTGTCATTATGATTATCCCCTTATCAGCCGGCTTAATGACTAGGTCCTCATTTTCTTTCAAACGTTGGAGTGCCTTTCGTTCCTTAAACGTCAAATTCTGTCTAGGTACTTTTGCCTGTAATTCTTGTATGTCATCCATAACAAGTATATGTGTTGTTGTAATTAAAACGGTACTTCACTATACATCATTTTCTTTTACTTCATATGATAATTTTTTCCGGATAACACGATGGAATGATATGGAACAAAGAAGGAATCACAGTTAGCGCTAGTTAAGTGGAACTCTCCATATTTGTTTTTATGTGCACTTGTGGTGAGGGTAAAAGGAACCTCATAGGAGAGAAACACTATTTTAGCTGCTGTCTTTGCGCACCCAGCAATTTCTATAATCTATATTTATTATTGTTGTTTTTCCTTTAATAGAAATTACATTGTGCTGCAATAGTTGTGATGTTCAAATTGAGGGAAAATCGTAAGACCACATTTGATTATGTGTTTAGGGAAGAGGGTAACACCTCAACCCTTATAGATAAAAATTTAGAGAGCCTAATGAGAAAATTAGAAGGCACACTTTTGAAGGAAAGCAGGATCTGATGGGAAATGGTAACTATGGAGAGATACCTTTCCCACCAGATCATTCCGAAGGGGCTACGTATTCAGAAGAGTGCCACTTTTTCGTCATCAGATGGGAGGTTCAAATCTGAATAATATAATATTTTAAAAACTTGTTCATTATCCCTGATTAGTTTAATCATAACAGACAGAAAACGTGAATTGACAGATTTGGAGAAAGAGATTACTGAATACAAAACCCTCGTCCATCCTTTCATAGATCTCCAAGAGTACAAGGACTTGGAAAAGAGAATAGAAACCAATTTAAAAAAGAATGAAAAAGTGTTAATTGAGAAAAAGGTACAAAAGTTTAATAGGGATAAAAAATTAGATAAAGATAATGAGGAAGAAACATTAGTAGAAGATGAAATGGAGGAGGAAGAGCTGGAGGATTGTATATCCATCACTTCCCCCCCAGTTCAGGTGAGAAAGAAAAAACACACCTTGAGGTTAAATGAGAAAAGAAGGGAATATTCAGTCTCTAGGGGACAGGGGAGAAGGAATCTACCCCATACGGAACAATATACAGATCCAGAACTTAGGCCTCTCCAATATAAGGATACGTGGAATCCAAGAATCTATAGGGACGAGAAAGAAAGATGGGGACAGAATAAGTCAGTACCTTGGGGGTAATTCCAAGTTGATCGCAGCAGGAAATTTTTTAGCAGTTGGGCAAAACCATGTGCACTGCAGGGGAGGCAGATATAACATGTGCAGAGAGAGTTAGATTTGGGTGGGTTATTTTGTTTCTGTGCAGGGTAAATACTGGCTGCTTTATTATTACACTGCAAATTAGATTGCAGATTGAACTCACCACACCCAAATCTAGCTCTTTCTGCACATGTTATATCTGCCTCCCCTGCAGTGCACATGGTTTTGCCCAACTGCTAAAAAAATTCCTGCTGCGATCAACTTGGAATTACCCCCCTTATTATGAAAGAAGAGTAAGGGAAAGGAGATCACCGTATAGGAACAGATGGAGGAATAGAAGAGAGATTACCCCTACAGAGATACGAACATCAAATAGATATAGGCCGTTAGAAGACCAATTTGACACACCAGCTTTTTTATCCAAACGGAGAGAAATGAGAACATTAAGGTAAAAAGAAGGGGAAAAAGGGGAGGAAAAAATAATAGGACGAAAAACAGGCCACTGATAAAGAGAAAAAGAAAGTTGAATAAGCCCAAGGAGGACATACAGAATGATAACACAGTACCACCAGGCAAGATGAAAATCTTCATTTTAACAAATCATCTTTTAGCAAAGGAAGAAATTACTTTACTAGAAAAAGGCCTAAAATATGCGCCCTCACTCCCCCTTAACAAATTCAATACATTTGTGGATTTGCACAAATATGTTAGGAAGTTAAGTATTAAGAAATTCTAAGGAGGAACTCTTAGTAAGAACAACACCCCCTTTAAACCCAAATCCGTTTTTAATCCGGTGCATGTACGAGGAAATTTTTTAGAGACTTTTTTTAAAACTTGTTATGGATGACATGCAATAATTACAGGCAAAAGTACCTAGACAGAATTTGACGTTTAAGGAACGAAAGGCACTCCAACGTTTCAAAGAAAATGAGGACCTAGTCATTAAGCCGGCTGATAAGGGGATAATCATAATGACAAGGGAAGATTATTGAGGATGGAAATACCTATAGGAAACTAAGGGTAGATCCTACTAGTCGTATTAAGATAGAATTGGGTAAACTGATAGACGAATATGTGGAGAAAGGGATTTTTGAAGAAAGGGAAAAGAAGTTCCTATATGTTGAGGAACCCATAATCCCAGTAATATATATTTTACCCAAAGTCCACAAAGACCCGGTAAAGCCGCCGGGATGACCAATTATATCCGGCGCGGGGTCTGTGACTACTAACCTTTCCGAATTCATTGTTTTTTTTCTTGCAACCGCTGGTGGTCAAAAATAAAGCACATTTAAAGGATACAAGAGATTTCATGAATTTTATAGAAGATTTCCAATAGGAAGAAGGTTTTTTAATGGTTACAGCGGATGTTTGTTCCCTGTACACGATTATCGAACATTCTGCAGGTATTAGAGCTCTTACTATGGCATTGAACAATAGCAGCCTAGACAAAGGATTGCAGGATTTTATACAAAAAGGAGTTTTGTTTATTTTAGAAAATAATTATTTCTCATTCAATAACGTGTTTTATCTCCAAAATGTGGGCACCGCCATGGGCACCAGGTTCGCTCCGAGTTATGCCAACATCTTCATGGGTCAGTGGGAAGAGGATTTTATCTGGAACCACTGCCCATTCGGAGCGCACCTGGTGTCATGGCGAAGATATATAGATGATGTGTTTTTTATTTGGAGAGGAGGGGAAGAACTTTTAATGGCTTTTATGAATTATCTAAATAACAACACTTTGAACATTCATTTCACTTTTGAGTCCAGTAAGGATAAGATTAATTTTTTAGATGTTACATTGTTTATTGAAAATTATAATATTCAAACAATTAATTTTAAAAAACCCACTGACTCTGGTGCATATATAGGATTCACCAGCTGTCACCACCCTAATTAACTGGCATCCATACCAGAGGGACAGTTCAGATGTTTAAAACGTAATTGCACCACATCGGAAATGTTTGAAATCCAAGCGGAAGAAATTAAAGGAAAATTCCGATCCTCAGGATATCAGAATGATAAAGTACAGGATGCTATGAATAAGGTGGCAACTGTAGAAAGAAAGGATCTATTACATCCCCAAATGTCTGATAAGGAAATCAACAAATTTGAGTGGGCTTTTACTACATCGTTTAGCAGTCAGTATAAGAATATAGAACAATCCATTAGGAAACATTGGGGAATATTAAAGAAAGACCCTGTCATGGGAATCTTTTACCTATAAAACCGAAGTGTATATTTAGGAAAGCCCCCAATCTCAAAACTTCATTGGTAAAAAGTGCACAACCACCAAGAAAACCCATGTCCACTATTAAATCCAAAGGTTTTTTTAGGCGTGGGTTGTGCCTAGGGTGTAGGGGTGTAAAGTCTGATGCAAGTAAAATCACAGAAGTTTCCATTAATGGAAACAATTGGAAAATAAGTGATTTTATTACTTGTAATAGTTCAAATGTGGTGTACGCCGTAAACTGCAATTGTGGACTGTGGTACATGGGACGCACATCAAGGCCTCTCAAAGTTCGCATCAGCGAACACCTACGTAATATTAAAAATGGACTGACAACTCACTCATTGTCAGAACATTTTTTAACACATCATCACAGGAACGTAGGGGCGATTAAGATGTTTTGTGGCATCAGACATATAAAAGGTCACTGGAGGCGAAATGATAAAGCCAATCAATTAGCGAAGGCCGAAATGAAGGAACACTCAAGCCCGGTTGCCTGAATTCTGATTTTGAAGTTAAATGGTTTTTATAGGATTTTGCAATTTGATATTCTTATCTTTATATTGTGTGTAGTTTTATAAGGACCATTATTTTTATATAGACTGTTATTTATTTACAAGCTGCTAATACCTATTTTTTATGTATATCTATTTGAATGATTTTATTATACAAATAATCTTGTTTATGGTTTGATCATTTTAGAAATATTCATTCACCGGAAGTGACGTTACGTTTTATTCTTATTCAATTATGAGGTCAAATTGGTATAATTTATGGACAGAGACGTTAATAATGTAAAGACTGATACAAGGATGGATGATGACTTATAAAACGAGCACCGAGAGATATGACTGGATTCATAAACAGCAATGCCGGAAATGACGTTACGCTAAGGCAGAGAGCAGCCGGGTTGCCAGGACAACGAAGAAGCCGGAACAAAGACGCTTAGTATCAGTACGGTGGTAGCCGGAGAGGACGTTATGTATAGTTCATGTTGTCAGGGCAACCACTACACACGGAAATAGACGCTGAGGCTCGGCACAGCGTCATTAGGAAAGGACTGATCATACAATTTGCTCCTGCTGCGAGTCCGATTTGTGGAGGGATATTTAAATAGGGAATTGTAAAGCAGGATCATTATTCATCTCAACCTTAAAAAAGACTCTAGTAAAGAGTTGAAACGTGTCGGTTTCCTGTTGAGACGCCTGTGAGGAGAGTGTATTTATCCGGGACCCAGCAGTGACAATCTGTGTGGTGTGTGGGTTGATCCGGAGCACCCATTTTGGGACATACGCGCTGATAGGGACTGTTTAATCGCAGTTACCTATTGTCTCACATGCCTCTCTAAAGGATTATGTTGAATATTTGATCCTAATTTTTGTATTTTCATGTAATATATATGTGTTGTCAGAGCCGTAACTAGAGGGGGGCTAGGGGGGCAGGCGACCTGGGCGCGGAAAGAGAGAGGGCGCTGTCGCGGGGGTTGAAGACGCGCCGGGGTTGAAGACACGCTGCTGCCGCTCCGCTGTGCCAGGTCACTCCGGAGACCTGCTTCCCGGAAATACATGTGTGTGGAACCTGGAGGCGGTAACCGGGGCATGCAGTGCAGGATGGCGCAGGGTTGAAGAGGCGCCGTCCCCGCACCGCTACGCCGGGACGGTCAGGAGAGCTGCTAACCGGAGACACATGCCACTTCACACACATGCAAGCCTCTGCCAGCGCTATTTGTGTGACACTTCAGAAACTGAGAGGAGTTTGGAAAGGTAGGGACAGGCGGTCAGCTATACAGTATATGTACAATATGTGTGTGCTGTGTACTGTAACCCAGTGTGTATGTGTGTGTTAGAGCAGTGCAATGTAACCTTGTGTGTGTGTTGGAGCAGTAAGCAGTGCAGTGTAACCGTGTGTGTGTGTGTGTGTGTGTGTGTGTGTTTTGGAGCAGTGAGCAGTGCAGTGTAACCGTGTGTGTGTGTGTGTGTGTGTGTGTGTGTGTGTGTGTGTGTGTGTGTTGGAGCAGTGCAGTGTAACCTTGAGTGTGTGTTGGAGCAGTGAGCAGTGCAGTGTAACCCTGTGCGTACGTGTGTTGGAGCAGTGCAGTGTAACCTTGAGTGTGTGTTGGAGCAGTGCAGTGTAACCCTTTGTTTATGTGTGTTGGAGCAGTGACTGCCTTGCTCCGGGTGACAGATACCCTAGTTTCGGCCCTGGCTTTGTTGTAATGAAAACGGTACTTCACTATACATCATTTTCTTTTACTTTATATGATAACTTTTTCCGGATAACACGATGGAATGATATGGAACAAAGAAGGAATCACCGTTAGCGCTAGTTAAGTGGAACTCTCCATATTTGTTTTTTATGAGGATTTTATGCTGCCCAGGGCGCCCCACCCCCCCCCCCCCGCGCCCTGCACCCTGCAGTGCCTGTGATTTGTGTGGGAGCATGGCGCGCAGCGTCTCACCCGCCGCGCGGTACCTCATAAAGCCGTCACTGAAGAGATGTCTTCTTTCTTCTGCTACTCACCTGTCTTCGGACTTTTGGCTGCGGGAGTGAGCATCTAGGCGTACCCAGCGATCATCACCCTCAGGAGCTAATGGTGTCCTGTCAGACAGAAGCAGAGCCTTTGAGCTCACTAGAAGTAGGTCATACCTCTCTCCCCTAAGTCCCACGAAGCAGGGAGACTGTTGCCAGCAGCCTTCCTGAAAATAAAAAACCTAGCATAAGTCTTTTTTCAGAGAAACTCAGTAGAGCTCCCCTGTAGTGCGTCCAGTCTCACTGGGCACAATTCTAAAACTGGAGTCTGGAGGAGGGGCATAGAGGGAGGAGCCAGTTCACACCCTTTGAAAGTTTTAAAGTGCCCATGTCTCCTGCGGATCCCGTCTATACCCCATGGTTCTAATGGTGACCACAGCATCCTCTAGGACGTATGAGAAATGTGACTGTCCCGCGAAAATCGGGACAGTGGGGAGGTATGGGGGTGTGTGAGGGGGTATGCCGTACAGACAGACGGGCACCGGCTCACTGTGTGCTTGACCCCCCATATCAGCAAACTCAGCAGGGGCTCTTTGGCGCAGAGGAGCGTCACTTTCTGGCACACTCCACGCTACTTAGCTGCAGTTTTGTGGTGCACTTGCCGCTGTGCAGGTTCCGTACTGCTTCTGTTATCTCGTCCCGGTAACCCCACCGCTAGCTGCAGCGCTGCCGCCCGCAGTAAGGTGCGCCCAGCACCTTCACACACTTTAGCCGGCTGGCAGCGCTGCAGAAGTCCGCGCTGCTTGCAGGCTCCGACCCCCTCCTCCCTCCAGCCGCAACATCTCCTGGGGGCTAACCAGTCACTCCCAGACTCCCCTTACCACAGTGCCCGGCAGCCGCGAGGTCCGCGCCGCGTGCATGCTATGACCCCCTCCTCCCTCCAGCCGCAGCATCTCCTGGGGACTAACCAGTCACTCCCAGTCTCCCCTTACCACAGTGCCCGGCAGCCGCGCGAGGTCTGCGCTGTGTGACTGAGGAGTGGGGGGAGGGATGCGGACGGGCAGAGGAAGCAAGACTCCAGCCTGAGAGAGTCAGCCATGCCGAGTCTCCAGCAGCAGCAGATCCCAACAGGTTGGAGTGGAACAGCAGCAGCCAGCAGCAGTGACTCCGGTAAGACACATCTGTCTGTCACCACTGTTTTGTCCCTAATACCAATCTCTCCCGTGCCCTGTGTTCTGTCATGGCCCTGTCACCCCTGGCCTTGCCCTGTCACCCTTATCCTGGCCCTGTCACCCTTATCCTGGCCCTGTCACCCCTATCCTGGCCCGTTCATCCCTGTGCTTGCCCTGTCAACCCTATCCTGGCCCTGTCACCCCTGTCCTGGTCCTGCCGCCCCTACACTGGCCCTGTCAACCCTATCCTGTCCCTGTCATTTCTGTCCTGGCCCCGTCACCCGTTCTTGCCCCATCACCCCTGTCCTGGCCCCGTCACCCCTGTCCTGGCCCCGTCACCCCTGTTCTGACCCTGTCACCCCTGTCCTGGCCCCGTCACCCCTGTTCTGACCCTGTCACCCCTGTCCTGGCCCTGTTACTGCATACCCTCCAACTACCTTTTTGGCAGGTACAGTACCCGCAGCGTCTCCAGACCCCTCCCCAATGCACCACACCTCCGCACCTTCCCCTCCACCACATGCAGCACCCAACTCCTCCTCCACACGCTGTGCCTCCAGACCCCCTACACCACCCGCAGCTCCCACTCCCCCACCCCTCCACCACCCACAGCACCTCCAGACCCCCTCCACCCCCCATATATGTCTCCCCCACACCTGCCCCCCCCTCCACTCGCAGCATCTGCAGACACCCTCCTCCATCCGCGGTCCCCCCCTCACCCACCCCTCCCCCACCCACGGCACCCCCTCACCCGCCCCTCCACCACCTGCAGAGCCTCCGGACCCCCTTCCCCATCCGCCACACCACCCGCACCTGCCCCTCCCCCACCTGTGGCACCTCCGGACCCCCTACCCCACCCCCAGCACCCCCGCCCCTTCCCATCCCACTGCACCTCCAGAACCCTTCACCCATCCGCAACATCCCCGCACCTGCCCCTCCCCCACCCGTGGCACCCCTGCCCCTCTCCCATTTGCAGTGCCTCCGGACCCCTTCTTCATCTGCAGCCCCCACTCCTCTGCCCCTCCCCCACCCGCAGCACCTCCCGACCCTTCCCCACCCGGGCCCCCCCCCGCGCATCTGCCCCCCCTCCACCCGCAGCATCTACAGACACTCTCCCCCATCCGCAGTCCCCCCACCCCGCACTCGCTACATTCTGTACATCATGCCCTGCAGGTGCTGTTCACGCCATCGCAAGGGGCTGCGCCTCCTTCACCATCGCAGGCCCTTTCATTGTGCAATATTTAACCACTTACAAAGGAATGCAGGTAATACTCCATATAATAAAAATATTGAACCCCAGATAGGCATGCAAGGGTTAAGGGGGCGTAGCCCCTTGCGACAATGTGAAGAGCGCCTGTAGGGCGCGATGAAGCACCTAGTTTGTAATACTTACCCTTTGGAGTCCCGCAGCAAAGCAGCAGCGCTGCACAAATCACTGGTGTGATGGTGTGGCGCCAGTTTCCCGTTGTTTAACGCATGCGCAGTAGGAAAATCACTGGGAAAATGTGTCCGCCGCACCATTTTTCCGTAGATCTGCGCATGCGCTCTGGACTCCGGGACAGCGCTAAGGACCCTAATGCCCAGAGTCACAGCGCTGCCGCCGGCTAGAGAGGAGGGGCGGCTAGTGCATCGGAGATTCTGAATGCATCTAAATCCCTCCCAGTTATGTTCATCTCACAGTAATGTTGCTGTGATCTATATGCAGGACTACAGTAGAATAAATGATGTGTTTGCAGTATAAAGCATGTTTCTAAGTCAACTTGTAAAGGAGAAGGCTATTGATGTGTATATTATTGGGGAAAAAAAATAGATATTGTATTTTTATCTTGTTTGATTTTCATGTTACATGCTGCCTGTGACCCAGGGGCTGATTCAGGGGTGTGCAATGTCCATGTCGGATGTAGTGTAGCAATTTTATTACCAATGCACGTGGTGTAATGAATTAGCGATCGCACACGCACAAAGGATTTATTCACAGAGTGAGTGACAGGTAGTCAGTGTTTGGGGGAAGTAATTCTAGAAGAATGCAGGCGTGTCATGACCATTTTCTCGGAGTTCCCCAGTCAGCCACTGCAAAGTCATTGGCAGCTGGAGAGGCCCCGGCGTCTTAGGAGAGCCGCTCAATCTGAGACAGCATAGGGTTGCTCTGGGCTCTGATGGTGCGAACAATGTGCATCCAATGTTCCCATTTATGTACATGAGTGGTGGATGAGAGCAGGGCCATAACTAGGTGTGTGCAGATGGTGCTTTGCCCACAGTGTATTTGCCCTGTGGGCACACCTTCCACATACATCCCGATTGGCGCCTACAGTTTTTCCCCGTGTGCTCTGCTGACGGCCGCTCCTCCCACTCCCCTGTGTGCTCTGCATCTAGCACCCGCAGCCCCAAGCTCCCACTCTCAGAGCGGGAACCTCTGCCCAATCTCTGCCGCTGGTCGCTGTATATACAGCAATAGAGCAGTCAGCGCTGGCAGAATCTCTCACCTGTGTGCTGTACTCCATTCCCCTCTGTTGTCCTGCAGTGTACAGAGGGAGTTCCGGGTCAGGAGCTGGCAGCCCAGAAGGGAGAAAATAATAATGTAAGTATTGTATCTACATACACACTACAGTACACTACACCCTAAGGATAGAGGGAGGGGGGATGTAAGGGGCTCTACCTGGCATAATGTGCATAGGGGGCGTTGCTTGGCATAATGTGTGTAAGGGTCTCTACCTAATGTAATGTATATAAGATGCTCTACCTGGTGTAATGTTTATAAGGGCTCTACCTAGTGTAATTAATATAACATGCTCTACCTGACATAATGTTTGCAAGGAGCTCTTCCTGGTTCAATGTGTATAAGGGTCTCTACCTGGCATAATGTGTATAAGGGACATTACCTGGCGTAATGTATATAAGGGGTTCTACCTAGCATAATGTGTATAAGGGCTCTAACTGGTGTAATGTGTGTAAGGGGCTCTACCTAGCGTAATGTGTAAAAGGGCTCTACCTGGCATAATGTCTGTAAGGGGCTCTACCTGGTGTAATGTGTATAAGGGACTCTACCTGGCATTATGTGTGTAAGGGGCTCTACCTGGCATAATGAATATAAGTGGCTCTACCTGGAGTAACATGGATAAGGGGATCTACCTGGCGTAACAAGTATACAAGTATAAGGGGCTCTACCTGGCATAATGAATATAAGTGGCTCTACCTGGAGTAACATGGATAAGGGGATCTACCTGGCGTAACAAGTATACAGGTATAAGGGGCTCTACCTGGCGTAATGTATATAAGGGGCTCTACTGTGGTGTAATGTGTTTAATTGTAGTATGGTGTGATTTGAATAATGGATACTACTGTGCGGTGTAATGTGAATTGGTAGTATTCTGTGCCCACACCCCTTCCCCATTATGCCATGCCCCTATAATTTTGGTGCATGTCTTCGCCGCGCACTCTCTCTATTTTACATATGGTGGGGAGGGGGGAGCACCAGTTCTCTTTCTGGCACAGGGCACCAAAATCTCTAATTACGGATTTGAATGAGAGACACAGGCAGTGGGCCTCTGTGTGCACAAGATAGCGGCATTAGTGTATTTTCGTAAGTCCTCTGCGAGTTAATTCACAGCTGGACATGTAACTGCTGCACCTCTGACTCAGGCCCATTATTACCTATGAATTTCACTGTCTGGTTGTGTATTCACTTCTGTAATGTATCAGACCCTCCAACATGACCCGCCCCACTAGGTACAAAATGCTCTGTTTCTGGACTTCCCTCTTAATTTATCATTTCCATCACCTGTGTTGAACTAGTTAAATGATAAGAAAGCGGTTTCTTCACAGGTGATGGCAATAACACATTAAGAGGGAAGTCCAGAAACAGAGCATTTTGTACCTAGTGAGGCGGGTCATGTTGGAGGGTATGATGTATGTGTATTACAACATGTTTTTTTTTAGGTATTTTTACTATCGCGTTGAAGCCATGCCTCCTGTTATATTCTGGAAGCATTTGCTCTGGTTGTCTGCTCTAGTAAGGAGATGCAGCTCTGCATGGTTAGCAAACTTTCTGGGGGGGAGGGCTTTTGTTGGGGATGTCGGGGATGTATTTTCCATTTGCGATTAGTAGCAACTTACATTCAACTCTGCGTTGGTCCTAAAGTGTATGCTGTGGTAGGGGAAAAGCTGCAGCCTCCTTCTCCATCACGTCAGTGCTCTGTGTGGGGGTGACACAGGGACATTAAAAACACTGGAACAGTGACATTTTGTCATCAATTCTGATTTTTCTCTGACGTCCTAAGTGGATGCTGGGGACTCCGTCAGGACCATGGGGAATAGCGGCTCCGCAGGAGACAGGGCACAAAAGTAAAAGCTTTAGGATCAGGTGGTGTGCACTGGCTCCTCCCCCTATGACCCTCCTCCAAGCCTCAGTTAGGTTTTTGTGCCCGGCCGAGAAGGGTGCAATCTAGGTGGCTCTCCTAAAGAGCTGCTTAGAGTAAAAGTTTTATTAGGTTTTTTATTTTCAGTGAGTCCTGCTGGCAACAGGCTCACTGCAACGAGGGACTTAGGGGAGAAGAAGTGAACTCACCTGCGTGCAGGATGGATTGGCTTCTTAGGCTACTGGACACTAGCTCCAGAGGGACGATCACAGGTACAGCCTGGATGGGTCACCGGAGCCGCGCCGCCGACCCCCTTGCAGATGCTGAAGAGAGAAGAGGTCCAGAAATCGGCGGCTGAAGACTTCTCAGTCTTCATGAGGTAGCGCACAGCACTGCAGCTGTGCGCCATTGCTCTCAGCACACTTCACACCAACGGTCACTGAGGGTGCAGGGCGCTGGGGGGGGCGCCCTGGGCAGCAATGAAAGTACCTATACTGGCTAAAAATACATCACATATAGCCTCTGGGGCTATATGGATGTATTTAACCCCTGCCAGGTTGTCAGAAAAACGGGAGAAGAAGCCCGCCGAAAAGGGGGCGGGGCCTATTCTCCTCAGCACACAGCGCCATTTTCCCTCACAGAACTGCTGGTGGGAAGGCTCCCAGGCTCTCCCCTGCACTGCACTACAGAAACAGGGTTAAAACAGAGAGGGGGGGCACTTATTTGGCGATATGCTTATATATTAAGATGCTATAAGGGAAAACACTTATATAAAGGTTGTCCCTGTATAATTATAGCGTTTTGGTGTGTGCTGGCAAACTCTCCCTCTGTCTCCCCAAAGGGCTAGTGGGGTCCTGTCCTCTATCAGAGCATTCCCTGTGTGTGTGCTGTGTGTCGGTACGTGTGTGTCGACATGTATGAGGACGATGTTGGTGAGGAGGCGGAGCAATTGCCTGTAATGGTGATGTCACTCTCTAGGGAGTCGACACCGGAATGGATGGCGTATTTAGGGAATTACGTGATAATGTCAACACGCTGCAAGGTCGGTTGACGACATGAGACGGCCGGCAAACAAATTAGTACCTGTCCAGGCGTCTCAAACACCGTCACGGGCTTTAAAACGCCCATTTACCTCAGTCGGTCGACACAGACACGGACACTGACTCCAGTGTCGACGGTGAAGAAACAAACGTATTTTCCTTTAGGGCCACACGTTACATGTTAAGGGCAATGAAGGAGGTGTTACATATTTCTGATACTACAAGTACCACAAAAAAGGGTATTATGTGGGGTGTGAAAAAACTACCTGTAGTTTTTCCTGAATCAGATAAATTAAATGAAGTGTGTGATGATGCGTGGGTTTCCCCCGATAGAAAATTATTGGCGGTATACCCTTTCCCGCCAGAAGTTAGGGCGCGTTGGGAAACACCCCTTAGGGTGGATAAGACGCTCACACGCTTATCAAGTGGCGTTACCGTCTCCAGATACGGCCGCCCTCAAGGAGCCAACTGATAGGAGGCTGGAAAATATCCTAAAAAGTATATACACACATACTGGTGTTATACTGCGACCAGCGATCGCCTCAGCCTGGATGTGCAGCGCTGGGGTGGCTTGGTCGGATTCCCTGACTGAAAATATTGATACCCTTGACAGGGACAGTATTTTATTGACTATAGAGCATTTAAAGGATGCATTTCTATATATGCGAGATGCACAGAGGGATATTTGCACTCTGGCATCAAGAGTAAGTGCGATGTCCATATCTGCCAGAAGATGTTTATGGACACGACAGTGGTCAGGTGATGCAGATTCCAAACGGCACATGGAAGTATTGCCGTATAAAGGGGAGGAGTTATTTGGGGTCGGTCCATCGGACCTGGTGGCCACGGCAACAGCTGGAAAATCCACCTTTTTTACCCCAAGTCACATCTCAGCAGAAAAAGACACCGTCTTTTCAGCCTCAGTCCTTTCGTCCCCATAAGGGCAAGCGGGCAAAAGGCCAGTCATATCTGCCCAGGGATAGAGGAAAGGGAAGAAGACTGCACAAAATTCACATAAAAAATAAGATTTTAAACCTACCGGTAAATCTATTTCCGTAGAGGATGCTGGGGACTCCGTAAGGACCATGGGGTATAGACGGGCTCCGCAGGAGATAGGGCACCTAAAAAGAACTTTGACTATGGGTGTGCACTGGCTCCTACCTCTATGCCCCTCCTCCAGACCTCAGTTAGAGAACTGTGCCCAGAGGAGATGGACAATACAATGCAGGATTTAGAAATCCAAGGGCAAGATTCATACCAGCCCACACCAATCATACCATGTAACCTGGATCATACATAACCAGTTAACAGTATGAACAACAACAGTAACGGTCCAAGACCGAATTCAACTGTAACATAACCCTTATGTAAGCAACAACTATATACAAGTCTTGCAGAGTTTCCGCACTGGGACGGGCGCCCAGCATCCTCTACGGACTAGGAGAAATAGATTTACCGGTAGGTTTAAAATCTTATTTTCTCTTACGTCCTAGAGGATGCTGGGGACTCCGTAAGGACCATGGGGTTTATACCAAAGCATCCAATCGGGCGGGAGAGTGCGTATGACCCTGCAGCACCGACTGAGCAAACGCTAGGTCCTCATCAGCCAGGGTATCAAACTTGTAGAATTTAGCAAAAATGTTTGACCCCGACCAAGTCGCCGCTCGGCAAAGCTGTAATGCCGAGACGCCTCGGGCAGCCACCCAAGAAGAGCCCACCTTCCAAGTGGAATGGGCCTTAACCGAATTTGGTACCGGCAATCCAGCCGTAGAGTGAGCCTGCTGAATCGTATTACAGATCCAGCGAGCAATAGTCTGCTTCGAAGCAGGTGCGCCAATCTTATTGGCCGCATACAGGACAAACAGAGCCTCTGTTTTCCTAATTCTAGTCGTCCTGGCTACATAAATCTTTAAGGCCCTGACTACGTCCAGAGATCTGGAATCCTCCAGGTCACTTGTAGCCACAGGCACCACAATAGGTTGATTCACATGGAATGAAGAAACCACCTTAGGCAAAAATTGTGGACGTGTCCTCAATTCAGCTCGATCCACCTGAAAAATCAAGTAGGGGCTTTTGTGTGACAAAGCCGCCAATTCTGATACTCGCTTTGCTGATGCCAAGGCCAACAACATGACCACCTTCCAAGTAAGAAATTTCAACTCAACCTTGTTAAGCGGTTCAAACCAGTGTGATTTTAGTAACTGCAACACCACGTTGAGGTCCCACGGTGCCACTGGAGGCACAAAAGGAGGCTGGATGTGTAGCAATCCCTTTACAAACGTCTGGTCTTCTGGAAGAGAAGCCAATTCCTTCTGAAAGAAAATCGAGAGGGCCGAAATCTGAACCTTAACAGAGCCTAATTTCAGGCCCATATCCACTCCTGTCTGTAGGAAGTGGAGAAAACGACCCAGATGAAAATCTTCCGTAGGTGCATTCTTGGTCTCACACCAAGACACATACTTTCGCCAGACACGGTGATAATGCTTAACCGTCACCTCCTTCCTAGCCTTTATTAAAGTAGGGATGACCTCTTCCGGAATCCCCTTTTTCGCTAGGATTCGGCGTTCAACCACCATGCCGTCAAACGTAACCGCGTAAGTCCTGAAATACACAAGGCCCCTGTTGCAACAGGTCTTCCCTCAGAGGAAGAGGCCAAGGATCTCCTGTGAGCATCTCTTGTAGGTCTGAGTACCAGGCCCTTCGAGGCCAGTCTGGGACAACGAGTATCGTCTGTACTCTTCTTTGCCTTATGATCCCCAACACTTTTGTGATGAGAGGAAGAGGAGGAAACACGTAGACCGATTTGAACACCCACGGTGTTATCAGAGCGTCTACTGCCACTGCCTGAGGGTCCCGAGACCTGGCACAATACCTCCAAAGCTTTTTGTTGAGGCGTGTCGCCATCATGTCTATTTGAGGAGTTCCCCAAAGACGTGTTATGTCTGTAAAGACTTCTTGATGAAGTCCCCACTCTCCCGGATGGAGATCGTGTCTGCTGAGGAAGTCTGCTTCCCAGTTGTCCACTCCCGGAATGAAGACAGCCGACAGAGCGCTTACATGATTTTCCGCCCAGTGAAGAATCCTGGTGGCTTCCGCCATCGCGACTCTGCTTCTTGTCCCGCCTTGGCGGTTCACATGAGCCACTGCTGTGACATTGTCTGATTGAATCAGAACCGGTAGGTTTCGAAGAAGACTCTCCGCTTGTCGAAGGCCGTTGTAAAAGGCCCTGAGTTCCAACACATTGATGTGTAGACAGGACTCCTGGTCTGACCAAAGACCCTGAAATTTTTTTTCCCTGTGTGAGCGCTCCCCATCCTCGGAGGCTCGCGTCCGTGGTAACCAGGATCCAGTCCTGAATTCCGAACCGGCGACCCTCCAGCAGGTGAGCACTTTGCAACCACCACAGGAGAGACACTCTGGCCCCTGGGGACAGAGTTATTTTCCGATGTAAGTGCAGATGGGACCCGGACCACTTGTCCAGAAGGTCCCATTGAAAAGTCCTTGCATGGAACCTTCCGAAGGGAATGGCCTCGTAGGCCGCCACCATTTTTCCCAGAACTCAAGTGCATTGGTGAACTGACACCCTTTTCGGTTTTAGCAGGTCTCTGACCATGTTCTGGATGTCCTGGGCTTTCTCTATTGGGAGGAAGACCTTCATTTGTTCCGTATCCAGTATCATACCTAGAAACGGTAGTCGAGTTGTCGGAATCAACTGTGACTTCGGTAGATTTAAAATCCAACCGTGTTGCTGGAGCACTCTCAGAGAGAGCGCCACACTGCTCAGCAATTTCTCCCTTGATCTCGCTTTTATCAGGAGATCGTCCAAGTATGGGATAATTGTGACTCCCTGCTTGCGCAGGACCACCATCATTTCCGCCATTATCTTGGTGAAAATCCTCGGGCCGTGGAAAGTCCAAACAGCAACGTCTGAAATTGGTAATGACAATCCTGTACAGCGAATCTCAGGTATTCCTGATGGGGGGGCATATATGGGGACATGAAGGTACGCATCCTTTATGTCCAGAGACACCATAAACTCCCCCTCCTCCATGTTGGCTATTATCGCTCTGAGTGATTCCATTTTGAATTTGAATCTTTTTATGTACAGGTTTAGGGATTTCAGATTCAAAATAGGTCTGACCGAACCGTCCGGTTTCGGGACCACAAATAGGGTTGAGTAGTAACCTCTTCCCTGCTGGTGCAGGGGAACCTTGATTATCACTTGCTGTATACACAGCGTTTGAATTGCAGCTAAGACTACATCCCTTTCCGACGTGGAAGCTGGTAGGGCCGATTTGAAAAATCGGCGCGGGGGCACCTCCTCGAATTCCAGTTTGTACCCCTGGGAAACTATTTCCAACACCCAGGGATTCAGATCTGATCTGACCCAGGTCTGACTGAAAAGTCGAAGACGTGCCCCCACCGGTGCGGACTCCCTCAGGGGAGCCCCAGCGTCATGCTGTGGGTTTTGGAGCAGCCGGGGAGGACTTTTGGTCCTGGGCACCTGCCGAAGCAGGTGCTCTTTTGCCTCTGCCCTTACCTCTGGCGAGGAAAGAGGATCCTCGACCTCTTCTGGACTTGTGCGACCGAAAGGACTGCATCTGATAGGGTGTTACTTTCTTTTGCTGTTGGGGAATATATGGTAAAAAATTTGATTTACCTGCTGTAGCTGTGGAAACCAGGTCCGTCAGCCCATCCCCAAACAATACCTCACCCTTATAGGGTAGTACTTCCATATGTTTTTTGGAATCCGCATCACCCGTCCATTGGCGAGTCCATAAGGATCTTCTCGCCGAGATAGACATGGCATTGGCCCTAGAAGCTAGCAGTCCAATGTCCCTTTGAGCATCCCTCATAAATAAGACTGCATCTTTAATATGGGCTAGAGTTAAGAATATAGTATCCTTATCCATATTATCAATTTGATCTGTCAGCTCATCTGTCCAAGCTGCAATTGCGCTACACACCCATGCCGACGCAATTGTCGGTCTTAGCACAGCACCCGTATGAGAATAAATACACTTTAAGGTAGTTTCTTGCCTGCGATCTGCAGGGTCCTTAAGGGCCGCTGTGTCAGGAGACGGTAGCGCCACTTTCTTGGACAAGCCCGTCAGGGCCTTGTCCACAGTGGGGGGTGATTCCCAAATCTCCCTGTCCTGCTTAGGGAAGGGGTATGCCATATAAATTCTTTTGGGGATCTGCGGTCTCTTTTCCGGAGTCTCCCAAGCTTTTCCAAAGAAATCATTTAATTCATGAGATGTGGGAAAATTAATAATCTGTTTCTTTTCCTTAAACATGTGTACCCTTGTGTCGGGGACCGAGGGTTCATCCTCAATATGCAACACATCCCTTATTGCCACAATCATACACTGAATGGTTTTAGTCACCCTAGGTTGCAATTTTACTTCGTCATAGTCGACACTGGAATCAGAATCCGTGTCGGTAGTAGTGTCTTGTGTTAAGGGACGCTTTTGAGACCCCGACGGGCCCTGTGAGTCGGTCCTATCCGAGGATTGACCCCCTGATGTCCCCCCTAATTCAGCCTTATCAAGCCTTTTATGTAAAGATGCCACACTTGCATTCAACATATGCCACATGTCCATCCATTCCGGAGTCTGCACAACCGACGGGGACACACCACTCATTTGCTCCTCCACCTCCTCCTTGGAGAAGCCTTCCGCTTCAGACATGTCGACACCACGTACCGACACCCCACACACACAGGGATTACCCTACAAGGGGACAAAACCCCAACCAGGCCCTTAGGAGAGACAGAGAGAGAGTATGCCAGCACACACCCAGCGCTTAATAACACTGTGGAAAAATATGACCAGATAGCGCTTTTTTATATAATAATATTCCAATTCCCACTCACTGCGTCGCCAATGTGCCCCCCTCCTCTTTTTTCCAGCCTGTGAAGTTCAGCAGGGGTGAGACCAGGGAGCCAGCGTTCAGCATGCAGCTTCTGTGGTGAAAAATGGCACTGGTTAGTGCTGAGGATCAAGCCCCGCCCAACCGACGGCGGGCTTCGGTCCCAGTGCTTTTTTTATTAAAATGGCGGGAGATTCTTGGATTTACTGCCTCCGCAGCCTAATCCATCTTAACATGCCCAGAAGTGAGGAATATTGCTGCCCAGGGCGCCCCCCCCAGCGCCCTGCACCCTTCAGTGCTGCTCTGTGTGTGTATAGTGGGAGCAATGGCACGCAGTTTACCGCTGCGCGCCTTACCTCATGAAGATCTGATGTCTTCTGCCGCCTGATGTCTTCTGCCTTCTCATACTCACCCGGCTTCTATCTTCAGCATCTGTGAGGAGGATGGCGGCGCGGCTCCGGGACGAACCCCAGGTGAGACCTGTGTTCCGACACCCTCTGGAGCTAATGGTGTCCAGTAGCCTAGAAACAGAGCCCAACCGTAAAGCCAGCCCTGCTTCTTTCTCCTCAGTCCCACGATGCAGGGAGCCTGTTACCAACAGGACTCCCTGAAAATAAAAAACCTAACAAAATTCTTTTAAAACAGAAAACTCTGGAATGCTCTCTGCCGTGTACCCTTTCTCCTCTGGGCACAGAATCTAACTGAGGTCTGGAGGAGGGGCATAGAGGGAGGAGCCAGTGCACACCCATAGTCAAAGTTCTTTTTAGGTGCCCTATCTCCTGCGGAGCCCGTCTATACCCCATGGTCCTTACGGAGTCCCCAGCATCCTCTAGGACGTAAGAGAAATATATAAATATCAAAGCCTGTTTTAGCTAAATTAGCTAATTCATATAGGGTGTAAATGGTTTCACCCATTGTAGGAAAAACAACAGTTTACAAATAATACACTTGTATATACTGCAGTTAAATAATATAGGCTAACTTACTAGACCACATTTAGTTAATTAATAGGAGACTCCTAGATGGAAATCGTCTCTTAAAGTTTGCAAATTTAAGTACCGGACAGCCGCATTGGCTAGTGCATTGTTGCCCCACTGAGCAAATAGGTTAATGAGCTGGAGAGTCCAGGATGAAGATATCCCCACAGATACGCATCTGTAAAGGGGGGTACCAACGGAGCGATGTTCACTTAATTTCTAAGTAATCTGACTAGATTGCTTAGAAATTAAGAACACATTGATCCTTGTGTAGGGGTGACAGCGATGCGCGGGCCCGCGCGTCGCTATCGCCGACTCTAGATTGGGTATGCATGCATGCCCAATCTAGTTAGATCGCTCATTTCACCGCTGGGTGAAATGAGCGGTCCCCCCATTCCCCTCCCCTCACTCAGCACACATCGTGCTGTGCTGAGCGGGGGGAGAGATTTGTGCTGAGCGGCCTGTGATAGATCGCTCAGCACACATCTCCGGGAGAAATCTCCTGTGTGTACCCCCTTTAGAGATCACTATATCTACCTAAATTTACCGAGTGCTGCCAAACCTGCTTGAAGTGTGGCGCTACAATGGCCGGAGGTGTGTGCAAGACAGCAATACATTGGGGATATTCTCATCCTGGACTCTCTTCTGCATAATACATCCGGCGGGAGAAGGAATGAATAACAATGGATCCACTGAGAGGTAGGGCAATTTAATTAAATAAATGAAAATGTTATACAATTTTCTTTTGTTACTTTATTGTTTTTGTTAGATATTGGAAAGGGTATTTGTGTGTCTGTTGTGTGGTCAGGGCATGATGGTGAGTGAGGGGTATATGTGTGTCTGTTGTGTGGTCAGGGCATGATGGTGAGTGAGGGGTATTTGTGTGTCTGTTGTGTGGTCAGGGCATGATGGTGAGTGAGGGGTATTTGTGTGTCTGTTGTGTGGTCAGGGCATGATGGTGAGTGAGGGCTATTTGTGTGTCTGTTGTGTCGTCAGGGCATGATGGTGAGTGAGGGGTATATGTGTGTCTGTTGTGTGGTCAGGGCATGATGGTGAGTGAGGGGTGTTTTTGTGTCTGTTGTGTGGTCAGGGCATGATGGTGAGTGAGGGGTATTTGTGTGTCTGTTGTGTGGTCAGGGCATGATGGTGAGTGAGGGGTATTTGTGTGTCTGTTGTGTCGTCAGGGCATGATGGTGAGTGAGGGGTATATGTGTGTCTGTTGTGTGGTCAGGGCATGATGGTGAGTGAGGGGTATTTGTGTGTCTGTTGTGTGGTCAGGGCATGATGGTGAGTGAGGGGTGTTTTTGTGTCTGTTGTGTGGTCAGGGCATGATGGTGAGTGAGGAGTATTTGTGTGTCTGTTGTGTCGTCAGGGCATGATGGTGAGTGAGGAGTATTTGTGTGTCTGTTGTGTCGTCAGGGCATGATGGTGAGTGAGGGGTATTTTAGTGTTTGAGGGATGCTATCTGAGTAGTAGTAGATAATAGCTTCTGTATACAGCATTGATTGACGGGCGAGAAGTATTCAAGTGGGTGGTGGGTAAGGTAGTGCGGCACAAGCAGCAGTACTTATACCTGTGCCTGCATAAAGGTGGTACGATATGTGCCCATCACCATAGGTGACTACTATCAGCCTACCAAAATGTGTTTGTGCGGGCAGGGGCATATGTATATATATATATATATATATATATATGTATGTATGAAGGGGGGAGGGACATTGAGGTGGCTAAAGGTAGGCGGTAGCTATGCCCATGATGGTGCTAGCCACACCCACTTTACAGGTTATTCCCCAAAGCACTGGCCACGCCCTCCTCATCATTAGTCCCACCCCTGTAATACTGACCACACCCCTTATGGTGGCACACAATAGGTCCTTCATAAATTTCAGCTCCAGGCCCATGTAGACCTTAATCTGGCACTGGTTGCACCAGTCCAGCCATGAGCACATGTATCCACCACTAACATATAGCAGCAGCCTCCTACCATTCTATTTATCCTCCCGGCTATATAGTAGCTGGTTCCCAAATGTTGGAGGAGGCAAGGGTTTTCATATCCATGGGGTATCAATGTTACACACACATTTACATACCTCCCAACATGACCCTCTCCAGGAGGAACAAAATGCTCTGCTCCTAGACTTTTCTTTTAATTTATGATTGCTGGCATCTGTGTTGAACAGGTTAATGGATAAGAAAGGTGTTTCACTACAGGTGCTGGCAATTATAAATTAAGAGGGAAGTCCAGGAGCAGAGCATTCTGTCCCTCCTGGAGAGGGTAATGTCGGGAGGTATGCATTTATGTTGCATGAATTACATTGTGCTGGAATATGAACATTCACTATAGTCACCACAGGGTTTGTGTCAAATACATTCCCTCAGCATTTTTCCTCCTACCGCAATCTAGTTTAACTTGTACCCCTGAGGTGCATGCTTCATGTATGCTGAAGCATGCTATTTCACACAGCTTTGGCAAGGAAAGGGTGGTCCATGCTTCAGCATCCCAAAGGAGCATCAAGAAAAAGCATGCTACATAGATTCACGGAGAGACAATCCCTTGTCCCCTCCCCCTGCCTCCACATCCCTCCTTCACCATTAGACTGGTAGTTTAACACAAGCCTTCCTTAGTGTAATATGCTTCACCAGCAGCCAAGCCCATTTTCTCTTGTCTCAGTCTCTTGCCATCACATTGCTTCTCACCTGCTGGAGAGCTTTCTTTATCTGTAGTGCACACTGCCTGGGCACCCCCATACTCCTCTTCTTCAACTTACCTGGAATTACCTAATCAACTACTGCATGAAACAGCATGTGACCGGTAAGAAAATGTATCCTTGCTCCTTTAAATGCATTTATTTCATGTCTGGCTATTCCTGTGTACACATGTCTAGCTCATCATTGTAGAGAAGCTGTCATTCACTTCTAGTACAGGGTTTGCTCATTCGCAGATAAGGGACTTCCCTGTCTGCTGCAAAGGTTGCAGTAAGTGTGTGAACACATGACACAGTACATACCAAGAGATCAGGTTCCACCTAAACATATGATTGGTAAGTCATTAATGCCTGTTATATCTCCAATCCATTTGGATAAACTGCAATCTAATCTGTTGGTGGTGGTGATATTATTGTGGATTTATGATGGGGAAAGAAAAAAAAAACTATTAAAAAGGTATTATTAAAGGTGTATCACAATTGTGATTGAAACATTCAACTATTCAATCACCCAGAAGTATTTCACACATATTACAGTCCTGTCACAAAAAGGGTTAAATAATGATTAACTTTTTATTTAAAAAAAGAAAAATCCAAATGTATAATTCTGGTATAGAACACACATATAGAAGGCATTTGGGATTCCCCAGGTTCCGTTATGAAGAAAAGAAGAAATGCTGTACAGTATATAATCCAGGGATTGGCATTATACAGTAGCCCAGGTGTAGCTGGGTGTAACTCCTCCTACAATGAGCAATCAGTGGATTCAGATCAGTAGTTCAGTAACCCAGCGTAACTTGCATCTGGTTTCTACTAACTATTATACAGTATATCAGATCGCTTAGCATTGTCTCATAATATAGGATCAATAAATACATTGACTTGTTATACATTTATTAGGCTATATGAGTTTATTTTTTTCTATTAAGTAATCTTTCTCAGCTCTTGGCTCTATCAATTTGGTTTCCCTAACATTGCATGCATTGTAATTTACAGACTATGATTCCTTATTAGCCAATGTGCCGAATCACAATGTGGTGTCTGTGCAATCAGATCACGTAAGCAGGATTTCCTAGCGGAGACTGGGAGAATCTCCTGTATTATTAAAACACAAATAGCTGAATGAATTAAAGACAGCTTCTTTTATCTGGACCTAATGTTACTGCAACAGATAAAATAAGGAATATTAAAATGACAATGTTAGAAAAATGAAACTGTTAGATGCAATTTTCCATTAGCTTTACTATATATAGCCTAATATGTATAAAGCCAGTGATAAGGAAGGTGATTCCAGGGTTTCCTGCTGCCGGTCTTGTGCTGTTCTCTGTCAGGTGCGGTAACCATGGAGAGAGCTTGAACAAAAACCAGAAGAAGGGAGGGTGGGGTATTGGATTCCAGAACTCCTCTAAAAACATGCGCTTCTATTTCTACAAGCATCATGCTGACATGACTACTCTCCGCTCACCCTAACCCTGACCCTGTAACTGATCCCTTACTGTGAGCTAAAGGGAATTTATTATTCTCTGCAATTTTTTCCCAAGGCATTTTCTACAGTTTACAGTGTGTGAAAAATCTGAATAACATGCAATGCTATTTTATTTTTAAAGAGTACACATTGTCTTCATTCTGAGTATTTTGCATGCACAACTTTGACCTTAAGTGCCCAGGAAAGGCGTGGTTCTGGTGCTACCATTAATTAGATGACCTTCTATTACTTAACAACTTAGGGTCATCTGCAAACTTCACTGTGTCCTAAGGCTGAGGCCACACGTCGCGTTTTATCCCATTCAGCGGGATACGCTTTGCAGGAAGGAGCCTGCACATGGGCTCCTATCTGGCCGTCCACACATCTGGTGGCGCTGCATCCACCAGACCCAACCGCAGCATGCGAAGGTTGAGCCGGATGACCAGATTACAAGGAGAACACATACAAATGAATGTATGTGTTCACACAGTGCGGCTCTGCCGCACTGTGTTCTAGTTGAAATCCGGCGATGCCGCATATGTGTGATCCGAAAACTCCCCTTCCTACCGAGCATGTCCCGGTAACGTGATGTGGGGCCCCAGCCTAAAGTCAAAAAGGCACCTATCCGTCCCTCTCTGTCTTGGGATACACCCTGGGATTGATGTACACACCCTTTAAGTAAATAATAACATAACATTTCAGAGAAGTCACCCAAAAGCATGTAGATGTTTGGAAGGGATCAGGAGTGTGATGCCGGTGGTCACAAAACGATGCCGGCATCCTGATGTTCACGATCCTGACAGGGGTGAGGTAAGTACTATACCTCACCCTAACCCTCCCTTACCGCAGCATAATCCTAACCTCTCCCCTTGGTACCTAAAACTAATCCCTCCCCTTTCCACAGCCTAACCCTCACCCACCCCCCTTAGTACCTTACCCCCCCTCCCCGCAGATCAACCCTAACCCCCTCTGCCGCCCTGCAGCCTAATCCTATCCCTACCGGCTATACTTTCCTTTGGAATCCAAGCTGTCGGTATTGTATTTTGGTGTCTCTGTTCTGATAGCTGTCTGGATTCCAGTGTTTGTATTTTGGCTGCTGAGACCCCGAGCACGTATACCGTTTGGAAGTGTAGAATTTTTTTACCAAAAGTAAAGTAGCTCAATTTTGAGTAGCTGTAGAGAGGCTGCCAGTAATGCTTAATATTACCTTTACAAAGTAATTTAAGTAAAACCAATATGGGGGTCTATTCAATTAGTGTCGGAATTTCCGACAACTCGGGAAAAAAGGCACTTTTTCGCCTTTTTTTTTTAGGTCAAATCTGGATTCGACCTATTTAATTCCAGTGCCGTTTTACCGATTTGACGGAAAGCAGGTGGATCAGCGAATTTGCCTGCCGATACACTTGTTTTGTTGAATTGCGGTTATTTCCAACAGGTTTTTGGCCCGTTTTTGACGATGCTGATACAACTTTAAAAAAAGCCAGATCGGCATTGTCAAAAACGGGCAAAAACTTTTCTGAAATGCCTGCAAATGGAATAGTGAAGTGTCGGATCCTGTCATTGAATTATACCATACTTGCCTACCTGACTCTCTCCATGAGGGAGAAAATGCTCTGTTCCTGGACTTTCCTGGTAATGTATGATTGTCAGGTGATCGCTGGTGAGCGAGTTAATTGATAAGAAAGGTGTTTCACCACAGGTGATGGCAATCAAACATTACCAGGAAAGTCCAGGAACAGAGCATTTTCTCCCTCATGGAGAGGGTCAGGTAGGCAAGTATGAATTATACTCCATGATCTCCAAAACTCAAAGCACACTTCTATTATCCATTATTAATATAGAAAACCTCCTAACATGACCCATTTCAGGAGGAACAAAATGCTCTGCTCCTGGACTTCACTCTTAATTTAGGATTGCCGACACCTGTTTTGAACAGGTTGATAACAAAGGTGTTTCAACACAGGTGATGGCAATCATAAATTAAGGAAGTCCATGATCAGAGCATTCTGGCCCTCCTGGAAAAGGTCATGTTGGAAGGTATGATATAGTTCCAACGTAGTTCACTTTGCTGTGCAGAGACTGTTTTGTGCACGTCATCAATTTAAAGGATAACATTTCTCTGACGTCCTACTGGATGCTGGGGACTCTGTAAGGACCATGGGGAATAGCGGCTCCGCAGGAGACTGGGCACAGCTAAGAAAGATTTAGGACTACCTGGTGTGCACTGGCTCCTCCCACTATGACCCTCCTCCAGACCTCAGTTAGAATCCTGTGCCCGGCTGAGCTGGATGCACACTAGGGGCTCTCCTGAGCTCCTAGAGAGAAAGTATATTTTAGGTTTTTTATTTTACAGTGAGATCTGCTGGCAACAGACTCACTGCAGCGAGGGACTAAGGGGAGAAGAAGCGAACCTACCTAATTGGTGGTAGCTTGGGCTTCTTAGGCTACTGGACACCATTAGCTCCAGAGGGATCGACCGCATGGAACCGGCCATTGATGTTCGGTCCCAGAGCCGCGCCGCCGGCCCCCTTACAGAGCCAGAAGCAAGAAGAGTCCGGAAAATCGGCGGCAGAAGACATCAGTCTTCACCAAGGTAGCGCACAGCATTGCAGCTGTGCGCCATTGCTCCTCATGCACACTTCACACTCCGGTCACTGAGGGTGCAGGGCGCTGGGGGGGGGGGGGGGCGCCCTGAGCAGCAATAAAAACACCTTGGCTGGCAAATATATCACAATATATAGCCCCAGAGGCTATATATGTGATAAATACCCCTGCCAGAATCCATAAAAAAGCGGGAGAAAAGTCCGCAAAAAAGGGGCGGAGCTATCTCCCTCAGCACACTGGCGCCATTTTCTCTTCACAGTGCAGCTGGAAGACAGCTCCCCAGGCTCTCCCCTGTAGTTTTCAGGCTCAAAGGGTTAAAAAGAGAGGGGGGGCACTAAATTTAGGTGCAATATTGTTTATACAAGCAGCTATTGGGGGAAAAAATCACTCAGTTATAGTGTTAATCCCTGCATTATATAGCGCTCTGGTGTGTGCTGGCATACTCTCTCTCTGTCTCCTCAAAGGACTTTGTGGGGTCCTGTCCTCAGTCAGAGCATTCCCTGTGTGTGTGCTGTGTCTCGGTATGGCTGTGTCGACATGTGGGATGAGGAAGGTTACGTGGAGGTGGAGCAGAGGCCGATAAATGGGATGTCGCCCCCTGGGGGCCGACACCAGAGTGGATGGATAGGTGGAAGGTATTAACCGACAATGTCAACTCCTTACATAGAAGGCTGGATGACGTAAAACAACTGTGGGACAGCCGGCTTCTCAGCCCGCGCCTGCCCAGGCGTCTCAAAGGCCATCAGGGGCTCAAAAAAGCGCCCGTTACCTCAGATGGCAGACACAGATGTCGACACGGAGTCTGACTCCAGTGTCGACGAGGTTGAGACATATACACAATCCACTAGGAACATCCGTTACATGATCTCGGCAATGAAAAATGTGTTACGCATTTCTGCATGAACCCAAGTACCACATAAAAGGGGTTTTATTTTTGGGGAGAAAAAGCAGCCAGTGTTTTGTTCCCCCATCAGATGAATGAATGAAGTGTGTAAAGTAGCGTGGGTTCCCCCGATAAGAAACTGGTAATTTCTAAAAAGTTACTGATGGCGTACCCTTTCCCGCCAGAGGATAGGTCACGTTGGGAGATATCCCTTAGGGTGGATAAGGCGCTCACACATTTGTCAAAAAAGGTGGCACTGCCGTCTTAGGATACGGCCACCTTGAAGGAGCCTGCTGATAAAAAGCAGGAGGCTATCCTGAAATCTGTATATACACACTCGGGTTATATACTGAGACCTGCAATTGCCTCAGCATAAATAGTGCTGCTGCAGCGTGGTCTGATACCCAGTCAATTATATTAATACTCTAAGACAGGGATAATAGTTTGCTAACATAGAGCATATTAAAGACGTCGTCTTAGATATAAAGGATGCACAGAGGGATATTTGCCGGCTGGCATCCAGAATTAATGCAATGTCCATTCTGCCAGGAGGGTATTAGAAACCCGGCAGTGGACAGGTGATGCTGCCTATAAAAGGCACATGGGGATTCTGCCTTATAAGGGTGAGGAATTGTTTGGGGATGGTCTCTGGGACCTCGTATCCACAGCAACAGCTGGGAAGAAAAATTTTTACCTCAGGTTTCCTCACAGCCTAAGAAAGCACTGTATTTTCAGGTACAGTCCTTTCGGCTTCAGAAAAGCAAGCGGGTCAAAGGCGCTTTCTGCACAGAGACAAGGGAAGAAGGAAAAAGCTGCACCAGCAGCCAATTCCCAGGATCAAAAATCTTCCCCCGCTTCCTCTGAGTCCACCGCATGACGTTGGGGCTCCACAGGTGGAGACAGGTGCGGTACGGGGTCGTCTCGGATACTTCAGGGACCAGTGGGCTTGCCCACAGGTGGATCCCTAGGTTCTGCAAATAGTATCACAGGGATACAGGCTGGAGTTCGAGGCGACTCCCCCTCGCCGTTACCTCACATCAGCCTTGCCTGCTGCCCTCGGAGAAAGGTAGTACTGGCGGCAATTCACAAGCTGTACTTCCAGCAGGTGAAATCAAGGTACCCCTCCTTCAACAAGGCCGGGGTTACTATTCCAAAATGTTGTGGTACCGAAACCAGACGGTTCGGTGAGACCCATTCTAAAATTGAAAGCCTTGAACACTTATATACGAAGGTTCAAGTTCAAAATGGAATCGCTCAGGGCGATTATTGCAAGCCTGGAGAATTTCATGGTATCACTGGACATCAAGGATGCTTACCTGTATGTCCCTATTTACCCTCTTCACCAGGAGTACCTCAAAATTATGGTACAGGATTGTCATTACCAATTCCAGACGTTGCCGTTGGTCTGTCCCCGGCACCGAGGTATTTACCAAGGTAATGGCCGAAATAATTATCCCGTACTTAGACGATCTCCTTATAAAGGCGAGGTCCAGGGAGCAGTTGTTCGGCGGAGTAGCACTGTCTCGGGAAGTGCTACAACAGCACGGCTGGATTCTGAATATTCCAAAGTCGCAGCTGGTTCCTACGACGCGTCTACTGTTCCTGGGTATAGTTCTGGACACAGAACAGGAAAAAAGGGTTTCTCCCGGAGGGGAAGTCCAAGGAGTTGTCGTCTCTAGACAGAGACCTCCTAATACGTATACAGGTGTCGGTGCATCAATGCACGCGAGCCCTGGGAAGGATGGTAGCTTCTTACGAAAAAATTCCATTCGCCAGGTCCCATGCAAGGATTTTCCAGTGGGATCTGTTGGACAAGTGGTCCGGATCGCATCTTCAGATGCATCGGCGGATAACCCTGTCTCCAAGGGCCAGGGTGTCGCTGTTGTGGTGGCTGCAGAGTGCTCATCTTCTAGGGGGCCGCAGATTCGGCATACAGGACTGGGTCCTGGTGACCACGGATGCCAGCCTTCAAGGCTGGGGGGCAGTCACACAGGGAAGAAACTTCCAAGGCTATGGAAAAGTCAGGAGACTTCCCTACACATAAATATTCTGGAACTAAGGGCCATTTACAATGCCCTAAGTCAGGCTAGACCCCTGCTTCAACACCGGCCGGTGCTGATCCAGTCAGACAACATCACGGCGGTCGCTCATGTAAACCGACAGGGCGGCACAAGAAGCAGGATGGCGATGGCAGAAGCCACAAGGATTCTCCGATGGGCGGAAAATCATGTGTTAGCACTGTCAGCAGTGTTCATTCCCGGAGTGGACAACTGAGAAGCAGACTTTCTCAGAAGACACGACCTCCACCCGGGAGAGTGGGGACTTCATCCAGAAGTTTTCCAAATGATTGTACACCGTCGGGAAAGGCCACAGGTGGACATGATGGCGTCCCGCCTCAACAAAAAGCTACAAAGATATTGCGCCAGGTCAAGGGACCCTCAGGCGATAGCTGTGGAAGCTCTGGTAACACCGTGGGTGTACCAGTCGGTGTATGTGTTCCCTTCTCTGCCTCTCTTACCCAGGGTAATGAGAATAATAAGAAGGAGAGGAGTAAGAACTATACTCATTGTTCCGGGTTGGCCAAGAAGAGCTTGGTAACCAGAACTCCAAGAAATGATTTCAGAGGACCCATGGCCTCTGCCGCTCAGACAGGACCTGCTGCAGCAAGGGGCCTGTCTGTTCTAAGACGTACCGCGGCTGCATTTGACGGCATGGCGGTTGAACGCCGGATCCTGAAGGAAAAGGGCATTCCGGAGTAAGTTATCCCTACGCTATTTAAAGCTAGGAAAGAAGTGAACGCAAACCATTATCACCGCATATGGTGGAAATATGTTGCGTGCTGTGAGGCCATGAAGGCCCCAAAGGAGGAATTTCAGCTAGGTCGATTTCTGCACTTCCTACAGTCAGGGGTGACTATGGGCCTAAAACTGGGTTCCATTAAAGTCCAGATTTCGGCTCTGTCGATTTTCTTCCAAAAAGAACTGGCTTCACTGCCTGAAGTTCAGACATTTGTCAAGGGAGTGCTGCATATTCAGCCCCCTTTTGTGCCTCCAGTGGCACCGTGGGACCTCAACGTGGTGTTGGGTTTTCTAAAGTCACATTGGTTTGAGCCACTTAAAACCGTGGATTTAAAATATCTCACGTGGAAAGTGGCCATGCTTTGGGCCTTGGCTTCGGCTAGGCGTGTGTCGGAATTTGCGGCTTTGTCATGTAAAAGCCCCTATTTGATTTTCCATATGGATAGGGCAGAATTGAGGACTCGTTCCCAGTTTCTTCCTAAGGTGGTATCAGCTTTTCACTTGAACCAACCTATCGTGGTGCCTGCGGCTACTAGGGACTTGGAGGACTCCAAGTTACTGGACGTAGTCAGGGCCTTGAAAATTTATGTTTCCAGGACGGCTGGAGTCAGGAAAACTGACTCGCTATTTATCCAGCATGCACCCAACAAGCTGGGTGCTCCTGCTTCTAAGCAGACTATTGCTCGCTGGATTTGTAGCACAATTCAGCTTGCGCATTCTGCGGCTGGCCTGCCGCAGCCTAAATCGGTAAAAGCCCATTCCACGAGGAAGGTGGGCTCTTCTTGGGCGGCTGCCCGAGGGGTCTCGGCTTTACAACTTTGCCGAGCTGCTACTTGGTCAGGGGCAAACACGTTTGTAAAATTCTACAAATTTGATACCCTGGCTGAGGAGGACCTGGAGTTCTCTCATTCGGTGCTGCAGAGTCATCCGCACTCTCCCGCCCGTTTGGGAGCTTTGGTATAATCCCCATGGTCCTTACGGAGTCCCCAGCATCCACTACGGACTACGAGAAATAGATTTACCGGTGAGTAAAATCTTATTTTTTTCCATGAAGTCTATTGGGGTACATACACACTTGCAGGCAGCGACGGAGCAGCGTAGGGGGGCCATGCTGCATTCGGCAGCATGGCATCGCTAGGGACATCCCCAGATTGAGCTGCATGTAAAGACGGCGGTGGATGTCACTAGCGACCTGCGGGAGCCACATCGCCAGCGATGTAGTGGGTACACATTAGGATGATTTGAACGATTTGTCCTAACGATTTGTCGTTATCAGGCAAATTGTTCAAATTGTCATCTAATGTGTACCCAGCTTTAGTGTGCCTTGGGGATCAAAAACCCTTGTTTAGTAGAAACAGCAATGCCTTCCCTACTGTGGAGTGATACAGTTTAGCTTGGTAGCACTGGGTAACAGATATTGCATTACAACGCAGACTTTCCTCTAACCCGCCCCCTAACTTCATTTGGTGTTACCTTATCTGCAACTGTTAGCTCTGTCCGGTCTGCATCCACACACCAGCTGCTCCAACTGTACAGTAAGCAGCTTGGTGATGATATCACAGGATCGAGACATGTAGTTCTCCTCTACAATCGTTTCTTATAGTCGCACTTCCCTCCACATTTGAGTTACAGCCTTTGTAAAAGGTTAGTATCATAAGACAGGCACATTTATCAAGTAGAAAGGAGAGGTGTGTATATACACGTATATTTATGCAAGACCCCACCACTAGGAGTGCAAATTTAATATAAAACATGTACAATATCAACCACAATATGCATAAAGGTCATCATTTAAATTTATTCACAAATATGGTTTAATAAAATAAATAAATCATTACATTTGACCACATATAAGCATGTTAATTAATGGCCCTTAGTACCACACTGCAATCAGTTTTAAGTGTCCCAGGACCATAGTCCAGCCCAGTGAAGACAATTGCAGTCCTGCACATATGCATATAGGTTACGTTTTGTAGTGTATTAATCAACATCGTTCTCGCCACTTCAATAGTATTGCTCTTCTCCACATAGTATCAGAAGTCTTCGCTAGTGGTCTTTTCCATACATGGGACTGGGTTAGAGCAACTGCTTGTCACATGGGGGGAAGAGCAAGCACCCAATTAGATGTTAAATAGGTTCTCCAATCAATACTCCTATCCCCGGCTGCAGTCTGTTTGCAAAGGATGTTTTTCTGTGTCCAGGTTCTCTGCTATCAATGCTTCAAAACTGGTATCAGATCTCCACTCCAGCACTCTGTATTCTGCGGTGGTCCTACTGGTAATTGCCTGTGCAGGACCTCCGTTACCTGCAGTATTTGGTTTGTCATGGTATATGAAGATATAGGAAATAGCGGATGGTAGTCATGGTTATCAACAGCTCACCCTAACCGGTTTCTTCATCAGTAAGTGTGGTGACGGTTTCATTAGAAAATTATTAAGTAAATATTATCGTTACTACTATTATTAAAATACTTTATAGGACCCCTGGAGGCTAAATTCCCAGCTATCAACCATAGAGGTAAGTTACATTGTTTAGTGTTCTCCTTGCATTTCAATGCAATGCTGTTAAAACATTTAGGGGGGAGGGGGACACTCTAGGGGGGTATATTTACTAAAGCGCAGGTTTTCAGAAGCGGAGATGCTGCCCATAGCAACCAATCAGATTCTACTTATCATTTATCTAGCACCTTCTACAAGATAGTAGTTTTAATTGGTTGCTATGGCCAACATCTCCAATTCTGAAAACCTGCGCTTTAGTAAATATACCCCTATTACAGAATGCTGAAGCTCCAGTCCTCCACATTGTTAGAACTCCTGTTTAGAAATCCCCATATCCACATAGCATAGCAAAAAGCAGCTTTCTGCAGAGAAACAAAGCATGGTGAACTTATTTAGCTATGGGGGTGATTCAGACCTGATCGCTGGTCTGCAAACTTTGCTGTCCTGTGTTTAGATAGTCGCCACCTCCAGGGAGAGTGCAAATTCGCCGTGCACGTGTGCGATCCTATTCGTACGCCAAGCTGCAAAGATCCACTTTGTGCAGTCTCTGCGCAGCCCAGGACTTACTCCTACAGTGCGATGAGAACACGTTGATCGGGGCTAGAGCTGATATCAGATGCTCTCCCTGAAAACGCCTGGACACTTCCAATAAACGGTCAGTTACCACCCACAAATGGCTTCCTCCTGTCAATCACCTTACGAACGCCCGTGCGATCAGATTTTTTCGCACCATCCCTTCTGCTGCGGGGTACACTTGGCTCCACAAGGAAATACATCAGGGTGTAAAGTAAAATCTTGATCCGAGGCACCAACAGGCTCAAAGCTTTAGACTGTTCCCAAGATGCACAGCGCCGCCTCCTCTATAACCCCGCCTCCTTGCCAGAGACCTCAGTTTGTAGTTGGTGCCTGCAGTAGCAGGTCATTTAACAGGGGAGTTGCCTCAGGCAGCCTAATTCTTAGCTTTAGTTTCAACAAAAAAGAAGAGGACTAATACCAGGGCTGCAGTAGGCTGTGTCTGAGGACGTCCCTGCAGCAGCTCCATCACCCCCAGCGGACACTGTATACTCCTGCGCCGCAGTTGCCGGGTCACTACAGCGGAGGTGCCGGCTTTTCTTCCTCTGTGAATCACACACATGCTGTCTCCCGGATCGCGGGGCCGCTGTCAAGGGGAGGTTAGGGGCTTCTGTGCCCACGCTGTACACCGCAATCCCGCGCGACCGTGGACACAGATTACTGGGCTGCTGTTCCACTAGCCACAAGGGTGTTTTTACGGGGGCACAGGTCAGGGGGGACTTTTGGACCATTACCCCCTGTTTCTTATCACTGCCCGCATGCCCGGTGGGGATGGCAGCAGGGGGAGTAGGCTGGACCTGAGGCCCCTCCCCACAGCCCCAGGGTGCCATTTCTGTAATGTTCCCGCCTTGGAGCTGCATATCTCCCTCACTCCTGATCAGCGGCCATTACAGGTGGAGCTGAGCTGTTTATAGGACTGCTAAGGCAAATCCTCCTCTGTGGAACCGCCTGACTGCCAGTGCTGTGCTTCCTACAGGACACTTGAGTATTCTACCTGTCACTGCGACTGTGCTAGTTAAGAAAGAGTGCATACTGTCAGGGTTGTGTGGTACAAACACCCTGTGATATACATCCAGTGCCTACTGCATTTGTTATATCTATTATTATCACATATAGCCATACTGAGTATTACTTTGTATTGCTAGTCCAGTGCAGTTTATGGTACATAATTTCTGCATGGTACGTTTGTGATTATATACGTGTGTGTGCATGTAGCTGCTGTGTGGTTGCCTTATTGCAGGGTATTTCACTCAGCGTGCTATTCCTATATTACTATACCTGTGGGGGCCAAGTGTTTCAGGTTTTTTTCTGATAATATAGGTTTGTTTCACACGAGATGCTACTGGAGTATTTTATTTTTGTGAATTATAGTCAACATATGTTCTATTCCTATTGAACACTCGGTCTGTGCCAGCTTCGGCTGTTTCTCTGAGCGTTCTTATTAGGTATAGTGCAGCTACAAAATTATAAATATCTTTTTGTACTGGGTTGCCCATTACTGTGCGCATTGTTATGTCTGCTTCACGTGGCAACGACGTTGGGGCCTCTCCCACACTGCGTGGTAGTGAGGCCACTGATGGCATGGAAGATAATTTAGCAGCTGAGAGTTCAGGTTCAGGGGCTTCCCTGCCCCCCCAGTGGGTCAGTAGCGCTCGGGGCAACTCAAGATCCACCTTGGGCTACATTTCCCACATTGTTAAACACGCTTGTAACTAATTTAATGCCCCCTGTGGGACCACCTGTGCCGCTATCATAGATAAGGGGCCCCGCTGTGAACCCGCCATGGGCGGATCAGCTTTCCACTCAGTTACAGCATTTGAACCGATCCATGTCCAAATGTAAGGGTCACTCTCGCCCGCATAAGACTAAGTCATCTTCTAAAAGGGCCATTACCTCCTTCCGATCCGCGGCCTTAACTGACATGTCCTCTGAGGAGGACGGTGCTTATACTGACCCCTCGGACACTGACGCTGATGTTTCAGATGGGGAGGGGAAATCGTCCGTGGATGTCTCGGATTTGATTGAGGCGATTCGGCTCATTCTTCAGGTGGCTGATCACTCTGAGCCTGAGACGGTCTCCAAGAACCCTGATAGGTTTAAGCGTAAGAAGGTGGTTAAGCAGGTTCTACCCTACTCTAAACACCTGTTTGACATACATCAGGAATCCTGGGAAAATCCGGGGACAAAGTTTACACTGAATAAGAGACTGTTGGCTCGATATCCTCTCTCTGCAGAGGTGTGTAAAAATTGGGAAACCCCTCTGCCTGTAGATTCTCATGTGGCGCGTATGGTTGTTTCCTCTGCCCTGCCGTAACTACCGTCACCTCTCTGAAGGAACCGACGGATCGTCAGGTGGAGGGCTGTTTACAAGCGATTTATACCCTTTCTGGGGCTGTTCAAAGGCCAACTATTGCAGCGACTTGGACTGCTGAAGCTGTTGAGGCGTGGGCTCAGGAACTTGAGGTGGAACTGCCTTCTGATGTTTCTGAGCATACTCGACAATGTCTCTCGTATATTGCCACGGCTTCTCTGTACCTTAAGGAGGCGGCCTCCGATGCCGGGGTGCTCGCGGCCAAGGCTGCTACTGCATCCGTTTTGGCCAGACGAATCCTTTGGTTGAGATCTGGTCAGTGGATTTGGATTCCAGAAAAACCCTGGAGGTTCTTCCTTTCAAGGAAGACATTCTCTTTGGAGAAAATCTCGATAAGATTGTGCCTGACCTGCCTACTGCTAAAACAGCCTGCCTGCCTAGTACGGCTCCTTCCGCACAGAAGGCTAAAAGTACTTTCCCTCAGCCCTTTCGTACTCCAGGTAAAGCAAAAGGTCAGGCGTACCCAAAGCAAGCCCGTGCTTCCAGACCTGCCAAGCCCAGACCGAAGCGTGCTTGGGCCGCCCGTCAGCCAGCTTCAAAAACTGATAAGCCTGCCGCATGACGGGGCGGGCCTGCCCCTGGGGGTTCCCAGGGTAGGGGGGCGGCTTCTAGGTTTTACCTAGGAATGGTTGAAGACCACTTCAGATACCTGGGTGAGGGAAGTCTTTGCTCGAGGTTACGCCATACCCTTCAAGAATCGCCCCCCCCCCCCCTCATCGGTTTTGCCTAACAGATATGCCTCTGGATCCAGCAAAAGCAAACACGTTGCGCTCGGTGGTACATTCCCTCCTGTCCACAGGAGTGGTGGTACAGGTGCTTCTGGCTCAGAGGGGCAAGGGGTTCTAGTCCCGAAACCGAATGGGTACTCGCGGCCCATTCTCAATCTGAAGTCCTTGAACAATCGTGCAAATTTCCAAGTTCCGTATGGAAACGCTGCGCTCTATTGTTCTGGCCATGGAGCCTGGGAACTATATGGTCTCCCTGGACATACAGGATGCCTACCTATATATTCCTATTGCGGTATCTCATCAGCAGTACCTGCGGTTTGCAGTGGGCAACCTTCATTACCAATTTCGGGTGTTACCTTTTGGTTTGACAACGGCTCCGCGAGTTTTCACCAAGGTTATGGCGGTCATGACTGCCATGCTACGCCGTCAAGGGGTCAGGATACTACCATACCTAGACGATTTGTTAATCCTGGCGAGTTCTCCAGCACTTCTCCTGTGTCATCTCGATTTGACAATCCAGTGCATGGAAGCCCACGGATGGCTGATCAGCTGGAAGAAATCCTCCCTGGTTCAGGCTCGGAGCATGGTGCACCTGGGAGCGTTATTGGACACCCACAACCAGCGGTTGTTCCTGTCTCAGGAGAAAGACCTGAAGCTTCGGGACAAGATTCGATGCTTCTTATCTCGTCCGCAAGTGTCGATTTCATTTGGCAATGCAAGTGCTAGGTTTCATGGTGTCGGCTTTCGACATGGTGGAGTATGCTCAATTCCATTCTCGCCCTCTGCAGAAGTTGATTCTGTCCAAGTGGGACGGTCTGCTTCACCGGTTAAGATCTCACATGATCTCCCTATCTCCGGAGGTCCGTCTTTCACTGAGCTGGTGGCTTAAGCACCAACGATTGGGCAGGGGCCATCCCTTCTGGATATCCGACTAGGTCCTGCTGACGACGGATGCCAGTCTGCGAGGTTGGGGCGCAATGTTGGAACAACACTCTCTCCAGGGTCGGTGGACCAAGGAGGAGTCTCTACTCCCGATAAACATTCTGGAACTGTGGGCAGTGTTCAATGCATTGACAATGGCCCAGCATCTGATACAGAACATACCTGTTCAAGTACAATCGGACAACGCCACCACGGTGCATCAATCATCAGGGTGGCACTCGAAGCCGCATGGCAATGAGGGAAGTATCGAGGATTCTTCAGTGGGCAGAACGCCATCTGCTGGCCAAATCAGCAGTGTTCATTCCGGGCGTTCTGAACTGGGAGGCGGACTATCTCAGTCGTCAGGACGTGCGCGCCGGAGAATGGAGCCTACATCCGGAGGTGTTTCAACTTCTCGTGGACAAGTGGGGTCTCCCAGATGTGGACCTGATGGCGTCTCGACACAATCACAAGGTTCCGGTCTTCGGAGCAAGGACAAGGGATCCTCAGGCAGCGTTTGTGGATGCTCTATCAATCCTATGGAACTTTCGGCTGCCGTATGTGTTCCCTCCGGTGTCCCTCCTGCCCAGAGTAATACGGAAGTTCAAGCAGGAAGGAGGAAACCTACTTCTAGTCGCTCCAGCGTGGCCCAGGCGGCACTGGTTCTCCGATCTACAAGGCCTCTCATTGGATTGTTCCCTTCTACTTCCACAACGACCAGACCTCCTTGTTCAGGGCCCTTGTGTTTACCAGGATTTGGCCCGTCTGGCTTTGGCGGCATGGCTCTTGAAGCTTCCGTCCTGAGGGCCAAGGGTTTTTCTGAGGCGGTCGTTCAAACTATGTTGAAGGCCCATAAGACGGCTTCTGCTCGGATATACCATAGGGTCTGGAATGCTTACTTTACTTGGTGTGCGTCTCACAATCATGACGTTCTCAAGTTTAGTACGGCCAAACTATTGGCCTTTCTACAACAAGGCCTGTAATAAGGCCTGCGTCTGGCCTCCCTCAAGGTTCACATCTTGGCCTTGTCGGTTTGGTTTCAGAGAAAGATCGCTACCCTACCTGATGTCCATACATTCACTCAGGGTGTGCTGAGGATTCAGCCTCCTTATGTGCCACCTGTGGCCCATTGGGATCTGTCGGTGGTCTTGGAGGCCTTACAAGAGTCTCCGTTTGAACCTCTTACCTCTGCTGACCTTAAGTGGCTTTCCCTTAAGGTGTTGTTTTAGCTGGCTATTGCTTCAGCTAGAAGGGTCTCGGACTTTGGTGCCTTATCCTATAAGTCCCCCTATCTAATTTATCACCGTGAACGGGCAGTTCTTTGGACACGCCCAGGTTATTTACCCAAAGTGGTGTCTTCTTTCCACCTTAACCAGGAGATTGTGGTTCCGGCCTTTAATTCTCCTGAGTTGTCTTACAAAGAGCGGTCTTTGGATGTGGTACGGGTTCCGTTAGGAAATCCGATTCTCTTTTTGTGTTGTTTGGTTTTCACAGACGTCGCTTGCCTGCTTCTAAGCAGACATTGGCCAGATGGATTAGAATCGTGATTGCACATGCTTATGTACAGGCCGGTCGTCCGGTTCCTGCTACCATCAGAGCCCATTCTACTCGGTCGGTTAGGTTCTATGCCTTTGATACCGCCGCTTCCCAGGATGCTTCCTTTGGACGCCGGGTTCTTGTGCCCGCTTCAGTGCGTCCCCTCCCGTGAGGAACTGCTTTGGGACACCCCCCTATGTATTTTCCCAGTGTACCCCACAGCAGAAAACGAGATTTATGGTAAGAATTTACCGTTGTTAAATCTTTCTGCGAGGTACACTGGGCTCCACAAGGCGCCCACCCTGACGCACTTGGCTTTTTTTGGGTTGGTATTGGCATAGCCGCTGACACCCTCTCCTGTGGTGAGTGTGTGGTGAAATTGGCTACGAGCGGTTGTCGTCTCTTGTACCTGCTACTGCATTGAGCTGGTTAAATAAACTGAGCTCTCTGGCATGGAGGCAGGGTTTTAGAGGAGGCGGCGCTGTGCATCTTGGGAACAGTCAAAAGCTTTGAGCCTGTTGGTGCCTCGGGTCAAGATCCTACTCTACACCCCGATGTATTTCCTCGTGGAGCCCAGTGTACCTCGCAGAAAGAGATTTAACAACTGTAAGTTCTTACCATAAATCTCGTTTTCGCTGACCAGCGATGCCCTTTGTTGTTGTCCGATGCGCATATGCATTGCGGTGCATGCACAGTTAGTACCTGATCGCCTGCGAAAACGCACAGCAGCTATCAGGTCTGAATCACCCCCTAAGTTCAATCGCAGCCTTTGTTATATATTGATATAACTTTTTCAGGGGATTCAATTGTTTTATCAGGCGCCTTAACTAATGGGCGTCTGACGGAGCAGTTTAGTTGTATGAATGGACGCCCAATATATACGGGAGATACATCTCTTCTGGCAGCCTCCTGATTTGGCAAGAAGAAATTGCGTGAAAAGTCCTGACCAAGGGCCTAACGCCGCCTACAGGGGGTAGTCTTGTGCAGGGGTGCGATCGCATGTGCAGAGAGCTACACAAACTTCTTCACACAGAAGTTTGTGCAGTCTCTGCACAGCTCAGGACTTACTCTTCCAGTGCGATCCTCCGGCCCAGAGCTGACGTCAGGAACCCTCCCTTCCAACAGCTGAACATGCTTACGTTTTTCCGGACACTCCCTGGAAACGGTCCGATGACACACACAAACGGCCTCTTCCTGTCAATCTTCTTGCGATCGCCGGTACGATTGCTTTCTTCGTTGATCCCGTCGCTGTCCGGCGATCCCCGTGGCCGGGGTGGGGGGGGCAGCGCGCCTTCGCATTGTGGAGCATACGTATGCGCAGTTCTTACCTGATCGCAGCACTGCATAAAACGTAGCGTGCAGTCAGGTCTGAATGACCCTCCCCCGAGACTTTAGGGCGCCCTACACAGGACTTGAGATTGGTTTAATCGCTTTAAATGGCTAAACCAGGTGCTTTTGGGCACATCAGGAGTAATGGCCGTCCATTACACCAACTGAATCGCCCCCTTTGGATTTATTTGCTATAGAAATACTAATCGTGGTGGATACTGTATTACGGTGAGCTAAGGAGAAATGTCCATTTATGTTACTTTACAAGAGGTTCTTCATGATGTAGCACCGTGAACAATTTTATCTATGGAAATGTAATTGAAAACTGGAGAATAAACACGTTACTTATTTGGGTCAATCCTTTTTTTATTTTGTTTTTTTTGTTGCCTCTGAATCTGTGTGCTTTTGTAATTTTAGTGCAGAGAAAAAATATCAAATTGAATGTTTGACCTTAATTTCATATAGTGGCGTGTTTGACACCTCAATCTACATATACAGACAGCTCATATCACTAGCATGTGCTGTTGTCAACATTTTCATGCTTGGGTTGTCTCGTAGCCCATCCTTCAAGCACGCCTATGTGCTACTGGTAATGTACTGACTGAGTACACTGCTTGCACATCATGTGTAATTAGTTTGAGAACTGAATATAATAGAACCATCACTCAGTGTAACTACTGTTGCCATGTCTGTGGCAAAACAGTAAAAATAGTAACTGCATTATGTAATATACAGTAGATAATGCAGCTTCCTATATATGGAAACACAATTCAGAAACTTGCCACTTTTGTCACTTTTTCACCATTTGTCTCCTCACTATTATTTTACATGGTGGTTGTTATTGTGCATGAATTGTATGCTTACAGTTTATCTCCCAAGTTTATATTTTTATGTCGCCGTTTATATGCTTTTTCCTATTGCCAGTAGTATAATTTTCTTTCATTAAAACTCCAACGAGCTTCTGCAGAATCGGCCTGGAATCTCAGACCAGGCACATTTTATCAGATTATTATATAAATTCCTGTTCCATTTCTGATTAGAAACACAATTTTATTGCTAAAGATTTGTGCTTCTAGTACCTTTGTATATTCGTGTCTTATCTGCTGAGTAAGTGCGGACAACAAATGATAGTACAGCCCGTTCCAGGAGTCGGGTTGCTGGTGTTCACACAAAAATTGCTGGAATGGCAGTAAGGTTTATTGTGTAAATGTATCACATCGCCGAACATACTGAACAAAGGAAAGCAGGGCCATGTTCCAATGGGAGCAGAGTGAGATTCTTGCAGAGAAAGAGCAATTTTCTGTAATTTGCCCAATAGTGTCAGTTGCGAGGACCGGTTGCTAAGTAATTATGTTAGTGTTACTGTAATGTCATTGTGTTGGAGATATCAGGACCAAATAGACTAGTATAATATTTGGCTGCTGCAAGTCATTTGTTTTGCAATTTTATCGCACAATATTCTAAACTAAAATACCCTATTTTCTTTGCAGTGTAAAGAAGTTTACATTATCTAAATAAAAATAAAAAAAAGTACATGGCCCATATTGTTTATTTGACATTCTTGTGTAACGCTGTAACAAAATGATCACTGTTCTTCCTAAATTGTATACTTTATTAATAGACTTTAAATTCGTAATCTCTGAAGAGTTGCACTGAACTGCAGATTTCTTGTGAAACACTTGCAGAGTGGATAGATCTTTTATGCAAGTTAAAGTTTTTTTAATATTATTTTCTATCCAGATTACACTTAGATTGTACTGATGTGCCACTTACCTGTCCCACATCTCTAAACCTAGAGATAAACAAAGGGGTTTGAAAGGGAGGATGTTCTACGTATAAGAGGTATAGCAGAAACCAAACTATCACATTGACAAACATGCTCTGCCTCAATGGTGTTTGGAGGGGGTGTGGCTTTGAAATACTTAGGGGCATATTTATCAAGCTTAAGGGACATAGACACTAGACGTTTCAAGTAGACTATATGCACAATAAATATATTATTATGTATATTGTCAAGTGTGTATGCACGATAACGATGCACACTCCCGTGGATTTGTTATTGTTTCTTTATCAACTGAACATGCAGTCCAATTTAGGCTATATCTTTCATGACTGCATGTTCAGGGATGGGATGAGTGACGTCACTGAACGATATTGCACTACATTTCTCTAACGTCCTAGTGGATGCTGGGGACTCCGTCAGGACCATGGGAATAGCGGCTCCGCAGGAGACAGGGCACAAAAGCAAGCTTTTAGGATCACATGGTGTGTACTGGCTCCTCCCCCTATGACCCTCCTCCAAGCCTCAGTTAGGTTTTTGTGCCCGGCCGAGAAGGGTGCAATCTAGGTGGCTCTCTTAAAGAGTTACTTAGAAAAAGTTTTTAGGTTCTTTATTTTCAGTGAGTCCTGCTGGCAACAGGCTCACTGCATCGAGGGACTTAGGGGAGAGATTTTCAACTCACCTGCGTGCAGGATGGATTGGATTCTTAGGCTACTGGACATAGCTCCAGAGGGAGTCGGAACACAGGGCTCGCCCTGGGGTTCGTCCCGGAGCCGCGCCGCCGACCCCCCTTGCAGACGCTGAAGATGAAGAGGTCCGGAACCAGGCGGCAGAAGACTCTCAGTCTTCATCAGGTAGCGCACAGCACTGCAGCTGTGCGCCATTGTTGTCAGCACACTTCACACAGCGGTCACGGAGGGTGCAGGGCGCTGGGGGGGGGGCGCCCTGGGCAGCAATGTATAATACCTGTATGGCGAAAAATACATCACATATAGCCCTTGAGGCTATATGGATGTATTTAACCCCTGCCAGATATCTAAAACTCCGGAGAAGAAGCCCGCCGAAAAGGGGGCGGGGCCTATTCTCCTCAGCACACAGCGCCATTTTCCCTCACAGAAAGGCTGGTGGGAAGGCTCCCCTGCTCTCCCCTGCACTGCACTACAGAAACAGGGTTAAAACAGAGAGGGGGGGCACTGATTTGGCGATATGTATATATATTAAAATGCTATAAGGGAGGAACACTTATATAAAGGTTGTCCCTGGATAATTATAGCGTTTTGGTGTGTGCTGGCAAACTCTCCCTCTGTCTCCCCAAAGGGCTAGTGGGTCCTGTCCTCTATCAGAGCATTCCCTATGTGTGTGCTGTATGTCGGTACGTGTGTGTCGACATGTATGAGGAAAATATTGGTGAGGAGGCGGAGCAAATTGCCTGTAATGGTGATGTCACTCTCTAGGGAGTCGACACCGGAATGGATGGCTTATTTATGGAAATTACGTGACAATGTCAACACGCTGCAAGCCGGTTGACGACATGAGAGGGCCGGCGAACAAATTAGTATCTGTCCAGGCGTCTCAAACACCGTCAGGGGCTGTAAAATGCCCATTTACCTCAGTCGGTCGACACAGACCCAGACACGGACACTGATTTCAGTGTCGACGGTGAAGAAACAAACGTATTTTCTTTTAGGGCCACACGTTAAGGGCAATGAAGGAGGTGTTACATATTTCTGATACTCCAAGTACCACAAAAAAGGGTATTATGTGTGAGGTGAAAAAACTACCTGTAGTTTTTCCTGAATCAGATAAATTAAATGAAGTGTGTGATGATGCGTGGGTTTCCCCCGATAGAAAATTATTGGCGGTATACCCTTTCCCGCCAGAAGTTAAGGCGCGGTGGGAAACACCCCTCAGGGTGGATAAGGCGCTCACACGCTTATCAGAACAAGTGGCGGTACCATCTACGGATAGGGCCGTACTTAAGGAGCCAGCTGATAGGAGGCTGAAAAATATCCTAAAAAGTATACACACACATGCTGGTGTTATACTGCGACCAGCGATCGCCTCAGCCTGGATGTGCAGAGCTGAGGTGGCTTGGTCGGATTCCCTGACTAAAAATATTGATACCTTTGACAGGGACAGTATTTTATTGACTATAGAGCATTTAAAGGATGCATTTCTATATATGCGAGATGCGCAGAGGGATATTTGCACTCTGGCATCAAGAGTAAATGCGATGTCCATATCTGCAAGAAGATGTTTATGGACACGACAGTGGTCAGGTGATGCAGATTCCAAACGGCACAAAGATGTATTGCCGTATAAAGGGGAGGAGTTATTTGGGGTCGGTCCATGGGACCTGGTGGCCAGGGCAACTGCTGGAAAATCCACCGTTTTTTACCCTAAGTCACATCTCTGCAGAAAAAGACATCGTCTTTTCAGCCTCAGTCCTTTCGTCCCTATAAGAGTCATATCTGCCCAGGGATAGAGGAAAGGGAAGAAGACTGCAGCAATGTCGAGAGGTTTCCCCCCTCGCAGGTTCCTGTAGTCTGCTGTACCAATGTCTCCCTCCGACAGGGAGGCAGTATTGAAAACAATTCACAAGCTGTATTCCCAGCAGGTGATAATAAATTTACCCCTCCGACAACAAGGAAAGGGGTATTACTCCACACTATATGGTGGTACTGAAGGCTAGGTGAGACCTATTCTAAATCTGAAAAATGTGAACACTTACAAGGGTTCAAATCCAGATGGAGTCACTCAGAGCAGTGATAGCAAAGAACAAGGGGACTATATGGTGTCCCGGGACATCAGGGATGCTTACCTCCATGTCCCAAAATTTGCCTTTTCTCACCAAGGGTACCTCAGGTTCGTGGTACAGAACTGTCACTATCAGTTTCAAGACGATGCCGTTGGATTGTCCAAGGCACCCCGGGTCCTTACCAAGGTAATGACCGAAAGGAGGATTCGTCTTCAAAGAAAATGGACGACCTCCTGATAAGAACAAGGTCCAGAGAACAGTTGGAGGTCGGAGTAGCACTATCTCAAGTAGTTCTACGACCGCACGGGTGGATTCTAAATATTCCAAAACCGCAGTTGTTCCGACGACACGTCTGCTGGTCCTAGGGATGATTCTGGACACAGTCCAGAAAAAGGTGTTTCTCCCAGAGGAGAAAGCCAGGGAGTTATCCGAGCTAATCGGGATCCTCCTAAAACCAGGAAAAGTGTCAGTGCATCATTGCACAAGAGTCCTGGTAAAAATGGTGGCTTATTACGAAGCGCTTCCATTCGGCAGATTTCACGCAAGAACTCTTCAGTGGGATCTGCTGGACAAATGGTCCGGATCGCATCTTCAGATGCATCAGCGGATAACCCTATATCCAAGGACAAGGGTGTCTCTCCTGTGGTGATTACAGAGTGCTCATCTTCTAGAGGGCCGCAGATTCGGCATTCAGGATTGGATGCTCATGACCACGGAGGCCAGCCTGAGAGGCTGGGGAGCAGTCACACAAGGAGTGTGATCAAGTCTGGAGAATTCTCTCCACATAAATATACTGGAGCTAAGAGCAAATTTATAATGCTCTAAGCTTAGCAAGACCTCTGCTTCAAGGTCAGCCGGTATTGATCCAGTGGGATAACATCACGGCAGTCGCCCACGTAAACAGAAAGGGCGGCACAAGAAGCAGGAGGGCAGTGGCAAAACTGCAAGGATTTTTCGCTAGGCGGAAAATCATGTGATAGCACTGTCAGCAGTGTTCATTCCGGGAGTGGACGACTGGGAAGCAGACTTCCTCAGCAGGCACGACCTCCACCCGGGAGAGTGGGAACTTCATCGGGAAGTTTTCCGCATGATTGTGAACCGTTGGGAAAGACCAAAGGTGGACATGATGGCGTCCCGCCCGAACAAAAAAATGGGACAGGTATTGCGCCAGGTCACGAGACCTTCAGGTGATAGCTGTGGACGTCCTGGTAACACCGTGGGTGTAACAGTCGGTGTATGTGTTCCCTTCTCTGCTTCTCATAACCAAGGTATTGAGAATTATAAGACATAGAGGAGTAAGAACTATACTCGTGGCTCCGGATTGGCCAAGAGGGACTTGGTAACCGGAACTTCAAGAGATGCTCACAGAGGACTAATGGCCTCGGGAGCTAAGAAGGGATTTGCTTTCAGCAAGTACCATGTCTGTTCCAAGAGGAACCGTGGCATCGGCCTTTAAGAAAGGACCTGCTCCAGCAGGGACCTTGTCTGTTCCAAGACTTACCGCGACTGCGTTTGACGGCATGGCGGTTTGAACGCCGGATCCTAAGGGAAAAGGCATTCCGGAAGAGGTCATACCTACCCTGGTCAAAGCCAGGAAGGAGGTGACCGCACAACGTTATCACCACATGTGGTAAAAATATGTTGCGTGGGTGAGGCCAGGAAGGCCCCACGAAAAAAATTTCAACTAGGTCGATTTCTGCACTTCCTGCAAACAGGAGTGTCTATGAGCCTCAAATTGGGGTCCATTAAGGTTCAAGTTTCGGCCCTATAGATTTTCTTCCAGAAAGAATTGGCTTCAGTTCCTGAAGTCCAGACGTTTGTCAAGGGAGTATTGCATATACAGCTCTTGTGTGCCTCCAGTGGCACCGTGGGATCTCAACGTAGTGTTGGGATTCCTCAAATCATATTGGTTTGAACCACTCAAATCTGTGGATTTGAAATATCTCACATGGAAAGTGACCATGCTGTTGGCCCTGGCCTCGGCCAGGCGATTGTCAAAATTGGCGGCTTTGTCTTACAAAAGCCCATATTTGATTTTCCATTCGGACAGGGCAGAACTGCGGACTCGTCCCCAGTTTCTTCCTAAGGTGGTGTCAGCGTTTCACCTGAAACAACCTATTGTGGTGCCTGCGGCTACTAGGGACTTGGAGGACTCCAAGTTGCTAGACGTTGTCAGGGCCCTGAAAAAAAAAAATATATATATATATATATATATATATATATATATATATATATATATATATATATATATATATATATATAATTCCAGGACGGCTGGAGTCAGAAAGTCTGACTTGCTGTTTATATTGTAGGCACCCAAAAAGCTGGGTGCTCCTGCTTCTAAGCAGACTATTGCTCGTTGGATTTGTAGTACAATTCAGCTTGCACATTCTGTGGCAGGCCTGCCACAGCCAAAATCTGTAAATGCCCATTCCACAAGGAAGGTGGGCTCATCTTGGGCGGCTGCCCGAGGGGTCTCGGCTTTACAACTTTGCCGAGCAGCTACTTGGTCAGGGGCAAACACGTTTGCTAAATTCTACAAATTTGATACCCTGGCTGAGGAGGACCTGGAGTTCTCTCATTCGGTGCTGCAGAGTCATCCGCACTCTCCCGCCCGTTTGGGAGCTTTGGTATAATCCCCATGGTCCTGACGGAGTCCCCAGCATCCACTAGGACGTTAGAGAAAATAAGATTTTACTTACCGATAAATCTATTTCTCATAGTCCGTAGTGGATGCTGGGCGCCCATCCCAAGTGCGGATTGTCTGCATTACTTGTACATAGTTATTGTTACAAAAAAATCGGGTTATTATTGTTGTGAGCCATCTTTTTTAGAGGCTACTTCATTGTTATCATACTGTTAACTGGGTTCAAATCACAAGTTGTATGGTGTGATTGGTGTGGCTGGTATGAGTCTTACCCGGGATTCAAGATCCTTCCTTATTGTGTACGCTCGTCCGGGCACAGTACCTAACTGAGGCTTGGAGGAGGGTCATAGGGGGAGGAGCCAGTACACACCATGTGATCCTAAAAGCTTGCTTTTGTGCCCTGTCTCCTGCGGAGCCGCTATTCCCATGGTCCTGACGGAGTCCCCAGCATCCACTACGGACTATGAGAAATAGATTTATCGGTAAGTAAAATCTTATTTTAGTGTGTATGCTCATTATATTCATTCTGCAGCTGGGGAAATTTCAAGGGAAATCTTTGTCTTTATTGGATCAAAATAGTCTAGTGTGTACCTACCTCAATTCTGCCCTTAAAGGTGCTTCACAAGTCTAAGTACAAAATGAAGTATCTCCGGGTTAGTAACAAAATAGAAGGCTGCTTTAGGACCGCCAGCTCTCGTAGGAACCATCCCCGTAGTTTTCTATTGGGATGACATGCTGCAAGCTCCAGAAGGTTCAGCTTTTCAGAACTTGTCTGTAGTAGCTAACTCCATCTTCTGATGGCCTTAGCTCACCATTCCTTATAGGGAACCCTGCCAGAGAGGGACCTTGTGATCCTTGTCCAGTGAGCTTGTTTGACCGCGATGCCCATAACAACTTTATCACAATGTACATGGGAGGCTGGGTCCAGACCCAGAAATAAACTGATCACGTATTCTATAAGGTGTTGCTTGGAAATTAATCCATGACTTCTACTAGTCTAGAGCCTTAGGAGTAGGCACTGAAGAGAAGAACAGGTGAGGTCTGTCTTTCTTTGCATGTCCTTTTGTTTGTATTGTCAGTCCACTGTATGTCCATCTTCTCCACCCAGAAGATGCTCATCAGTAGTGAGTTCCCAGAAACATCCAGGAGTAATATTAGTACAAAGGAGGTTGATGGAACACTCTGTAGCTTAGTCTTCTGTTTGCTTTATTGTCTTTAATCAGTGCTTGCTGCATTCTTGTCTTAGTCCTAGCCTGTGGCCCTTGCCTTCCATTTTTATATTAGTCTGTGACTTTGTGAATCTTGTCTATCTTGTGTGTCCTATTATTCTGTCCCATTGTTTACAATGAGTCGGCTTTGTTCAGTCACTGTTACTCTCTTCCCTTGTCTCTTCCCTGGTTCTCTCACGTTCAGTTAGTATCTGGATGATATATCTACACCATGGGTCTTTAACCTGCGTCCCCCCAGCTGCTGATGAACTACACATCACAGCATGCCCTGCCACAGTTTTGCTCTTAAGGCATGCTAAGATTGAGGCAGGGTATGTGCAGTTCTGCAGCAGCTGGAGGACCACATGTTGAAGATCCATGATCTACACTGCATGATCTACACTGTCTACATCAATAATCAACAGTTCGACACCATATGTTGGACATGCATTAGGTCAACACGGTCAAAAGGTCGACAGTTAAAAGGTAGACAGTGAATAAGGTCGACATGACAATGGTCGACAAGTGTTTGGGGGGGTGTCACATAATTTTCAACTTCTGCTTGATTTACCAGCCACGAGCGATGTGACTGCGGGATTGTCTACGTTTGCTATAATTGGGGCCACAATTACTTTCCCCCAATGGTCACCTGACCCTAACCCTTCCTTCCAGCAGGAAAATCCTAATCTCGCAGAGAAAATTGCAGCCAAAAAAAACGTAAATATCTTGTATCGCCCTTTCCTCTGTTGACCATTTTAATGTCGACCTTTTGATCCTGTTGACCTTTTGTACATGTTGACCTTTTCTACGGTCTCTTTTCCATGTCAACCTTTTGTACTAATGCGTGTCTACCATATGGGATGGACCTATTGACGGTCTATCTAATTCCTGTAGATCTTCTACACCACACTCGCTCAGTCTGCCCTGCTGTAGTTTTGAATTTCCTCATGCTGCCCAAATCCTCTGGAGCCTTTGACTACCTAAGGATAAAGGTTGTTGCTATAGTTCCAAGAGCATGGGGGGCAGGAACTGGGTTTTCCAGTAGAAAACTTAATGTGGGGCCCTTTACATTTTTTATTTATTTATTTGCTCACTCTTGTCTGATATTCTTTGTTGTGCTTTTGACCTTTTATGTATCCATTGTCTACTGGTATTGAGCTCCGTCAGACCATCCGTTTTTGTTTTTGTCATTTTGATCTTATGACGATTCACTCTGGTCCTATTCTGTCAGACTGTTCTCTTGTTGTTCCTCTTCTTCTTGGTTACTAGTAGCTGTCTGCTATGGCCACGAGTTCCTTTCTGTTTAATATTCCAATGTCCCCATCCTAAACATTTGTTATTTCCTGCTCTGGAATTAATTTCTCCTTCAGTTACTGATCAACAGTCCTATACCGATCACTTCAAAACTTTAGCAGATGTTATAGGGATTGGGCAAATCCAGGTTTGGAGATATATTCCTGCTAAATATGAAATGTTCTGCAAAATAAATCAATATCTAATGGTACAGATGTAAATGGTGTACTATTCACCTTATAAAGCTGCTGAGTAAATAAGAATTTACTTACCGATAATTCTATTTCTCGGAGTCCGTAGTGGATGCTGGGGTTCCTGAAAGGACCATGGGGAATAGCGGCTCCGCAGGAGACAGGGCACAAAAAAGTAAAGCTTTACTAGGTCAGGTGGTGTGCACTGGCCCCTCCCCCTATGACCCTCCTCCAGACTCCAGTTAGGTACTGTGCCCGGACGAGCATACACAATAAGGGAGGCATTTTGAATCCCGGGTAAGACTCATACCAGCCACACCAATCACACCGTACAACTTGTGATCTAAACCCAGTTAACAGTATGACAACAGAAAGGGCCTCTTAAAGATGGCTCCTTAACAATAACCCGAATTAGTTAACAATAACTATGTACAAGTATTGCAGATAATCCGCACTTGGGATGGGCGCCCAGCATCCACTACGGACTCCGAGAAATAGAATTATCGGTAAGTAAATTCTTATTTTCTCTATCGTCCTAAGTGGATGCTGGGGTTCCTGAAAGGACCATGGGGATTATACCAAAGCTCCCAAACGGGCGGGAGAGTGCGGATGACTCTGCAGCACCGAATGAGAGAACTCCAGGTCCTCCTTTGCCAGGGTATCAAATTTGTAAAATTTTACAAACGTGTTCTCCCCCGACCACGTAGCTGCTCGGCAGAGTTGTAATGCCGAGACCCCTCGGGCAGCCGCCCAAGATGAGCCCACCTTCCTTGTGGAGTGGGCTTTTACAGTTTTAGGCTGTGGCAGGCCTGCCACAGAATGTGCAAGTTGAATTGTGTTACAAATCCAACGAGCAATCGACTGCTTAGAAGCAGGTGCGCCCAACTTGTTGGGTGCATACAATATAAACAGCGAGTCAGATTTTCTGACTCCAGCCGTCCTTGCAATGTATATTTTTAAGGCTCTGACAACGTCCAACAACTTGGAGTCCTCCAAGTCGCTAGTGGCCGCAGGCACCACAATAGGTTGGTTCAGATGAAATGCTGATACCACTTTAGGGAGAAAATGCGGACGAGTCCGCAGTTCTGCCCTATCCGAATGGAAGATTAGATAAGGACTTTTATAAGATAAAGCCGCCAATTCAGATACTCTCCTGGCAGAGGCCAGGGCTAGTAACATAGTCACTTTCAATGTGAGATATTTCAAATCCACCTTTTTCAATGGTTCAAACCAATGGGATTTGAGGAAATCTAAAACTACATTTAGATCCCACGGTGCCACCGGAGGCACCACAGGAGGCTGTATATGCAGTACTCCCTTGACAAAAGTCTGGACCTCAGGGACAGAGGCCAATTCTTTTTGGAAGAATATTGACAGGGCCGAAATTTGAACCTTAATGGATCCCAATTTGAGACCCATAGATAATCCTGATTGCAGGAAATGTAGGAAACGACCCAGTTGGAATTCCTCCGTCGGAACCCTCCGATCCTCGCACCACGCTACATATTTTCGCCAAATGCGGTGATAATGTTTCACGGTGACTTCCTTCCGTGCCTTAATCAAGGTCGGAATGACTTCTTCTGGAATGCCTTTCCCTTTTAGGATCTGGCGTTCAACCGCCATGCCGTCAAACGCAGCCGCGGTAAGTCTTGAAAAAGACAGGGACCCTGCTGTAGCAGGTCCCTTCTCAGAGGTAGAGGCCACGGTTCGTCCGTGAGCATCTCTTGAAGTTCCGGATACCAAGTCCTTCTCGGCCAATCCGGAACCACTAGTATTGTTCTTACTCTTCTTTGCCGTATGATCTTCAATACCTTTGGTATGAGCGGCAGAGGAGGAAACACATACACTGACTGGTACACCCAAGGAGTTACCAGTGCGTCCACAGCTATTGCCTGTGGATCTCTTGACCTGGCGCAATATTTGTCCAGTTTCTTGTTGAGGCGAGACGCCATCATGTCTACAATTGGTCTTTCCCAACGGTCTATTAACATGTTGAAGACTTCTGGATGTAGACCCCACTCTCCCGGATGAAGATCGTGTCTGCTGAGGAAGTCTGCTTCCCAGTTGTCCACGCCCGGGATGAACACTGCTGACAGTGCTATCACGTGATTCTCCGCCCAGCGAAGAATCTTGGCAGCTTCTGCCATTGCACTCCTGCTTCTTGTGCCGCCCTGCCTGTTTACATGGGCGACCGCCGTGATGTTGTCCGACTGAATCAACACCGGCTTTCCTTGCAGGAGAAGTTCCGCCTGGCTTAGAGCATTGTAGATTGCTCTTAGTTCCAGAATGTTTATGTGAAGAGACTTTTCCAGACTCGTCCATACTCCCTGGAAGTTTCTTCCTTGTGTGACTGCTCCCCAGCCTCTCAGGCTGGCGTCCGTGGTCACCAGGATCCAATCCTGAATGCCGAATCTGCGGCCTTCTAATAGGTGAGCCTTCTGCAACCACCACAGAAGTGACACCCTTGTCTTTGGTGACAGGGTTATTCGCAGGTGCATCTGCAGATGCGACCCTGACCATTTGTCCAACAGATCCCTTTGGAATATTCTTGCATGGAATCTGCCGAATGGAATTGCTTCGTAAGAAGCCACCATTTTTCCCAGGACTCTTGTGCATTGATGTACTGACACTTTTCCTGGTTTTAGGAGGTTCCTGACCAGATCGGATAACTCCTTGGCTTTTTCCTCTGGAAGGAAAACCTTTTTCTGAACCGTGTCCAGAATCATTCCTAGGAACAGCAGACGAGTTGTCGGGATTAAATGGGATTTATTCAGAATCCACCCGTGTTGTCTTAGCACCTCTTGAGATAGTGCTAAAGCTGTCTCCAGCTGTTCTCTGGACCTTGCCCTTATTAGGAGATCGTCCAAGTATGGGATAACTAATACGCCTTTTCTTCGAAGAAGAATCATCATCTCGGCCATTACCTTGGTAAAGACCCGAGGCGCCGTGGACAATCCGAACGGCAGCGTCTGAAACTGATAGTGACAGTTTTGAACAATGAACCTGAGGTACCCCTGGTGTGCGGGGTAAATCGGAACGTGTAGATACGCATCCTTGATGTCCAAGGATACCATAAAGTCCCCTTCTTCCAGGTTCGCTATCACTGCTCTGAGTGACTCCATCTTGAACTTGAACTTTTTTATGTAGAGGTTCAAGGACTTCAGATTTAGAATAGGCCTTACCGAGCCATCCGGCTTCGGTACCACAAATAGAGTGGAATAATACCCCTTTCCTTGTTGTAATAGGGGTACTTTGACTATCACCTGCTGAGCGTACAGCTTGTGAATGGCTTCCAACACCCTCTCCCTTTCGGAAGAGACGGTTGGTAAGGCAGACTTCAGGAAACGATGAGGAGGATCCGTCTCTAATTCCAACCTGTACCCCTGAGATATTATCTGCAGGATCCAGGGGTCTACCTGCGAGTGAGCCCACTGCGCGCTGTAATTTTTGAGACGGCCCCCCACTGTCCCCGAGTCCGCTTGAGAGGCCCCAGCGTCATGCTGAGGTTTTTGCAGGAGCCGGGGAGGGCTTCTGTTCCTGGGAAGGAGCTGCCTGTTGGTGTCTCTTCCCTCTTCCTCTGCCTCGTGGCAGGTACGACAAGCCCTTTGCTCTCTTATTTTTGTAGGAGCGAAAAGGCTGCGGTTGAAAGGTCGGTGCCTTTCTCTGTTGGGGAGTGACTTGAGGTAAAAAAGTGGATTTCCCGGCAGTAGCCGTGGCCACCAAGTCTGATAGACCAACTCCAAATAACTCCTCCCCTTTATACGGCAAAACCTCCATGTGACGTTTTGAATCCGCATCGCCTGTCCACTGTCGTGTCCATAAGGCTCTTCTGGCTGAAATGGACATAGCACTCACCCGAGATGCCAGTGTGCAAATATCCCTCTGTGCATCACGCATATAGATAAATGCATCCTTTATTTGTTCTAACGACAGTAAAACATTGTCCCTATCTAGGGTATCAATATTTTCAATCAGGGATTCTGACCAAACTACTCCAGCACTGCACATCCAGGCAGTTGCTATAGCTGGTCGTAGTATAACACCTGCATGTGTGTATATATTCTTTTGAATAACTTCCATCTTTCTATCTGATGGATCCTTAAGTGCGGCCGTCTCAGGAGAGGGTAACGCCACTTGTTTGGATAAGCGTGTGAGCGCCTTGTCCACCTTAGGGGGTGTTTCCCAGCGCGCCCTAACCTCTGGCGGGAAAGGGTATAATGCCAATAACTTTTTTGAAATTATCAACTTTTTATCAGGAGCAACCCACGCTTCATCACACACGTCATTTAATTCTTCTGATTCAGGAAAAACTGTTTGTAGTTTTTTCACACCATACATAATACCCTGTTTTACGGTATCTGTAGTATCAGCTAAATGTAACGTCTCCTTCATTGCCAAAATCATATAACGTGTGGCCCTACTGGAAAATACGTTTGAATTTCTACCGTCGTCACTGGAATCAGTGCCCGTGTCTGGGTCTGTGTCGACCGACTGAGGCAAAGGGCGTTTTACAGCCCCTGACGGTGTTTGAGGCGCCTGGACAGGCATTAACTGATTGTCCGGCCGCCTCATGTCCTCAACTGACTGTTTAAGGGAAGATAAACCATCACGTAATTCCACAAATAAAGGCATCCATTCTGGTGTCGACCCCCTGGGGGGTGACATCTGCATATTTGGCAATTGCTCCGCCTCCACACCAATATCGTCCTCATACATGTCGACACCACGTACCGACACACACCGCAAACTCACAGGGAATGCTCTAATGAAGACAGGACCCACTAGCCCTTTTGGGGAGACAGAGGGAGAGTCTGCCAGCACACACCACAAAGCGCTATATATACAAGGGATATCCTTATATTAAGTGCTCCCTTATAGCTGCTTTAATATATATATATATAGCCATTAATGTGCCCCCCCTCTCTGTTTTACCCTGTTTCTGTAGTGCAGTGCAGGGGAGAGACCTGGGAGCCGTTCTGACCAGCGGAGCTGTGACAGAAAATGGCGCCGTGTGCTGAGGAGATAGGCCCCGCCCCTTTTTCGGCGGGTTCTTCTCCCGCTATTTTTCCAGTCAGGCAGGGGTTAAATATCTCCATATAGCCCCTATGGGCTATATGTGAGGTATTTTTAGCCTTGTATAAGGTTTATATTTGCCTCTCAGAGCGCCCCCCCCCAGCGCTCTGCACCCTCAGTGACTGCCCAGTGAAGTGTGCTGAGAGGAAAATGGCGCACAGCTGCAGTGCTGTGCGCTACCTTATGAAGACTGAGGAGTCTTCAGCCGCCGGTTTCCGGACCTCTTCACGCTTCAGCATCTGCAAGGGGGTCGGCGGCGCGGCTCCGGGACCGGACTCCACGGCTGGGCCTGTGTTCGATCCCTCTGGAGCTAATGGTGTCCAGTAGCCAAGCAGCAAATCCACTCTGCATGCAGGTGAGTTTACTACTTTCCCCCTAAGTCCCACGTTGCAGTGATCCTGTTGCCAGCAGGACTCACTGTAAAGAAAAAAACCTAAACTAAACTTTCTCTAAGCAGCTCTTTAGGAGAGCCACCTAGATTGCACCCTTCTCGTTCGGGCACAAAATCTAACTGGAGTCTGGAGGAGGGTCATAGGGGGAGGGGCCAGTGCACACCACCTGACCTAGTAAAGCTTTACTTTTTTGTGCCCTGTCTCCTGCGGAGCCGCTATTCCCCATGGTCCTTTCAGGAACCCCAGCATCCACTTAGGACGATAGAGAAATAAGATTTACAGTATATACACTGGCTATAGTTTACTTTAATGCATGTTTTTAACATTATTAAATGTGGCTTGACACGCTAGTGTTTGCAAAAGTGCGCTATAGCACGTATTTTACCCCGAAATAGGTGTCGGAGACCCACTTTTTTGAAGATGGCTGGGTCCCACAGGATGTGCTCATCTGGCTCTGTGTGCCAGCGCCCCAGCTAGCGGCGTTTCTAGAGAGGAGGGGACCCGTGTGCAGACTCCGTGTGTGGGCTCCCTCCTCTCCTGTAGCCGTCACCGCCGCTGTTAGCGCTCTGAGCACTGAGACTCTGGCATTGTGTCAGAGTCTACAGCGCATGCGCAGGACTCTGAAAAATGGCCGCTGCACCATTTTTTTCAGAGTCCAGCGCATGTGCTGTACAGTGTACACTCTGGCACTGTGCCAGAGTCTCAAGCGCTCAGTGTGCTAGCAGCGGCGATGACGGCTACAGGAGAGGAGGGGGCCCACACACAGTCACTGATGGATGCCGGAAAGGTAAGTATAGAAGAAATGGGTGAAGCGTGTGCAGTGTGGGCCCCCTCTGGACCCAGGGGCCCGTGTGCACTGCGCACACTGCACCCATTATAGATACGCCAGTGGCCCTAGCCAATCAGCTGCACACAGGAGGTGACTGGCTGTTTCCTCAGCCAGTCACCTCCCCTAGTCCCCAGCCAATTGCAGTCCCCTGCAGCCTCCCTCTTTCGCTGCCGGTGAATGTAGCGTGCCGCTCTATTTTGAATCCTCACCGCAGCGCATGGACCCTGGGAATTGTTTCCTGCACCATGTATCGGGATGTAGTTATGTGACCTTGCCACTGGCCCTTCCTTCCGGGCTCTCCCAGAGGAGAGGTCCATAAAGTATGCGATATACCAGTACATCCTTCATGCACATTCTATGTTTTGTAAATGTAGACGCTTATACCCAAACCAGTCGTGATCCATATTACTGGCGTGAAGGTGGTGGGTTCAGTCTACAGCATGTTCTGTTCTCCAGCTAAAGACTGGCGTTCTATAGAGAGACCTATAGAAAGATATTCACAACTGCAGATTCAAAACAGGACGTTTCCCAGACAGGAGTCTTCCCTTTCCTATATAAAAAAAAAATAATAAAAAAAAAAATATATATATATATATATATATATATATATATATATATATATATATATATATATATATATATATATATATATATATATATATATATATATATATATATTTATTTATTTTTATTTTATTTTTTAAATAACATTAAATTAAGGAAACCCTATTCAGCCTCATACATTTTGGTTGAAAAGACTTTTCCACAATACATTAGGTAATGAAACGCAGCGCAGTTATCAAACACCTGGACCTTCAGGAGGATGACTATCCTTTATGCTTTGCGCTCCTGCAGTAAATGTCACAGGCCAGGAGCAGAAGCCTGTGTTCTGCAGAAGAAATCCTCTGGAAGTGTGAGGCATTAAATTGTTTTCCTCACAAAGCCAGACACACACATTGTTTCCCCAGATGTTCCTTGGCAGTATGCAGGAAATATGTAAAGTTCAGTGCTCTAACACAAATGATATAGAAAATGAGAAATGCAGATAACACAATTTCCTAATATCACTAAGCTCATATCCTCATATGTTGTATAGATGACATAAAGAGGTGCCTGTTAATGAAATAGAAATAGAAATTGTTATGTTGTGGTATGGAGGGATTGATAAATGTAGATTGAGGGGTATCTAAATAGCCCCAATCCTTTTTTCGGCCGATGAAAACAGACAGATAGATATCGCGATTAATGATCGATGGTCATTATCGAGGTATCCTATTGCAGGCCGTTTTCATCATACAAAAACGGACCGGCGATTGCGCGAAAACACATGGGAACGGGCATAAGTCCTTGATCCCATATCTACGCACACCACGCCTGTTTTCTCAGCGCGCCCGCAGCATGCAGCACGGCCCCCGCTGTTGATCTGTCGCTATCGACAAGTGTGCATGCCGGCCCTGCCACCGGGTCCCGTTGCTGCTGATGCCGTGTATACATCGTCTTAGTGTGTACCCTACATTAGAGTCAAACCCCCTACCCTATAGGCACAGGTCCAAATGAACTTGGCTAACTGCTTGCTGCACAGTTATCAACTGACAACTGATCAAGTAGGGCGGGGGCACGAGAAGGAGGGAGGAAAGGCAGGGCTGCAGCAGAGTGTAGAGCTCTGAGACAAGAGGGGCTGTGCAGCACAGAAGCATACATCCCAACCCTATCCGATTATGACAGGACAGTCCCGCTTTCCAGGCACTATGTCATCCACAAGTGCCCAGTGTCCTGCAGTGGGGGCAGGGTTTGTGAGGCCCCCTCTCCTCACTGCTCTACTTAGCAGACCAAGCGGTGAATATATGCTGCGTGCATGCTCACCGTGCCTGTTTGCTCAGGGGAGGGGGTAGTCACTTTCTGTGAGTTCATACCCCTTACAACAAGGCCATGCCCCCTTATTGGGAGAGTGCTCAGGGCACAACTGTCCATTTCTATACTTAACAAAAGCTGGGATGTATGGAGAAAGCTGAGAGGTGGGGGTGGAGGCACAGAATGGAAAGAGCGGGAGTAGAGACAGGGGCAGGGCATGAAGTCTGTAAAGAAAAATGGTGATGTAAACCGTGCTCCCAGTTCAGATTCAGTTGTCCAGCCCAGGGTCACCACACCTTACTCAGCCAATAATAAAATAACGAGAAGGCCACCAAGCGCTGGAATCTGTCTCTAAACGTCTTAAACAGAAGAGTTCAACAGTGGATTATCAGTATTGTACTTGAGACAAAAACAACTGATCATCACATGCCTTAAACTGTGCTAGACTGCAGGGAGAAATACACTATAAAGTTCTGTGCGTTAATATATTGCGTATATAGACAGACAGACACACAGACATGCCCACATATCTGAAGCTTCAAGACAAAGTTGTATCCTGGTCCTGCCAACCTATAAATGTTCTGACCCACAGTGCTCACTTACACTATGGTATGGTGACGTCTCTGACAATATGTTCATACTTGCCTACTCTCCCGGAATGGCCGGGAGGCTCCCTGAAAATCGGGTGACCCCCCTGGACCCTCGGAAGAGCAGACAAGTCTCCGGATTTTTAAGGTCCCCCATGTCCCGCCGCCCACTTAGTGAGTGAAGTAGGCGGTCCGGGCAGTTGATGGTGCGATTCTTGCTGAATCGCGTCATAGCCACGCCCCCTACAGTATAATGCCGGTAATATTGGCTTTACAGAGTGGGGGCATGGCTTCAGTGATGTGATGTGGTCACCACCACCCCATTTCACCTCTGTCCCGCCCCCTCTGCACATCATAACCCTGCTCCCCTGCTGAGCCGACCTGGCTGCTCACGGGAAGAGCAGCCAGGCAGAGGTGTATCTAGGGGACCGAGCGCCCCTGGCAAAGTAAGGGACTGGCGCCCCCCATCCCCCCATATTTGAAATAGGGAAGGTGCATGTGCAAAAAAGGGGCATGATCTTGTGGGAAAGGGGCAGGACCACACAATAGTACTCCCAATTCAAATTATGTTACATAGTAGTACCCCTTGTACACATTATGTCACACACTAGTGCGCCTTACACATCATGCCCACACAGTAATCCTTGTCACACTGTGGAGAAATCAGCAGCGCCTGGCGTGGCCAAGGAAGGGCACTGCCCAGTGATGCCACCCGCAGTCAGGGGGTATAATCAAATATTAATGGCAGTGAAAAGGTATCTCTGTGCACGACCTAGTAGTGGTGATGTAGTGATTAAGAATAACATTCTAGTAGTTTATTTAGAGTTTCTTCACTGTGGTGCTAAACATCGGCACCAACTCCTGGCTGCTGTGCGAATTACCAGCCCAGGCACTGCCACTACTAAGTCATTCCACTCCCTGGCCAAGGGTGGCACCACCAGGCAGCGCCCCCTCCTCGGCCAGTGCACCTGGTGAGTGCCATCCTGGCCAATGGGTAGATAACCTCCTGTCCCCAGCACATAGCCATAGTCCCCACCTCCTCCCAGCACATAGCCGTAGTCTCCACTCCCTCCTAGCACATAGCTGTAGTCTCCATCCCGCTCCCAGCACATAGCCATGGTCTGTCTCCTCCCTGCACATAGCCATGGTCTGCCTCCTCCCTGCACATAGCCATGGTCTGCCTCCTCCCTGCACATAGCCATGGTCTGCCTCCTCCCTACACATAGCCATGGTCTGCCTCCTCCCTGCACATAGCCATGGCCTGCCTCCTCCCTGCACATAGCCGTGGTCTCCCCCCTCCCTGCATATAGTCTTCTCCCCTTACAGCAGTCTCCCCCCCCCCCCCTGCATATAGTCCTCTCCCATTCCAGCACAGAGTCTCCCCCCTCCCTGCATAAAGTCCTCTCCCCTTCTAGCACAGAGTCTCCCCCCCCCCCCCCTCCCTGCATATAGTCCTTTCCCCTCGCTGAATATAGTCCTCCCTCCTCAAAGCACATATCAATTAATATGTTGCAGTACCTAGTGTGATGAGCTGGGCATCGCCTGGGCTGGAGGATTGCACAGTAGGCAGGAACACCACACTTCGTGAACAAAGTGAAAGTAAACTACAGCTCCCAGCGATTCTTGCTGCCAGCAGCTCCCAACAGCAAGGGCTGCTGGGAACTGTAGTTTACTTTCACGTTCTTCACTAGTGCATTGAAGTGCCGAACACAGGCGCCTGTTCCTGCTTACTGTGAGATCCTCCAGCCCTGGCTATGCCACTACTAAGTGATTCCACCCATTGGCCAAGGGTGGCACTGCTGGGTGGCGCCCCCTCCTCGGCTGGCGCCCTGGCGAGTGCCATCCTGGCCAATGGGTAGATACACCCCTGCAGCCAGGATGTCGACAAGTATGCTCATGTTTGGAGGTCACATTGCTTAAGTAAAACTTGCCCTTAGTGTTTAAAAATATAGTAATCTGTAATCCATCATTGGACTTTACAGTGGCAAACATACAATTGCACACCCCTTCCCATCATGTAGTACAGTTAGTGACTTGTGATTGGAGGAATGTAAAATTATGGCAGACTCCTGTCAGTGCAGCCGGTGATCTCCTGAATAGTGGGGAATAAACCCTGGGCCCCTGCTTACCTACTTTATAATGAGATAGTAATTACACGCTAACATACCTCTGACAAATATCAATGGCTATGAGTAGGCTGAGACCTTACTTAATCTACAACTACTGGGCAGGTAAAGTCTGCGGACTCCCCTAAAAGTGTTATATCATTTAAAACTTTCAGCAACTATTTTAGGTTGATACCAAAGTTTCCTATACATTAGATTATCACTATTTTAATTAAGGAACCTAAATGATTAATATTATACTAAGTGCACATGCACAGGTTATTATTAGATTGAAGGTTACACGATTAGTATTATTCGACTAAAGGATCAGTAATAACATTAGTTACACTAGAGTTTTCTAAACTCCGTCATTATAGTCCATGTTTTAAGGATGGGTTAAATCAAATTTATCGAGGTACTAATTAAGTCATATGTGCTTAAGCATGGATATCCTTAAAACCTAGACTGTAATGGCGGAATTGAGAATTTCTGAATTACACTAAAAATGGCACAGATTATTATAATTCTACTAAAGCAGATTATTATAATTCTACTAAAGCAGCACAGATTGTTATAATTCTATTAAAGTGGCACAGATTATTCTTAATATACTAAAGCTGTCACAGATCCAATTTGTCAGACTAGAGGAGGCACAGTATTGTGTCTACAAATCCAATGCTGAATAATGTTACGGTGTGTGGGCTGGTAACACCTACAGTTGATGACCACACCTACCCAATGGCCAGTCACACTGTATGAGGACTTCTGTCCTTGTATTCCTCTGGTGGGCCCTTCGTGTCCCAGTCCGACACTGTGTGTAGGCCTATGTAAGGACTGGGTACAAAATCCCTGTCGGTATCCCAATAGGATGCCGACAGTCAAAATCCCGCCGGATCCTGGTAAGTATTCAAACAATAGCCGTCCCCTCCTCCAGCCGAACCCTAAGGGGCCCTACTCACTGGCCGACCCGCCGCCGAGCTGCCCGACGGCGGATACGGCCGACGAGCGACCCGGCGGCGGGGGGGCAGTGACGGGGGGAGTGAAGTTTCTTCACTCCCCCCGTCACGCGGCTCCATAGAACTGCAGGCAAATATGGACGAGATCGTCCATATTGGCCTGCATGCACAGCCGACGGGGGACCAGCGATGAACGAGCGCGGGACCGTGCATCGTTCATCGCTGGAGCCTCCACACTGAAAGATATGAACGAGTTCTCGTTCATTTATGAACGAGATCGTTCATATCTTTCAAAAAATCGGCCAGTGTGTAGGGCCTACACCCCTTCCCCTACTGCCTAACCCTAACTCCCTATACTTACCGCCAGGATCATTCAGGATTCCACTGTCTGGATCCTTACTACATTCCCTATGTAGTTTTGAATGAAACACATTGATGACAGCTGCTGAACAGTTTACTTCAAACACAAAAAAGGACATTTGGCCCATTAGTACAAAGACATTATTACTAGAACACAGTCCTAACATCTGCCTATGCAGGACAACAGTACAAAGTAGACCACAGTAATAAACACCTACCACAATCTGTATCCTATATTGTAGGTTTGGTAGTAAAACAAACTCAACCGTATACGGTACCTTTTTTGTGCTGATACAGTGAACCTGTAAAATGGGAGAAATTTGACTTTCCAACACGATATTGATTATATTTAGAAATTGCAGCAGTTTTTTTTAATATACCACTTGCTTGTAAAGCCTGGAATACGGGAGGCTGCCAGTAATTATGTGCAGACTGGGAAAGTATGTTATGGATTTTTTATAAATGTTCTAGTAATACAGTGAACTATAAAACTAATGAACAAAGTTCATAGGGTTCGTTAAACTGCCATGTGCTTACATATTTATTTTCCTATTAGTGTTATAAGAAAGCTGAGAGGTGCTCACAAATCAATATTTAATTGCAGGACAGCCATTCTCTGTAGCTAAGTAGCCATTACTCGGCTGTGTGCAGTAGGATGATAGATAATATTCGCTCCTTTTTAAAAGTTAGTGGACAGTTGGGGATTAATCTTGCGTGTTCTGATAGCGAATATCACACAAGAAAAGTCTGTACATGCAGGGGCAGCACCGAGCATCTCTGAGCAAACGTTAGGGGCCCGGCAATGCCAGAAACCGGGCTGGGTGATGTTAGTCCACATGTGATAAATCCCCTAAAAATGTTTTATTGATTTTTTTTTATTTTTTTTTACTCACTTACTACAACCACTACAGGAGAGTTCTCCAGCCATGTATCGAGAACTTGTATCTACTGGACTTGCAGAGGAGCCTGTACCATGCACCCCAGAGGGAATTGATCACTCCGAGAGTGCATGCAGAGATCAGCGTGAATATAATGCTGAGGGGAACTTGCAGTTTTGTGTTTTGTGCTGTTCTGATGTTGGTTGTCACACTGATGTTCCTCCACTGAGTCTGCGGAAAATGCCAGGGTGAGCATGGGATGCAGCCAGATGGTTCCGGTATGAATGGTCGACAATCATTAGGTCGACCACTAATGGTCAACATTGACATGGACAAATGGTCGACACATGAAAAGATCGACATGGATTTTTGGACTGTTTTGGGTGTCATTTTTTTCCGTAACATGACCAGGAACCCCAATTAGTGTACCGCTACCGCTGCGCTTGGCACAGGTTACCGTTCCCAATCTTAGATTTATTTATCCCAAATATTCTTTAACCGCAAAAGTCACTATATAATTATGTCATAATTTAAATTATTATACATAGATCTATTTATGCTGTAGCTAGATCAAAAGGAACAAATGAAGTTTGTAGGTAAATTTGCCCTTCTAGGCATATAAGTTGGATGGCGATAACAGAGGCAGGCAGCAGAAAATACAGCTTTATTTAAATACATTTATTTAAACTGATCACAGGTTGCTTTAGCCTTTATTTTGTATTTTTTGTAAACATTGTATTAATAATGTTGTTTATTCATCAAAAAGCATAGAAGCCTCCCAGATTCCCGGACAGGCATGGCCAGAGAGCAGTCAGAACTGCAGTAGCATTATACCCTGTGGGGGTCATTCCGACCCGTTCGCACACATCGGTTCTTCGCTGCGGTGCGAACGGGTCAGAAATGCGCATGCGCGGTGGACGCATTGTACACATGCGTCGTTGCCTGGCAACGCCACCGCCAGTGAGAAATGTGATCGCAGCGGCGATCGCAAGAAGGACAGGCGGGAGGCGTTCCGGGGCGGACACTCACCGTTTTCCAGGCTTGATGAGTCCAACGCAGGAGGATCCAGGGGTTTGGAGGGCGGATGGCTGACGTCAGGACCGGGACCTTCATCGCTGGATCCGTTGCACTGGGTGAGTAACTGCAGCCCTAGTCTTGTTTTACTTGAAACTTTTTTAGCATAGCAGGGCTGCACAATCATTTGCAGCCCTGCTATGCTAAAATAGACTCCCCCATGGGCGGCTTCAGGTTGATCGCACGAGCAGCAAAAAGTTGCTACGTGCGAACAACTCGGAATGACCCCCCATTGTCAGAAGCCACATGTGCATTATGGGGTTGATTCAGGTTTGTAAGTAAAGCACAAATGGCAAGTAAATTTGTGTCTGGACACAGACATGTTGCCATGCAAGGGGAGCAAATGCATGTATATTCTTTCTGTGCAGGGTAAATACATGTAGCCCACAAATTTTAGCTTTATTTTACACTGCAATTTAGATTTTAGTTTGAACACACCCCATCCCAAATCTAAATCTCTCTGCACATGTAAAGGCCCATATAGACGGGCCGATGCGGGGAGAGATGTGGGCTGAGCGAAACATCTCTCCCGCCGCTCAGCACAGCGCGATGTGTGCTGAGCGTGCGGGGGGAGACGGGGGGGCCGCTCACTTCACCCGCTGGCCAATCTAGCAGCAGCGATAGCGATGCGCGGGGCTGCGCATCGCTATCGCTGTAAGGGGTACACACGGAGCGATCAGGCTTATATTCTAAGCAATCTAGTCAGATTGCTTAGAATATCGCTCCGTGAGTACCCCCCTTAACATCTGCCCCACCTTCAGTGCAACATGGCTTTGTCCAGTTGCTTACTGTTTTGCTTTAGTTACATACATGAATTAGGACTAGAGATGTGCAGCGGGCATTTTTCGGGTTTTGTGTTTTGGTTTCGGTTCCGCTGTCATGTTTTGGATTCGGACGCATTTTGGTAAAACCTCCCTTTCGAATTTTTGTCGGGTTCGGGTGCGTTTTGGATTCAGGTGTTGTTGTTTTTTTTCTTTTCAAAAACAGCTTAAATCATAGAATTTGGGGGTAATTTTGATCCTATATTAAACTCAATAACCATAATTTCCACTCATTTCCAGTCTATTCTTCACACCTCACAATATTATTTTTAGTCCTAAAATTTGCACCGAGGTCGCTGGATGACTAAGCTAAGCGACCCAAGTGGGCGGCACAAACACCTGGCCCATCTAGGAGTGGCACTGCAGTGTCAGACAGGAGGGCAGATATCAAAAAAAGGCCCCAAACAGCACATGATGCAAATAAGAAAAAAAGGTGCACAGAGGTTGCTGTAGGCCTAAGCTAAGCGACACAACCACCTGGCCCATCTAGTAGTGTCACGCAGTGGCTGAATGTCAAGAGTGGGCCGCAATTGTTCGGTCCACTGACAGCATCTCCAGCACGCTCCAGTCACTTTAAAAAAAAAAAATCTGCAATTGGTGGACTTATACGGCAGTACCCCAGGACTAATACAGCAGTACCCCATGACTCATATGGCAGTGTCGCACAGGATGGCACTTCTCAAAAACTAGGCCCCAAACAGCATGCAAAGATGTCGAAGAGGTGCAGTGAGGTAGCTGTATGACTAAGCCAAGCGACACAAACAATTCCGACTGGAATTATACGTCCAAATCACTGGAATTAAATGGCAATATCGCTGTAATTAATAATGATAAATTACTGGAAATAATTGGCAAGATCACTGTAATTATACGTCCAAATCACTGGAATTAAATGGCAAGATCACTGTAATTAATAATTATAAATCACTGGAATTAATTGGCAAGATCACTGTAATGAATAATTATAAATCACTGGAATTAATTGGCAAAATCTCGCTATCACCTGCCTAGTGTAGTGGAATCTAGATGGAATTTGGTACCGGGGACACAGTAACTTCATAAATTGTCTAAATCCCACTGCACTAATGGTGGATAACTTGCGCACGTCTAACAGCGCACTGATTATACTGAGCACTGATTATACTGAGCACTGATGATACTACGGAGAACTGACACTGAGCAGCATGATGCAGCACAAGACACTGTACTAGTATTAGTGAGCAGCACAAAAGCCCTCTGGAATTGTCACCCCCCAGATACCACTGTGACTGGAATGATGATGACCTATGCACAGTGACAGGACACTAACACAGCACCCTACAGCAGCAAGATGCAGCACAAGACACTGGACCATTAGTAATATACTGTAGTATACTGAGCAACACAATGCAGCCCAAGACAATGAGCAGTGATACTGAGCACTGATGAGGATACTAGAACTGACACTGAGCAGCAAGATGCAGCACTGGACTATTGTACTGTAGTATACTGATCACCACAATGCAGCACAAGACAATGAGCAGTGATACTGAGCACTGATGAGGATACTAGAACTGACACTGAGCAGCAAGATGCAGCACTGGACTATTGTACTGTAGTATACTGATCACCACAATGCAGCACAAGACAATGAGCAGTGATACTGAGCACTGATGAGGATACTAGAACTGACACAGAGCAGCAAGATGCAGCACTGGACTATTAGTGTTGTGCTGCATTGTGGTGACCAGTATACTACAGTATAAGACAATGAGCAGTGATACTGAGCACTGATGAGGATACTAGAACTGACACAGCAGCAAGATGCAATTTCCTTACAAAGAAATAAGGTTCAAAAAGGGTTGAGATTACCTAAAGGATAAAAAGTAAAAGGGGCAGACTAGATGGACCAAGTGGTTCTTATCTGCCGTCAAATTCTATGTTTCTATGCAGTACTGGACTATTGTACTGTAGTATACTGGTCGCCACAATGCAGCACAAGACAATGAGCAGTGATACTGAGCACTGATGAGGATACTAGAACTGACACAGAGCAGGAGAGACACATTACCAGTATTACTGAGCAGCAATAAGTAAGCACTGATACTGAGCAATGATATTGAGCTTTCCACTGAGAGAACGTAGCCACGTCCTCTCTGCTCTCTCTCTACAATGCACAAGTGAAAATGGCGGCGACGCGCGGCTCTTTATATGGAATCCGAATCTCGTGGAAATCCGACAGCGGGATGATGACGTTTTGCCTCGTTCGGATTTTCCGAGTCAGGCGGGAAGACCCGAGCCTGCCTCAGACCCGTGTAAACCACGTGGCGTTCGGAGGGGTTTGGTTCTCGGCGAACTGAACCCGCTCATCTCTAATTAGGACCTATATGCCATCAGAACCCTGAATTTCTATAGTATAAGACCACACCAAACACAGCAGATAAGGCAGTTTTGTGTGGAGGACAAGGTAAGGGAAAAGAAATAGACAGTAAAGTAACACAAATTAAGAATGCGGCAGTGCCAAGGGAAATGGGTAAGGATGATGTGGGGTACACCAGAAAATAAAACCATAACACACTGTTAAAGCAAACACAAAAGTAAAATACGGTGGCAGACATAGGCAATATTAAATTCAGTAGTTAAGTCAAAGTGAAGGTTATTTCAATCTAAAAATGTGGTCAACGCTCCAAAAACTGAAATTTTGGGAGGTTTACCGCAATATATATGGATCCCCATAAATATTAATAAGGAGTTGCAGCAGATATCGGAGATCCCCGCGGCACAGCAGCCCCGATAGAATTCTGTGGGGCTGCAGTGTGCCTGTATGAAACAAACTCCGGAAAGAGTAATTTCTGCAGCAGGTTACATTGGTTTCCACAGGGGTCTAGAGTGGATCTTGATCCAGAGGCACCAACCGGCTAAAGCTTTAGGCTGTCCCAGGATGCATTGGGGCCTCCTCTATAACCCCGCCTCCAGGCACTGTGAGCTCCGTTTCAGTTGGTGCTGCCGCAGGGGTTCACTACGGCTGGCCGGCGGTCGGGCTCCCGGCGCCCAGCATACCGGCGCCGGGAGCCCGACCGCCGGCTGACCGACAGTGTGGCGAGCGCAAATGAGCCCCTTGCGGGCTCGCTGCGCTCGCCACGCTACGGGCACGGTGGCGCGCGCCACACTATTTTATTCTCCCTCTATGGGGGTCGTGGACCCCCACGAGGGAAAATAAGTGTCGGTATGCCGGCGGTCGGGCTCCCGGCGCCGGTATACTGAGCGCCGGGAGCCCGACCGCCGGTATACAGAAGACCACCCCTGCCGCAGCAGGTCACCTAACAGGAGGGTTGCACTGGGCAGCCATGAAAAAGCTTTTTCTGACAGAAATTTTTTTCAAAACTGGGTTGTCAGCACTGTATGTCATGGTGACACTTCAGCGCTGCAGCTCCATCACCTCCCAAGCGGCGTCGCATACTCCCGTGGCCTGTTCCCGGGTACTTGTGGTGGAGAAGCTCCGGCTTTAGGCACACTGTCACAGCTGCTTTCCTGGTTCGCGTGGCTGCTACGGGGAGGAGGTAAAAGGGTCCGCCAGACGGGACCCGCCATTAAATCGCGTTCAGTCCGCGACCTAGGGAGACAGGATGCGGCACTGGCGTGGATACTGTCACTGAGCAGGGACCCGACTAGACCACCAGGGCGTATTGAGTACAGGTCGGGTGTACTAACACCCCATTTAATAAGGCTCACAGTACCTGGGTTGGAAGTCCAGCATAGGGGAGTCGGCGCTTGACCTGTAGCCCCTCCCCTGGCCCAGGGCGAAATCTACTGCAGATTTTTCCACCCTGGAGCTGCCTCACACTCTCCCTCTCCCCTTGACTGAGACTATGGGTGCCATCTTATAAGCATAGTTGCGGCTAGTCTCTAGGACTGCAAGGCAAGTCATCTGTATACATCGCTGTGACTTTACAAATACTCGAGTATTCTACATGTCTTTTAAACAGACAGCGTTAGTTAAGAAAAAGTGTACATATTACAGGATATATGGGCCCTCATTCCGAGTTGATCGCTAGCTGCTTTAGTTCGCAGCATTTAGGTAAAAAAGCGGCATTTCTGAGCATGCGTACGGGCCGCAGTCCGCACACGCAAAGTTAATTCACACAAAACCATGCAGTTTTACACAATGTCTTGCGGCGCTTTTCAGTCTCACGGCTGATCGGGGAGTAATTGACAGGAAAGGGGCGTTTCTGGGTGGTAACTGAGCGTTTTCCGGGAGTGTGCTAAAAAACGCAGGCGTGTCGGGTAAAAACGCTGGCGTGCCTGGAGAAACGGGGGGGTGGCTGGCCGAACGCAGGGCGTGTTTGTGACGTCAAAGCAGGAACTACACTGTCTGCAGTGATCGCAAGGTAGGAGTAGGTTTGGAGCTACTCAGAAACGGCATGACATTTTTTTTGTAGCAGTTCTGCTAATCTTTCATTCGCACTTCTGCTAAGAGACACTCCCAGAGGGTGGCGGCTTAGCGTTTGCACTGCTGCTAAAAGCAGCTAGCGAGCGATCAACTCAGAATTAGGGCCATTGTACGAGTATTCAGATATATACCTCTGGTCCAGAACTCTATATACTAGTCCAGTGCAGTTTTATTGTCATAATAATTATCTGTATTGCCTGTGACTGTGTGTGCCGGTATTTGCTGTGTGGTTTCACTTTCAGTGTTTCCCAGATATATCTATCACTATATTCTGTACCCTAAGGGACTAGGTGCGTCAGGGTTATATATATATATATATATATATATATATATATATATATATATATATATATATATATATATATATATATATATATATCACACACACACACACACCCAGTGCTCAAAAAAAATAAAGGGAACACTTAAACAACACAATGTAACTCCAAGTCAATCACACTTCTGTGAAATAAAAATGTCCACTTAGGAAGCAACACTGATTGACAATCAATTTCACATGCTGTTGTGCAAATGGAATAGACAACAGCTGGAAATTATAGGCAATTAGCAAGACACCCCCAATAAAAGAGTTGTTCTGCAGGTGGTGACCACAGACCACTTCTCAGCTCCTATGCTTTCTGGCTGATGTTTTGGTCACTTTTGAAAGCTGGCGGTGCTTTCACTCTAGTGGTAGCATGAGATGGAGTCTACAACCAACACAAGTGGCTCAGGTAGTGCAGCTCATCCAGTATGGCACATCAATGCGAGCTGTGGCAAGAAGGTTTGCTGTGTCTGTCAGCGTAGTGTCCAGAGCATGGAGGTGCTACCAGGAGACAGGCCAGTACATCAGGAGACGTGGAGGAGGCCGTAGGAGGGCAACAACCCAGCAGCAGGACCGCTACCTCCACCTTTGTGCAAGGAGGAACAGGAGGAGCACTGCCAGAGCCCTGCAAAATGACCTCCAGCAAGCCACAAATGTGCATGTGTCTACTCAAACGATCAGAAACAGACTCCATGAGGGTGGTATGAGGGCCCGATGTCCACAGGTGGGGGTTGTGCTTACAGCCCAACACCGTGCAGGACGTTTGGCATTTGCCAGAGAACCATTAGGTAGCGAGATGAGATCCTCAGACCCCTTGTGAGACCATATGCTGGTGCGGTTGGCCCTGGGTTCCTCCTAATGCAAGACAATGCTAGACCTCATGTGGCTGGAGTGTGTCAGCAGTTCCTGCAAGACGAAGGCATTGATGCTATGGACTGGCCTGCCCGTTCCCCAGACCTGAATCCAATTGAGCACATCTGTGACATCATGTCTCGCTACATCCACCAACGCCACGTTACACCACAGACTGTCCAGGAGTTGGCGGATGCTTTAGTCCAGGTCTGGGAGGAGATCCCTCAGGAAACCATCCGCCACCTCATCAGGAGCATGCCCAGGTGTTGTAGGGAGGTCATACAGGCACGTGGAGGCCCCACACACTACTGAGCCTCATTTTGACTTGTTTTAAGGACATTACATCAAAGTTGGATCAGCCTGTAGTGTGTTTTTCCACTTTAATTTTGAGTGTGACTCCAAATCCAGACCTCCATGGGTTAATAAATTTGATTTCCATTGATAATTTTTGTGATTCTGTTGTCTGCACATTCAACTATGTAAAGAACAAAGTATTTAATAAGAATATTTAATTCATTCAGATCTAGGATGTGTTGTTTAAGTGTTTCCTTTATTTCTTTGAAGTGTGTGTGTGTGTGTGTGTGTGTGTGTGTGTGTGTGTATATGTATGTATGTGTGTGTGTATATATATGTGTGTATATATATATATATGTGTGTGTATGTATATATGTGTGTGTATATATGTATGTATGTGTGTATATATATATATATATATATATATATATATATATATATACATACAATTATAGTGCGTCGCAGTATTTACCTATTACATGTATTCTACTGTGTACTCGGTCAATAATACCAGATTTATTCGCTGGTGTTGTTTACTGTGTCTACAGTCACATACTAACAGATTTATTCGCAGATATTGTACTCTGTGTGGCTTTATCGTACTAATTCACTCTGTTGTTGCATTTGTGTGCAATGTCTAACAAGAAGGGCAGTAAGTCTGTGGATGCTCCTGCATCATGCAGAGCATGCGCCAAAGATTCACCAGAGGGGGAAGCTGTGTATGATGGTCTGTGTACTATGTGTCATATATCTTCCAGTCAGTCTGCCGCTCCTGTAGCCAATCAGGAGCCACCCTGGGCTGCGTTCACAAACCTACTGGGTACTCTGGTGAAACGCCTTACGCCTCCTATGGGACCACCTGTGCCATTACAGCCACAAATTGCCTTGGGTGGAAAATGTGTCTAACCAGTTGCAGCAATTAAATCATTCCTTGGTGAGACAAAAATCTACCGCAGGTCACACTCGTGTCTCTGGGTCATCAAAGCGGGCTGCTTTCTCCTCACAATCCACGAATCTCTCAGATGTTTCATCTGAAGAGGAGGGGGAGCATACTGTCCTGTCAGACACTGAATCAGGGGTTTCTGATGAGGATTCTCCATTGCAAATTGATGTCCCTGCCCTTGTGGTTGCTTTTAAGCAAATCCTACAAATCCCTGATGATGAGGATTCCACCACTGTGGCTAAGAAAACTGATATGTTTAAACGGCAGAAGGTGGTTAAAAATCTATTACCGCACTCTGACCATATGGTGGACATCAGACAGGAGTCCTGGTCTAATCCAGGGAAGAAATTCCCTCTGTCTAAACGGGCCTTGGCTCGCTATCCTCTCTCTACAAGTTATGTAACAAGTGGGAAAATTCACCGCCGGTAGATCCTCATGTCACCCGCCTAGTGGTGTCGTCCACTCTTCCTGTCACCACTGTCACTTCACTGAAGGAACCGACAGATAAGCGTGTGAAGGGATGCCTGAAATCTATTTACTCCCTTACAGGTGCTGTACATAGACCCACTATTGTGACCTCTTGGGCTGCCAAAGGAATTGAAGCATGGGTTCAGGCATTAGAGGAAGAGCTGCCTGATGATGATATAATAATAATAATAATAATAATAATTAAACAGTACAGGGAGACAAAACTTAGCATTACAGTAAATAAATAACGAAAATAGAGTACAGGTAACAGAGCACCACAATTCTCAAAACATAATAGAGCTTAGATGTAAGTAGCGAAGGATTAATCACCGTACTACTTGGGGCTGGCAGCCATAGATAAAGAAAAGCCTTTACCAATAGGCGAAAAAGCGAGTAAAGATGGTCGCTGAGTAACATAGTAACATAGTTTCTGATGTTGAAAAAAGACAATTTGTCCATTGAGTTCAACCTATTGGTGGTCTCCTACACTGTATTATTTATTAGCACTAATTTTATACGTTGAAAATTATTAAAAAGATGGCCTTTATTTATTTATTTATTTATTTATTTATTTTAAATATAGTGGGCAAGTAGGAGAGAGCTGTGAGTGAAATGTGTCTGGAAGAGGGCTTTGACAACAAGAAGAAAGAGGGTCCTTCTCTGAAGAACTAACAATCTAGTGGGAAGGGGCGACAGACATATAACATGAGGTGCAAGCAAGCGGGAGGTAGCCTGATAGCAGGATGTAAGCATAGCAGAGATGTTCAAGGCAGGAGGCAGGGGGATGGAGCCTCAGGACTAGGTTATGCATCAGAAGGGTATGCTTTGATGAATAGGTGGGTTTTTAGTGCCCGTTTGAAGATTTGCAAGGTCGGGGAGAGTCTAATGGAGCAGGGGAGCACGTTTCACTGATGGGGTGCAGCACGGGCAAAATCTTGAACTCGAGCATGGTAAGCAGTGACCAGGGTAGAGGAGAAGCGTCGGTTATTGGCTGACCGTAGGGGGCAGGAGGGAGTGTGAAGGGAGATGAGGTTGGAGCTGTAGGGAGCAGTGGAATTAGAGATGGCCTTGTATGTGAGGGTGAGGAGTTTTAAAGAGGATTCCATAGGGGAATGGGAACCAGAATTAATTTTGTCGAAGGGAGTGGCAGATGTGGAGCTGCGGGAGAGGTAGATAAGCCTAGCTGCGGAGTTGAGGACAGATTGGAGGGGAGCGAGTGGTGAGATGATCAGTGAGTGGATGATCAGTTTAGTTGCACTCTGGGAGAGAAAAGGATTGATGCAAGCAATGTTGCGTAGCTGGAACCGACAGGGTTGCGCCAGAGCTTGAGCGTGGGGTGCAAAGGAGAGGGAGGAGTCAAGAGTGATGCCCAAGCAGCGGAGTTGGGGTATGGGGGAGATGGTGGTGTTGTCAACAGTGATAGAGATATTGGTAGGGGTGTTACTCTGGTGGGGGAAAGATAATGAGCTCAGTTTAGTCGATGTTGAACTTCAGAGAGCGCTCAGACGTCCAGGAGGAGATGGCGGAGAGGCAGCTTGAAACATTAGTGGACAGAGGGGGACAGATCAGGAGAGGAGAGGTAGAGTTGTGTGGCATCAGCACAGAGGTGGTATTGAAGGCTAAAGTAGTGAATGAGGCACCCAGGGAAGAGGTGTACAGGGAGAACAGAAGGGGGCCGTGGACAGAACCCTTAGGGACACCAATAGGAAGGATGGAAGGGTGTGAGGTGGTGCCGGAGGCAGACACAGAGAAGGAGCAGTTAGTGAAGTAAGAGGTAAAACAGTCAAGGACAGTGCTAGAGAGGCCAATGTTTTGGAGTGTGCGGAGGAGAAGAGGGTGATCCACGGTGTCAAAGGCAGCAGAGAGGTCCAGAAGGATAAGCAGAGAAGTGGCCCCTGGATTTGGCCGAAAGCAGGTAATTGGTGACTTTCACCAGGTATATTTGACAATGCCAGACAATACCTGTCTCACATTACCACCACCGCCTATTACATTCAGGAGGTCGTCCTCTGAGGTGGGTGTTTTGGCAGCCAAGGCGTCGACTACGTCTGTCCTGGCTCGCCGTATTCTGTGGTTGAGGTCATAGAAGGTGGACCTGGACTCCAAAAAGACCTTGGAGGTACTCCCCTTTAAGTGGGACATTTTATTTGGGGAAGACTTAAATAAAATTGTGCCTGTATTGGCGGCTGCTAAGACTGCCTTTCTCCCAAATACTAATAATCCTTCTGCACAGAAGGCTAAAGGTACCACTTTTCGTTCTTTTCGGCCTCAAGGGAAAGCAAAAGGTCAGGCATACCTGAGACTATCTCATGCTCCTAAAACCACTAAGCCCAAGGCAATGCAGTTCCGGGTGGCCCGTCAGCCTGCTTCTAAACAAGACAAGCCTGCCGCATGACGGGACGGGGGTGGTAGGCCGACTTCTGCAGTTCACCCAGGTCTGGTTAATAACCACTTCAGACGCATGGGTGCGAGAAGTTGTCTCTCGCAGGTACGCAGTCTCCTTCAAGAGACGTCCCCCTTGCCAGTTTTTGCACCACGGTTATCCCTTCGGATCCGTTAAAGGCGCAAACTCTGCAAAAGGTTGTGATTTCTCTCCTGAATACAGGAGTGGTATTGCCGGTTCCTCTGGCCCAGAGAGGCAGAGGTTACTACTCGACCCTGTTTCTAGTTCCGAAACCCAATTGGTCTTTCCAGCTTATGCTCAACCTCAAAGCACTGAACAAGTTTGTGAGAGTGTCCAAGTTCTGTATGGAAACACTGCGCTCAGTTGTACTGGCTTGGAACCCGGATACTATATGGTATCCCTGGATATGCAGGATGTGTACATGCACATACCTATTGTCATCTCACATCAGCAGTATCTGTGGTTTGCTATTGACAACCTCCACTATCAGTTCCAGGCTCTGCCATTTGGATTGGCTACGGCTCCTCGGATCTTCACCAAGGTCATGGCCGCCAGGGAGTCAGGATCCTGCTGTATCTGGACGACTTGCAGATTCTGGCAAACTCCCACGATGTCCTCCTCAGTCATCTGCAACTGACGGTAAGCTTCCTACAAGCCCTTGGGTGGCTCATTAATTGGAAGAAATCCCCGCTGGTCCCAGCTCAGCATGGTGCACCTGGGGGCACTCCTGGACACACACAGTGAACGACTGTTTCTGTCTCCAGTATAAGCCCTGAGACTTCAAGACAGGATAAGATGCTTCCTTTGTTGCCCCAGAGTGTTGATGCATCGCCAAGTGTAAGTACTTGGCCTGATGGTGTCGGCATTCGACATGGTAGAGTACGCTCAATTTTAGTCTCGCCCTCTGCAGAGGTTAATCCTTTTCAAGTGGGACGGTCTACCTCATCGGATCAGATCTCACATGATCACTTTGACTCCAGAGGTCTGTCGCTGACCTGGTGGCTACAGAACCAGCAATTGAGCAGGGGCCATCCCTTCTGGATCCCCAACTGGGTCCTGCTGACACGGGACGTCAGTCAAAGGGGATGGGGTGCGGTGTTAGAGCAACACTCTTTTCATGGTCGCTGGAGTCACTCCTCCCAATAAACATTCTGAAGTTGCGAGCGGTGTTCAATGCATTGACTCTCGCCCTACCTCTAGTACAGAACAGGCCGGTTCAAGTATGGTCAGACAATGCCACCATGGTGGCATACATAAACCATGGAAGTGTCAAAAATCCTTCGTTGGGCGGAATGTCATCTGTCGGCAATATCGGCAGTGTTCATTCCGGGTGTCCTAAACTGGGAAACGGGCTTCCTCAGTCGCCAGGACGTGCACGCTGGAGAGTGGAGTCTTCATCCAGAAGTCTTTCAACTCCTGGTGGACAAGTTGGGCCTACCAGACATATAGACCTGATGGCGTCTCGACACAATCACAAGGTTCCGGTCTTTGGATCAAGGACCAGGGAACCTCAAGAAAGCTAGGTGGCTGAGTTATATATCCTCAGTTAAGATGTTAAGACATGTCAGTACTGTCAATACTGCAATATTTTATTATTCTGAGAATGAAGCACAAAGCAAGGTTATAGCATATCCTTACAGACAGCAAATCAACCAAAATTTCAAAATTACTTTGTGGTCCTTTTACAAAGGGACAAACTTTGGATCAAATTTACTTTAACCATTTGTCCTGCTTATTGATACTGCATTGATTATAACATAATTATTCAGTTCCCTCTTCTTGTTAATGGTGAATGGACGCAATTCATTATTAATTGCCTTTCTGCATGCCCTGGGGCGGTGGGGTGGATTAAAAGGAATACATATGCTATCCTGGCGTATGGGATGCCGGCGGTCATATGACCATGCACTGCCCCGCAGTCGTCCATCGTTGGTCCATCATCGTTTATACATACAAGCCAATTTGGACGATATAGATTTAATATACTACATGTCATAGGGTGGAATTCAAATGTTTGAAAAGTCGGTTGGGTGTCTATTTTTTCCTGTCTATTAGATAGGAAAAAAACAGACTCCCAACTGACATTTCAAACATTTGAATCTCCCCCATAGTGTTCAAATCGGTCATAGACATCGTCCAGTGTGTATGCAAAAACCGTTGTTGAAAAATCGCCCAACGAGAATATTGTGGTTCGTCAAAATCGCTGAAACTGCCAAGTGTGTAGGGCCCTTATGTCACGATCCGGGTATCTGGACGCCATTATTTACCTTTCAGGTGTCTCCTGAGGCTGGCCCAGCGTCCTAGGCCCGGTTCCCAGCTGTGTTGCTAGCATTCATATGTCATGTCTCATCTCTGCTGATCCGTGGATATCGTCTTGGTATTCTCAATGCATTGCAGGTTATGTGGCACGCCTCATCTACTGCGGCCGCGGCCGTCCGCGCTGGAGGTCTGAGACGCAAGTCGGCGTTCTCTGTTCACCGCCGCCATTACAGAGGAATCTCCATGTGGTGTTACAAACAAGGTTTCCCTCCACTGGCCGGTATGGGCACAGCCATCTTAGTTCTAGTCACATGATCCTGTCCTCCAATCCATAGCTCCGCTGAAGTCTGCCTAATTGCTTATCCAATCCCTGCATACCTAAGGATATAAAGGGATTGAGCCTGAACCAGGAAATCGTCAGTGCTTTGGTTGTCAAACCTTGTTTCCAGTCTCTCTCTCCTGTGGTTGTTTCCATTTCAGGTTTCCAGCTCCTGTTTCCAGATTCCACTAAGAGACCCGCACCAGCCTACCATCCTGCGGTGCAGCCTGACTCTACAGTCTCCTGTGTTTGCTCCAGTCTCCGGCTACAGTCTCATCTGCTTCCAGCGGTCAGCTTCCAGCAGTGATCAGCTATCTTAAAGAGCCGGTGCTTTTCCAGCTATTACCTGCATACCATCAGTTACCTGCATACCATCCGTTACCTGCAAACCATTGGTTTCTACATCTTCGCTCCCTAGCTTCATTCTACTATTGGCTGGTTCCATCCAGCATCTACTCCATGTCTTAACACCTGGCTGGTTCCATCCAGCGTCCTCCGCAGCTGCCTCAACTACAGTGTTACCAGCTTCCAGTGAAACATCTGCTGGTGTGTTCCTTGGCTATATCTCATACTACGGACGGGTCTGGTAAGGACATTCCATCTCTGGGACATTAAGAACTGTACCTACTGCTACCAGTACCCTGTGGCCGTTGCCAACCCGTAGTTCTCCAGGAACTGTTTTTACCAAATCTGCTGTATATCTTCATTGACTTATTACTGCTGTGATTACATGGAGTTCTGTTAATAAATACTTATTGACTTTTAATCCTGGTTGTCATGGTCACGCCTTCGGCAACCTTTCTACATCCTACTCGTATGTCCAGGGGTCTGATAAATCCTGCGAAGTTTAGCTTCACCCCAGCCCCTACAACTGAGGCTTCCCCCTGTCAGCTCAGGCCCTCAGTTGTGACACCTTAACCCTAACCCTTCCCGGGGGTGACTAACCCTCCTTTCCCTGCAGCCTAACCCCAACCCTCCTCCCCTCAGATCCCAGATTAAAACATAGCACGTTCTGTTATTGTACTTCTAGATAAAAAAAAATCCATAAATTTTCTCTGCACAGTTAAGTTTTTGAATTGTGTGTTGTAAAAGTTATAACTATGTCTGTTACTGACCTTACATGACAATGACGTAGTTTATGGGTTAGTATGTATTAGTGATGAGCGAGGTTCGGTTTTACTCGGTTTTACTCGGTTCTCAAAACGGCATCTTATTGGCTATCCAAAACACGTGACATCCGTGAGCCAATAAGATGCCGTTTTGAGAACCGAGTAAAACCGAGTAAAACCGAGTAAAACCGAATCCGCTCATCACTAGTATGTATACATAGTCGTTTAGACTAAAGCCTTGGTAAGCACCTGTTGTGCTATATGGATATCTTCAAATAAATGTGTTTTAATTATCAAAAGATGGTAAAAGCAGCCGGTATGTGCTGTCTGCAGGCAGAAAGTACAACCTATAATACCACCTGCGTAATATTTCTGAAAAGCTTCAACAACATACAGGTAATGTGTAGAGGAAAACGCGTACTTTGTCCTTGCTTTAGCAGAGCCTTTAAACCACGCTCTTTAATGTGCCTCAGATTTTCCCTGCAGCATAGGAACTACGTGCCTAATGAGCATTCCCATAGACCTCTGTTATATGCTACCATGTGTTAGCAATTCTGCACACTGCAAGCAATGTTGAAATTCACATGAGGCAAAGCAGATGCTTGACAGAAAGTGCGTGTGCAGGTCCAGTCACTTTACATTTATTTTGGTCTATCAGCAGTAAAGTGTTTTTAATAGGCTTTACCAATGGGTACATTAAGTGTGTTGTATCTAGCCACATAAACTATTGTGGATCGCTTCTGGAGGCTCTAAACATGACCACACATACAGGCTGATGGACCATCTTCTGAACACTTTTACCAACATCTCTAGTAATGGTCTGATCCATTTAATTCTGCTTATTGGGTAGAACAGTAAATATTATATCCTGTGTAGCTTGCGTTAGGTGTGTTTTGGCGATATTCAATTGTTGCGCGCACCGGCATGCCACTAGATCGTTGCTCTGTTCGGGTACGATATCTGCCAGCGCCTGCATTTCAGCTTGCACTCCCAGGGGGGTGGCCAGCTGAAAGGCATGAAGTGTCCTTTTTGAACAAACCCCCCCCAAAAAACAATTGAATTGTGCCCGCGACCTCCCGTCACTTTAGACAAGCGATCAGGCGTGTAAAACAATTGAATGCCGCCCTTTGTTTTTAATGCATCTGTGCTGTCTGACACTTCCATTGGTGGGTCCATGTTTAAAAGAGATTTCTATGTACAGATATCTACCTTTTATAATTTAAGTACAATGGGCGGAATTCAGTTGTTATAAGGTGACGGGAGATGGTGGGGTGATATTCAATTGATCCTTTTTAGCACAGAGTTCATGCCCATAGAGATCGAGATTAGCCACATAAAGCAGCTAAACCTGATTAAAGTGCTGGGCGCAATCGACAAACAACCAAACGGGCCACTTTTCGTGCTGGGGAGACAGAAGGAGGGGGGGGGTTTGCTGGAGAGGGAGAAGGGGGGCTGGCTGGAGAGACAGAAGGAGGGGTTGGCTGGAGGGACAGGAGGGGTGTTGGCTGGAGAGACGGTAGGATGAGCTGGAGAGGCAGAATGGGGCTGGCTGGAACAGCAGAGACACTGGGGCTGGAGTTGCAGAGAGTTCCCCCAGCTGTGCTATTGCGCACGTGTCATCGGGATTGGAAAGGTGCAACAGTGTATTGTCGCTCTGCAGGGGGTGGGGGGCTCTGCCTATTTTGTAAGTCCCGGGCCCCACAAATTCTGATGGCAGCACTGCATGTATGAGACAGACAGATTCCCTCTACTAGCATTCCAAGCTGACATGAATGTCATCTCACAATGGTTCCCAACTTTAGGCGTCTGAGGGAAAATAGCTGGTCGGGATGTCCTTCCTTCTTTCCTCTTTAACAATCCTGACCTCCCGTTCCTGGAAGATCGGGAGCAATAAAGAATTGAATATCGCACATAAAGTTTATAATAATCTGTCTTGTGGGAAAAATGTATTTTGACAATAGCTTAGAATTTGAGTTCATATAAAAAGCCATAGTAAGTGTCAGAGCATTCACATACAATGTAGAGAATGCTGAGGGTCAGCCTGAATTCCTGAATAGTCTTAGTAGTGACCACTTGTTCTGGAAACTCGCCAGCAGGTGTCCAGCTGGAAGGAATTCTAATATAAGCAATGGGGTCATTCCCTATAGCTGGAATTCCAAAATAGAGGTTGGTACAGTATGTCAAAGCTGAAAATAACTTACTGAAGCTGACCCTGAAATCCAAACACCCCAACACAGAGCTCTGCACTGTCTGAGAATGTAAAAGTCAGAGCACATTTCCTTACGTACTGAACGCTGAATATGTGCATTTTCATTTTTGTTATAGGCAAAGAAAAAAGAACATGCATTGTATCAAGCAATCTGCCTGTTTGTTTTTTTAACACTAATTTCTCTTACATCCTAGAGGATGCTGGGATCCACATTAGTACCATGGGTTATAGACTGGTCCCTTGGGAGCCATGGGCACTTTAAGAGTTTAATAGTGTATGCTGGCTCCTCCCTCTATGCCCCTCCTACCAGACGGTAGCTAGGGGAGCTCCTAGGAGTTCTTTTAGTATTTTTAGTTTTATTAAGAGTTAGGCAACAGCCTCCCTGCTTCGTGGGACTTAGGGGTGGGGGGGGGGGGGGGAGTAGGATCCAACCCTCTGAGGTTAATGGCCCCTATCTCCGCTGACAGGACACTGAGCTACTGAGGGTGTCGATTGCAAGCCCCCGAGGTGACCGCTCGCTCCCGCAGCACTGATGCTACCCCCTAACAGAGACAGAAGACGTCGGTAGTGAGTTGGACTCCGGCACCCCAACAAGCGGGGAGCCGGTGAGAATGGCGGCATCAGGGTGGGGCTCAGAGGTACTGTGGTGCGGCGCTGTGAGAGGTGCCCTGGGCCAGCGCAATACCCTACAGACTGGTCATCTAAGCTATCAGGGACTCTGTACTGCTGCTAGCATGCGATACATCAGGCCAGTATAATCCTTACAAGTGCGGGAAGACATGCCATTTTAGGGGGAAGAGCTTCTCCTCAGAGCGGATCCAGCACTTACCAGCGCCGTTTTCTCCCTGCAGATCACAGATCAGAGACGCTGACCCTTCACATAACTCCAGCTATCCTGTGCGGTAAGGACAAGGTAGTCTATTAAGGTTACTCAGTCAGTGCCAGGCTTTTATTATATATCTGCCTACTGGGGCGCTGTGTGTGCTGGCTCCTTAACTCTGTCTCTCTGAAGGTACTTGGGGGAAACTGTGACATTTTCCTGTGTGTGTATGTGTATGAAATATCTCACATTGCCATGTCTAGGGATTCTGTGTCTTGTGCTGCAGAGTATGTATCTTCTCCAGAAGAGTCTATCCTTATACTCAGGAATGCAATATACTGTCTCAGCCTTCTGAATTCGAACCCCAGTGGGTGGCTTCTATTAAGGGAATGATATCCCAGATTTCTTCTAGGATAGCTCATAATGAGACTGAAACACAGGATTTGAAAAAATCTGTAGAGGTTTTGTCGTATTCTGGTCCCAATTCTTCCTCAAAATACCCTGGTATATGCCCAAAAAAGCGTGCTCTTGCCCAGATAATGCAAGTTGACACGGATACAGACTAAGGGGGTGCAACTCATGATTGAGGCCATTCGGGATGTTTTACACATTGCTGACAAGGTACCTGAACAGGTAGAGGAGGCTTACTTTACAGACCATAAGAAAGACTCCCTTACTTTCCCTGCGTCTAAGGAATTAAACGCATTATTTGAAAAATCCTGGGAAGACCCGGAGAAAAAATTCCAGATCCCAAAGAGAGTTCTTGTTGCTTTTCCTTTCCCTGAAGAGGATAGGAAAAAGTGTGAAAACCCCCCTATTGTAGACGCTTCTGTATCTAGATTGTCTAAAAAGGTGGTTTTACCTGTCCCTGGGTCTACCGCTTTGAAAGAGCCGGCAGACCGCAAGATCGAGACTACGCTCAAATCCATATACACCGCTTCAGGCGTGGTGCTTAGGCCCACTATTGCTTGTGCATGGATTTCTAAAGCCATAGTAAAGTGGTCAGGCACATTACTAGAGGAATTGGATACTATAGATAGAAGTGACATTGAAATGTTTTTACGTCACATACAGGATTCTACAGGTTTCATGGTGGAGGCCATGAAGGACCTTGGTCATCTGGATGCACGGACATCTTCCATGGCTGTCTCGGCACGCAGGGGACTCTGGCTGCGCCAATGGTCTGCGGATGCGGAATCCAAGAAGAGTGTGGAGAACCTACCCTTCACAGGTCAGGCTCTGTTTGGGGACGCGTTGGATGCGTGGATTTATACGGCAACTGCGGGCACATCAACCTTTCATCCCTCAGCCACTCTGCCGACGAGGAAATCTTATGCTATGTCTACTATGCAGTCCTTTCGGACCGCAAAAGTTAAAAAGTCCAAGCCCCCTTCCACTTTCTTCAGAGGTGGTCGGGGAAAATCCAGAAAACCTGTACCATCAGGTTCGCAGGAACACAAGCCCGATTCTGTTTACTCAAAATCCTCAACATGACGGTGGACCTCCGAGCCTGGAGATCGGACAGGTGGGAACACGTCTAAGACATTTCAGTCAGGTCTGGGCATCATCAGGCCTGGACCCCTGGGTACAAATATATTGTGTCCCAGGGATACAGACTGGAGTTTCAAGAACTCCCACCTCACATATTTTTCAAATCCGGCTTACCAGCTTTGCTGGCAGAAAGGATTATCCTACAGGAAGCCATTCAAAAATTGGAAGAGGCAAATGTCATTGTCCCAGTTCCACCTCATCTGGAAAACAAGGGTTACTACTCAAACCTCTTTGTGGTACCGAAACCGTACGGTTCAGTCGGACCGATATTGAACCTGAAATCTTTAAACCCCTACTTGAGGGAATTCAAGTTCAAGATGGAGTCTGAGAACAGTGATCTCAGGTCTGGAGGAGGGGGAATTTCTGGTATCCCTGGATATCAAGGATGCGTACCTCCACATTCCAATTTGGCCGCCTCACCAGGCTTATCTCAGATTTGCGCTGTTGGACTGTCACTATCCGTTCCAGGCACTGCCATTTGGCCTATCCACGGCACCGAGGGTGTTCACCAAGGTAATGGCAGACATAATGCTACTCCTACGCAAGCAGGGAGTGAATATAATTCCGTATCTGGACGATCTGCTGATAAAAGCATCTTCCAGGGAGAAGTTGTTGCAGAACATTGGTCTCTCAACTCGACTACTCCGGGATCACGGGTGGATCCTGAATTTTCCAAAATCACATTTGGAGCCGACAAGGAGATTGTCTGTCTTTCCTAGGAATGATCCTCGACACAGAAGTGCAGAGGCTATTTCTACCGGTGGAAAAAGGGTTGGTGATACAATCAATGGTACGGGATGTCTTGAAGCCTGCCTTGGTATCTGTTCATCAGTGCATTCGCCTTCTGGGAAAGATGGTTGCCTCCTGCGAGGCTCTACAGTAAGGAAGATTTCATGCACGGCCCTTCCAACTGGACCTCCTGGACAAGTGGTCGGGATCTCGCCTACACATGCATCAGAGGATACGTCTGTCGCAGAAAGCCAGGATTTCACGCCTTTTGATGGCTACAAATGCCTCACCTTCTCAAGAGCTGCAGGTTCGGGATTCAGAACTGGATCCTTCAAACCACGGATGCAAGTCTCAGAGGTTGGGGCGTGGTCACCCAAGGGGAAAACTTCCAAGGAAAGTGGTTAAGTCCGGAATCCATCCTTCCAATAAACATTTTGGAACGAAGAGCCCTGTACAACGGACTTCGACAGGCGGCACATCTTCTACAAAATCAGGCCATTCAGGTGCAGTCGGACAATGTAACAACGTTGGCCTCCATAAACCGACAAGGCGGAACGAAGAGCAGAGCTGCAATGTCAGAGGTGACAAAATCCTCCTCTGGGCAGAAAGGCTGGCGCTGTCAGCGATCTTCATTCCGGGTGTGGACAACTGGGAAGCGGACTTCTTCCACCCTGAGGTGTTCGTAGAGGTAACAAGTCTTTGTGGCGTACCTCAAATCGACATGATGGCCTCCCGCCGCAACAAGAAGCTTTGCAGGTACTGTTCCAGGTTGAGAGACCCACCGGCAGTGGCTGTGGTCGCACTGGTGACTCCGTGGTTCTTCCAGTCTGTGTATGTGTTCCCTCCAATTGACGGCATGGAGGTTGAACGCCAGATCTTAGCTCGGAAAGGCATTCCAAACAAGGTTATTCCTACCCTGATCCAAGCTAGGAAAGAAGTAACGTCTAAACATTACCATTGGATTTGGAAAAAGTATGTGTCTTGGTGTGAATCCAAGAAGTTTCCTATGGTGTAGTTTCAACTTGGGCGGTTTCTCCTCTTCCTGCAAGCAGGTGTGGATGTGGGCCTACATTTGGGCTCCGTAAAGGTCCAGATTTCGGCCTTGTCCATTTTCTTCCAGAAACAATTGGCTTCCCTCCCTGAGGTTCAGACTTTTTTGAAAGGGGTCCTGCACATCCAGCCTCCCTTTGTGCCTCCTACGGCACCTTGGGATCTTAACTTGGTGTTGCAGTTCCTGCAGTCGGATTGGTTTGAGCCCCTACAGGACGTTGAGGTCAAGTTTCTCACTTGGAAGGCGGTCACACTGTTGGCATTAGCATCTGCTAGACGTGTGTCTGAATTGGGGGCTTTGTCCTGCAAAAGCCCCTACTTAATTTTCCATGAAGATAGAGCTGAGCTCAGGACGCGTCAGCAGTTTCTTCCAAAGGTTGTGTCGGCTTTTCATATCAACCAACCTATTGTGGTGCCAGTGGCTACTTACTCCTCAATTACCTCAAAGTCCTTGGATGTTGTGAGGGCTTTGAAGATTTATGTGAAGAGAACTTCTCGTCACAGGAAGTCGGACTCTCTCTTTGTCCTGTATGATCCCATGAACATTGGGTGTCCTGCTTCTAAGCAGATGATTTCTCGCTGGATCAGGTTCACTATCCAGCATGCTTATTCTACGGCAGGATTGCCGTGTCCAAAATCTGTTAAGGCCCACTCTACTCGTAAGGTGGGTTCTTCCTGGGCGGCTGCCCGGGGTGTCTCGGCTTTACAACTTTGCCGAGCGGCTACTTGGTCAGGGTCGAACACGTTTGCTAAGTTTTACAAGTTCGATACTTTGGCCTCTGAAGACCTAAAGTTTGGACTATCCGTTCTGCAGGAGCCTCAGTGCTCTCCCTCCCGTACTGCAGGGACGTGCGGTGGGGTGAGGCAGAGCCTTTCCTGACATACTAGCGTTTGTGCCAACATTTTGACTGTATAAAGTATATGGAAAATACTACGAATTTGTTTGAAATATCTTCTTTGCATTATTCTAATAATTTTTATAGCCAAAACTCTGGAGTGAAAAGTCTATGGCAGGTGAGGCAGTGCCTCACCTGCTTATCTTCTCCGCACCTCTCTGATTAACACTAACCAAATTTCTAGGAGTTTATACTCCTGCACCTGTGTATAATGCCCAGATGTACCCTTTGGCTCATATATTGCATGTAAATCTGGCTCTGGTGGTAGCCAGTGGCTCCTAAGCCATTTAGCTCACCGCATGTCCCTGCCGTACTGGGAGCTTTGGTACATCCTCATGGTACTAATGTGGACCCCAGCATCCTCTAGGATGTAAGAGAAAATAGGATTTTAATTACCTATTGGTAAATCCTTTTCTCGTAGTCCGTAGAGGATGCTGGGCGCTCGCCCAGCGCTTCGTTCTCCTGCAGTTGTTACTTAGTTCGGTACTACCTTGTTACTTGGTTAAGTACTGTTGTTCAGTTGTTGCTGACTTGTTCAAGCTAGTTAGCTTGGTTTGCCTTGTTGTTTGTGAACATGTGTGTATCTCACCACTATCTGTATTTCCTTCTCTCGAAGTATGTCCGTCTCCTCGGGCACAGTTTCTAGACCGAGTCTGGTAGGAGGGGCATAGAGGGAGGAACCAGCCCACACTATTAAACTCAAAAGTGCCCATGGCTCCCAAGGGACCCATCTATACCCCATGGTACTAATGTGGACGCCAGCATCCTCTACGGACTACGAGAAAAGGATTTACCGGTAGGTAATTAAAATCCTATTTTCTTTAAGTAAACAATGGGCGATATTCAATCGTATATCACTCTCGATCTCCCATCTAAAGTGATGGGAGATCGGGGGCAATATTCAATAGTTTCTTTTTATTGCACTTATCGTGCCCAGAGAGGTCAAAGCGGCTAAACCCAACCAAACCAATGGGAGGATGTGAAATGTCCCGTATGAGTGCTTAAACGGGTCACATTTTTTCACTTATTTCAGCTCACTACCCTGCGGGGGTGAGAACTGGAATGCCTGCGTGACAGCAGCAGATCGAGCCCAAATGGAGCAACAATTGAGTAGCTCTCTTGGGCACTATCTACTGGCTGCTGGCAAGGAGGGTGTGAGCTGAAATGCTGGCGCTGACAGCAGATCGCGACTGAATTGAGAAACAATTGAATAGCTCCGTTAGACGACATTTACTATATGCCAGTGGAAAAAAAAACAATTGAATATCGCCTTAAGATTGGAAACCATACCCTGTATAATAAAATGCCAACCACTGTAGTAAAGATGCTTGACTAGAAGACAGTAAACCATTTAAAGGGAGAATTACAGATGTATTCGTATATACTGTACCTATCCTTGCATTGTGAGAAATAGCCTTGTTTAAGTAACTTTTTGCCATGCCAAAACACTGGGCCTGATTCATAGTTGGATGCTGTTGGTGCAGCAGCTGCAATTTTTGCAGTTGTATACTGTATATTCGAAAATGTTAATTCAACAGCTAACACAACTTGTATGGAGATGCCCTCGGAGCCGTCGCAGCTGTCTGCAACTGCGTACACATGTGTAGCATTGGATGCAGATCATGAGTGAATTTATGCATTGACGCCGTAACTGAGACGCAGGAGACATGTTATCTGCATGCGGAATTGCAATGGCTGCCTGAGAATACACCCTGAAAACTGCCTGAACACACTCTGTTACCACCTACAAAATGGTTGCTTCCTGTGAATCACTTGCAGATTAATTCTCTATGGATCCATAGTCTCAAGTCAATAGCTGCTCATACGTATTGCGGCTTGAATGCATGTGCAGACCAGTGACAATAGCTAAACTGAGCGAACGTCGGGATAGCATGCTACTATGAATCAGGCCCAATAATCCTAAATCCCTAGTACACTGTAAGCGAACGAATACGCCAAATTAAGGAAAAAGTACACAATCCAAGGTAAAGGCAAAAGACAGGTCTGATACAAATGACCCATGCATCGTTGTGCTTAATCTAATGCTGGTCATACATTAGTACGACCAGCATCCGATCTGTTTCCTCATTAGATTTCTCTTCAATCCCCCCGGGAGACCCTGGTACACAATTTTGGAGTTTTATGTGCATACTATGAAGCATACAATAGAAACATAGAATTTGACAGCAGATAAGAACCACTTGGCCCATCTAGTCTGTGAGGCACACAATCTATCAATCGATTGTGTGCCTCACAAAAAGCACATGATCACCTGGAAGGAAATGCCACTCAATGATGCTGATCGTATACGATGCGTTATATGTGCATGAAACAAGGTACGATGTGCATATTATTATGACTGATAATATGGGCTGCACATATGATCTGAGGATGCGTCATTCGACCTACGGGGCCACACATCTCATCATAATCGTACAGAAACCACGTACAATGTGCACACAATGCATCATACGACGCGTTGAAATCCATACATTTGTACGCGATATCGCATAGGTATATGGGCAGCATATGACTTTATATCAAATCCTTTGCCACAAAAGTACTTGTCCTAGGTACTTGGGGCCTAATTCAGCATGGATCACTCTTTTAGAAAAATCGCAAATTGAGTGATTATCGTACGACAGCACATGCGCAAGCGTCAGAAATTGCATACTGATCGTAATCGCAATGTAGTCGCTGTTTGACAGGAAGTCAGCGTTTCTGGGCGGAAACCTGACATTTTCTGGATGTACAATAGACGGGGGGGGTGTGTGTGCAAATACTCACCCATAATTTCCCTTCAGCACACTAGAAATTACCTGTAACCATACCTGAACCTATCTGGTAATAGAAATTCAGAGAATTAGTCACACATGTTTGCAAACACATGTTTAGCTGCTGAGCCACTTCATGGCTTCTCCGATATCAGCAGTCCTAACACTACATAATAGCAGTGCCCACATACTGCTCCCTACTGTGCTGAAGGTGACCCCTCCCCCTTTCCAGCACCTGATACATAATTATCTCCAGGAATGACCGAGCAACTACCATTGTTTGTCTGCTTGTGTGCGAGAGGCATTGAATGGGAGCAGTATTTGGGAGACATGCTGTTCCTTGTAGTGCCAATGGGAGATCCTCGGGGTGGCTCACGGGTAAGTTAGCTCTCTGTCTGGATGTGTTTTAGTAATAGCCTTTATCATGAGGCCTACTGTGACAAATTACATGGCCCTATGTGGGCACTGCTATTATGTAGTGTTAGGACTGCTGATATCGGAGAAGCTGTGAAGTGGCTCAGCAGCTAAAGATGTGTTTGCAAACGTGTGACTTACATTTGCTTAGACCGCAAAAAATATTCGATATTCCAGAAATCGCGTATGCAAGTGTGATTAGCTAGCGATCTGCGATGCATTCGCAAACTTTCAAGGGGCGTTTTTTCTACCTATCAGGGCGGCGCCTTTCTACTCGCAGACAACTGCAATTTCTCAGAATAGCGATCCATGCTGAATTAGGCCCTTAGTACACTATAAGTGAATGAAGTAAGATGCAAATATGATTAAAAGGAAAAATTGCACAGCACAGGATGTGCGTCAGTTGCATAGCTCTATATGGTAGAAAAAGGATCGGTTTATGAGGAGCAAAAAAAGGATAGGTTTATGCAGAGCAAAAAGGACAGCTTTATTTGGACACCTCTTTCTCAAAGGCCACTTTTGATTAATTCTAGGGGTATACCACTGAAAAAAATACACTTTAGAAAAGAACATTGGCTTTTAACATATACAGATGTGTCCTCTTACATCTTTGCTCCACGCACTACAAGTCTCATTACACAAAACGCGTGATTGCCGTGTGACTTGGTATCACCGAGCAACTTTTTTTGCATTGTTTTTCTGCAAAAATGTGTCTTAGACGCAAAGTAATGTAATAGGACGCACAAGCAGCTGCTGATCAAAACTGTGACTAAGACTGTATTTGCATACAAAATGCTATGCTACAGTGTTTTCATGGAAAACACTGTAACGTGGCATTTCGGATGCAGATAGATCCGCTATTACACACAGAATATAGGCATGCTGCTTATCATTTTAATCAGCAGCTGCTTGTGCTTATCCTAATACATTACTTTGTGTCTAAGACACATATTCGCAGAAAATAAAATGAAAAAAAAGACACTCGTGCTACTGAGTCCCGACACGGCATGGCGCAACTTCAAGGGCTGAGAGGACACGTGTATTGGGGGAAATGTAATTAAAAGAGAAGAACCTTCAGGAGTGAAAAGCAGATGTGTTTTACAATGCTTCCCGATGTTTCTCCTGTATTTTTTCTTTTTTTTTTTCTTTTTTTTCCTTCAGGCAATCCAACTTTGCCGCCTGAAAAAAAAAAAGCCTTTTCTCCTGAAAATTACATAGGTTCAGTGAAACCTGTGTGTTTTTGTAAGAAACTGACGCTGTTTTCATGTTTCTCCTGGCAGGAAAAACATAATCCTCAATAAACTGCGGCTCGCGCTGGTTTATTGGGGATAATGGAATAGCCCCGGGTGTGACAATTATTCCCAGTCACTGACTGCGGGTAATTGAATTCCCCCCCATTATTGTATAGATTCCCCATATTTACTAAGCATCAGCTGTAGAAACTGCCTAACCCGCTAAAGTACATGAAGTGGGTGCAATAGCTGAGATGGTTTCAAAATCATGCTGCTTTTGGTATCCTGCCAACCCGAAGTAGAGGAATAACCTTACACTTATAATGAAGGCAATTGTTATAAACTGCAATAGAAGTCATAAACTGTTACAGTGATAATTCTCTTTATGAGGATGTACTATTTTACTAATATTTTAGTGGAAAATTATTGTTTTATCTTAACGAGAGCAGTATTATTTGTTAATTTTATTAAAGGGGCAATATTAAGTAATTATTCATTGGTGTTTAAAAATGCTTTTAATGATGGAGAACGCATGATATTTTTTTATGATGTAGGTACCATTTATATAGCAATAAAATAGTAAATGCTTCCCTATCATTACAATGCCTATATTAATACCAGTTTTTAGTTTTTGCTCATCGGACAGTTGTGTAAATCATGCCCTTATTGGTTGGTGGTGTGAAATGTGCTGACCAATGGCTGAGAGGATTGAGACTTGCTCTGCCCTTTCTTGGTAGCACACAGACGAGGTACCGCTTCTCCCTATAGGGAGTGCAGAGCACATTCACCAAGCTGCTGTGGGAGTGTTACTCTTCCGGTTCCAGTGCACACTGAAGTGGCCGGAGCAGGCCACGGATGGGCAGCTCGTTGATGTGTCTATGTGTCAGATAGCGCTTTCACATCACAATGCTGGGTCGCACCTGGGATTTGGAAATTGGTCCTTCCCGGATGAGACCCAGCATTGGACTATTTCGGGCTGGCTTCCTGACCCGGGTCGGGTTGCCAGCGCGGGTGTCTGCCTATACTGTGAACGGGTCGCATCGACCCGACAACCTGTTCACACTGCACCTCACCCGATAATAACCCAGGAATAACCCTTCTTTATTCCCGGGTTGAAATACCGGGTCAGGCGACTCGGGAATTCGGGAGTGACCCCTTTCACACCGCACAGCGACCTGCGTTGTCCCGGCAATATACTGTGTCGATAACGGGTTATTTTTGCGGTGTGAAAGGGGTAAGAGATGTGGTACTTACGAGAGTAGACAGACAGACTGACCTGACACTGATTGTTGATATTTATTTTTCCAATTTGCATCCCTAATTGGACCAGACCAAAACATGAGGGGGAGATGCCGGCAGCAATGGTGAGGGGTGCAGCCAATATTGTTGTGTTTAGGGCAGACTGACCCCTAAACTCACCCCTGTATTTTAATGCCATTATTTTCAGTGGAGCTGCCTTGAGGTCAGTACTTACTACTAAGGTACTGACTAAGGTCGTCACAAGCAACCAGCATGTAAACATTTGTAGAGATTTGGGCCGCATTCAGAGCCGCATGTTAAAATTAGAGATGAGCGGGTTCGGTTTCTTTGAATCCGAACCCGCACGAACTTCACTTTTTTTTTCACGGGTCCGAGCGACTCGGATCTTCCCGCCTTGCTCGGTTAACCCGAGCGCGCCCGAACGTCATCATGACGCTGTCGGATTCTCGCGAGACTCGGATTCTATATAAGGAGCCGCGCGTCGCCGCCATTTTCACACGTGCATTGAGATTGATAGGGAGAGGACGTGGCTGGCGTCCTCTCCATTTAGATTAGATTTAGAAGAGAGAGAGAGAGAGATTGCTGTGATACTGTAGATTAGAAGAGAGTGCAGAGTGCAGACAGAGTTTAGTGACTGACGACCACAGTGACCAGTGACCACCAGAGACAGTGCAGTTGTTTGTTTTATTTAATATATCCGTTCTCTGCCTGAAAAAAACGATACACAGTCACACAGTGACTCAGTCTGTGTGCACTGCTCAGCCCAGTGTGCTGCACATCAATGTATTGTATATAAAGCTTATAATTGTGGGGGAGACTGGGGAGCACTGCAGGTTGTTATAGCAGGAGCCAGGAGTACATGATAAATAATATTATATTAAAATTAAACAGTGCACACTTTTGCTGCAGGAGTGCCACTGCCAGTGTGACTAGTGGTGACCAGTGCCTGACCACCAGTATATTAGTAGTATTGTATACTATCTCTTTATCAACCAGTCTATATTAGCAGCAGACACAGTACAGTGCGGTAGTTCACGGCTGTGGCTACCTCTGTGTCGGCACTCGGCAGGCAGTCCGTCCATCCATAATTGTATTATATACCACCTAACCGTGGTTTTTTTTTTCTTTCTTTATACCGTCGTCATAGTCATACTAGTTGTTACGAGTATACTACTATCTCTTTATCAACCAGTGTACAGTGCGGTAGTTCACGGCTGTGGCTACCTCTGTGTCGGAACTCGGCAGGCAGTCCGTCCATCCATAATTGTATTATAATATATACCACCTAACCGTGGTTTTTTTTTCGTTCTTTATACCGTCGTCATACTAGTTGTTACGAGTATACTACTATCTCTTTATCAACCAGTGTACAGTGCGGTAGTTCACGGCTGTGGCTACCTCTGTGTCGGAACTCGGCAGGCAGTCCGTCCATCCATAATTGTATTATAATATATACCACCTAACCGTGGTTTTTTTTTCGTTCTTTATACCGTCGTCATACTAGTTGTTACGAGTATACTACTATCTCTTTATCAACCAGTGTACAGTGCGGTAGTTCACGGCTGTGGCTACCTCTGTGTCGGCACTCGGCAGGCAGTCCGTCCAACCATAATTGTATTATATACCACCTAACCGTGGTTTTTTTTTCATTCTTTATACCGTCGTCATACTAGTTGTTACGAGTATACTACTATCTCTTTATCAACCAGTGTACAGTGCGGTAGTTCACGGCTGTGGCTACCTCTGTGTCGGCACTCGGCAGCCCGTCCATAATTGTATATACCAGTGACCTAACCGTGGTTTTTTTTTCTTTCTTTATACATACATACTAGTTACGAGTATACTATCTCTTTATCAACCAGTCTATATATTAGCAGCAGACACAGTACAGTGCGGTAGTTCACGGCTGTGGCTACCTCTGTGTCGGCACTCGGCAGCCCGTCCATAATTGTATATACCACCTAACCGTGGTTTTTTTTTCTTTCTTTATACATACATACTAGTTACGAGTATACTATCTCTTTATCAACCAGTCTATATATTAGCAGCAGACACAGTACAGTGCGGTAGTTCACGGCTGTGGCTACCTCTGTGTCGGCACTCCGCAGCCCGTCCATAATTGTATATACCAGTGACCTAACCGTGGTTTTTTTTTCTTTCTTTATACATACATACTAGTTACGAGTATACTATCTCTTTATCAACCAGTCTATATATTAGCAGCAGACACAGTACAGTGCGGTAGTTCACGGCTGTGGCTACCTCTGTGTCGGCACTCGGCAGCCCGTCCATAATTGTATATACCAGTGACCTAACCGTGGTTTTTTTTTCTTTCTTTATACATACATACTAGTTACGAGTATACTATCTCTTTATCAACCAGTCTATATATTAGCAGCAGACACAGTACAGTGCGGTAGTTCACGGCTGTGGCTACCTCTGTGTCGGCACTCGGCAGCCCGTCCATAATTGTATATACCAGTGACCTAACCGTGGTTTTTTTTTCTTTCTTTATACATACATACTAGTTACGAGTATACTATCTCTTTATCAACCAGTCTATATATTAGCAGCAGACACAGTACAGTGCGGTAGTTCACGGCTGTGGCTACCTCTGTGTCGGCACTCGGCAGCCCGTCCATAATTGTATACTAGTATCCAATCCATCCATCTGCATTGTTTACCTGAGGTGCCTTTTAGTTGTGCCTATTAAAATATGGAGAACAAAAATGTTGAGGTTCCAAAATTAGGGAAAGATCAAGATCCACTTCCACCTCGTGCTGAAGCTGCTGCCACTAGTCATGGCCGAGACGATGAAATGCCAGCAACGTCGTCTGCCAAGGCCGATGCCCAATGGCATAGTACAGAGCATGTCAAAACCAAAACACCAAATATCAGTAAAAAAAGGACTCCAAAACCTAAAATAAAATTGTCGGAGGAGAAGCGTAAACTTGCCAATATGCCATTTACCACACGGAGTGGCAAGGAACGGCTGAGGCCCTGGCCTATGTTCATGGCTAGTGGTTCAGCTTCACATGAGGATGGAAGCACTCAGCCTCTCGCTAGAAAACTGAAAAGACTCAAGCTGGCAAAAGCACCGCAAAGAACTGTGCGTTCTTTGAAATCCCAAATCCACAAGGAGAGTCCAATTGTGTCGGTTGCGATGCCTGACCTTCCCAACACTGGACGTGAAGAGCATGCGCCTTCCACCATTTGCACGCCCCCTGCAAGTGCTGGAAGGAGCACCCGCAGTCCAGTTCCTGATAGTCAGATTGAAGATGTCAGTGTTGAAGTACACCAGGATGAGGAGGATATGGGTGTTGCTGGCGCTGGGGAGGAAATTGACCAGGAGGATTCTGATGGTGAGGTGGTTTGTTTAAGTCAGGCACCCGGGGAGACACCTGTTGTCCGTGGGAGGAATATGGCCGTTGACATGCCAGGTGAAAATACCAAAAAAATCAGCTCTTCGGTGTGGAGGTATTTCACCAGAAATGCGGACAACAGGTGTCAAGCCGTGTGTTCCCTTTGTCAAGCTGTAATAAGTAGGGGTAAGGACGTTAACCACCTCGGAACATCCTCCCTTATACGTCACCTGCAGCGCATTCATAATAAGTCAGTGACAAGTTCAAAAACTTTGGGTGACAGCGGAAGCAGTCCACTGACCAGTAAATCCCTTCCTCTTGTAACCAAGCTCACGCAAACCACCCCACCAACTCCCTCAGTGTCAATTTCCTCCTTCCCCAGGAATGCCAATAGTCCTGCAGGCCATGTCACTGGCAAGTCTGACGAGTCCTCTCCTGCCTGGGATTCCTCCGATGCATCCTTGCGTGTAACGCCTACTGCTGCTGGCGCTGCTGTTGTTGCCGCTGGGAGTCGATGGTCATCCCAGAGGGGAAGTCGTAAGCCCACTTGTACTACTTCCAGTAAGCAATTGACTGTTCAACAGTCCTTTGCGAGGAAGATGAAATATCACAGCAGTCATCCTACTGCAAAGCGGATAACTGAGTCCTTGACAACTATGTTGGTGTTAGACGTGCGTCCGGTATCCGCCGTTAGTTCACAGGGAACTAGACAATTTATTGAGGCAGTGTGCCCCCGTTACCAAATACCATCTAGGTTCCACTTCTCTAGGCAGGCGATACCGAGAATGTACACGGACGTCAGAAAAAGACTCACCAGTGTCCTAAAAAATGCAGTTGTACCCAATGTCCACTTAACCATGGACATGTGGACAAGTGGAGCAGGGCAGGGTCAGGACTATATGACTGTGACAGCCCACTGGGTAGATGTATGGACTCCCGCCGCAAGAACAGCAGCGGCGGCACCAGTAGCAGCATCTCGCAAACGCCAACTCTTTCCTAGGCAGGCTACGCTTTGTATCACCGCTTTCCAGAATACGCACACAGCTGAAAACCTCTTACGGCAACTGAGGAAGATCATCGCGGAATGGCTTACCCCAATTGGACTCTCCTGTGGATTTGTGGCATCGGACAACGCCAGCAATATTGTGTGTGCATTAAATATGGGCAAATTCCAGCACGTCCCATGTTTTGCACATACCTTGAATTTGGTGGTGCAGAATTTTTTAAAAAACGACAGGGGCGTGCAAGAGATGCTGTCGGTGGCCAGAAAAATTGCGGGACACTTTCGGCGTACAGGCACCACGTACAGAAGACTGGAGCACCACCAAAAACTACTGAACCTGCCCTGCCATCATCTGAAGCAAGAAGTGGTAACGAGGTGGAATTCAACCCTCTATATGCTTCAGAGGTTGGAGGAGCAGCAAAAGGCCATTCAAGCCTATACAATTGAGCACGATATAGGAGATGGAATGCACCTGTCTCAAGTGCAGTGGAGAATGATTTCAACGTTGTGCAAGGTTCTGATGCCCTTTGAACTTGCCACACGTGAAGTCAGTTCAGACACTGCCAGCCTGAGTCAGGTCATTCCCCTCATCAGGCTTTTGCAGAAGAAGCTGGAGGCATTGAAGAAGGAGCTAAAAGGGAGCGATTCCGCTAGGCATGTGGGACTTGTGGATGCAGCCCTTAATTCGCTTAACAAGGATTCACGGGTGGTCAATCTGTTGAAATCAGAGCACTACATTTTGGCCACCGTGCTCGATCCTAGATTTAAAGCCTACCTTGGATCTCTCTTTCCGGCAGACACAGGTCTGCTGGGGTTGAAAGACCTGCTGGTGACAAAATTGTCAAGTCAAGCGGAACGCGACCTGTCAACATCTCCTCCTTCACATTCTCCCGCAACTGGGGGTGCGAGGAAAAGGCTCAGAATTCCGAGCCCACCCGCTGGCGGTGATGCAGGGCAGTCTGGAGCGACTGCTGATGCTGACATCTGGTCCGGACTGAAGGACCTGACAACGATTACGGACATGTCGTCTACTGTCACTGCATATGATTCTCTCAACATTGATAGAATGGTGGAGGATTATATGAGTGACCGCATCCAAGTAGGCACGTCACACAGTCCGTACTTATACTGGCAGGAAAAAGAGGCAATTTGGAGGCCCTTGCACAAACTGGCTTTATTCTACCTAAGTTGCCCTCCCACAAGTGTGTACTCCGAAAGAGTGTTTAGTGCCGCCGCTCACCTTGTCAGCAATCGGCGTACGAGGTTACATCCAGAAAATGTGGAGAAGATGATGTTCATTAAAATGAATTATAATCAATTCCTCCGCGGAGACATTGACCAGCAGCAATTGCCTCCACAAAGTACACAGGGAGCTGAGATGGTGGATTCCAGTGGGGACGAATTGATAATCTGTGAGGAGGGGGATGTACACGGTGATATATCGGAGGGTGAAGATGAGGTGGACATCTTGCCTCTGTAGAGCCAGTTTGTGCAAGGAGAGATTAATTGCTTCTTTTTTGGGGGGGGTCCAATCCAACCCGTCATATCAGTCACAGTCGTGTGGCAGACCCTGTCACTGAAATGATGGGTTGGTTAAAGTGTGCATGTCCTGTTTTGTTTATACAACATAAGGGTGGGTGGGAGGGCCCAAGGATAATTCCATCTTGCACCTCTTTTTTCTTTTCTTTTTCTTTGCATCATGTGCTGATTGGGGAGGGTTTTTTGGAAGGGACATCCTGCGTGACACTGCAGTGCCACTCCTAAATGGGCCCGGTGTTTGTGTCGGCCACTAGGGTCGCTAATCTTACTCACACAGTCAGCTACCTCATTGCGCCTCTTTTTTTCTTTGCGTCATGTGCTGTTTGGGGAGGGTTTTTTGGAAGGGACATCCTGCGTGACACTGCAGTGCCACTCCTAGATGGGCCCGGTGTTTGTGTCGGCCACTAGGGTCGCTAATCTTACTCACACAGCTACCTCATTGCGCCTCTTTTTTTCTTTGCGTCATGTGCTGTTTGGGGAGGGTTTTTTGGAAGGGACATCCTGCGTGACACTGCAGTGCCACTCCTAGATGGGCCCGGTGTTTGTGTCGGCCACTAGGGTCGCTAATCTTACTCACACAGTCAGCTACCTCATTGCGCCTCTTTTTTTCTTTGCGTCATGTGCTGTTTGGGGAGGGTTTTTTGGAAGGGCCATCCTGCGTGACACTGCAGTGCCACTCCTAGATGGGCCCGGTGTTTGTGTCGGCCACTAGGGTCGCTAATCTTACTCACACAGTCAGCTACCTCATTGCGCCTCTTTTTTTCTTTGCGTCATGTGCTGTTTGGGGAGGGTTTTTTGGAAGGGCCATCCTGCGTGACACTGCAGTGCCACTCCTAGATGGGCCCGGTGTTTGTGTCGGCCACTAGGGTCGCTAATCTTACTCACACAGCTACCTCATTGCGCCTCTTTTTTTCTTTGCGTCATGTGCTGTTTGGGGAGGGTTTTTTGGAAGGGACATCCTGCGTGACACTGCAGTGCCACTCCTAGATGGGCCCGGTGTTTGTGTCGGCCACTAGGGTCGCTTATCTTACTCACACAGCGACCTCGGAGCAAATTTTAGGACTAAAAATAATATTGTGAGGTGTGAGGTATTCAGAATAGACTGAAAATGAGTGTAAATTATGGTTTTTGAGGTTAATAATACTTTGGGATCAAAATGACCCCCAAATTCTATGATTTAAGCTGTTTTTTAGTGTTTTTGGAAAAAAACACCCGAATCCAAAACACACCCGAATCCGACAAAAATAATTCGGTGAGGTTTTGCCAAAACGCGTTCGAACCCAAAACACGGCCGCGGAACCGAACCCAAAACCAAAACACAAAACCCGAAAAATTTCAGGCGCTCATCTCTAGTTAAAATAATTAGGTGATTGTTTGATAAGGTCTGAAGAGCCATACGACGCAAGTGTTACCGGAAGGTATGCACAAAGGTGCTTTTGCAGTTTTTATTATATTTATTGTTTTGTTGTGATCCCTGGCATAGCAACAATAGTAGTGTTAGTTGCAATTGGGAAGGGACACCACAGGAACAGGGGCGCACATGATCCAGCTGTAACAAGCAGTACCTCAATTATACAAACCCCTAAATGCTACAAGACTGTTGTTATGGAAACAAAATTATGTCTGTGTAAACTGGGCTGCCAAGAGTAATCTTCGGTTCCAGTGCAGAAGCATCCTGGGGCCTCCATAGGTATCATACGCAGGCTCTAATGAGTGTGATCGCTCCACAGGATCGCAATCATAGGCTGCCTACACAGCTTCGAGAAAAGCAAATGATACGGGTGCCACTTGATATACCGGCTGTCGGGATCCCGGCGCTCACCATACCGGCGCTGGAATCCCGAACGCCGGTATACCGATAAGTATTCTCCCTCTTGGGGTGACCACGACACCCCTTGAGGGAGAATAAATAGCATTTCTCTTACGTCCTAGAGGATGCTGGGGACTCCGTAAGGACCATGGGGATAGACTGGCTCCGCAGGAGACATGGGCACTTTAAGAAAGACTTTAGGTCTGGGTGTGCACTGGCTCCTCCCTCTATGCCCCTCCTCCAGACCTCAGTTTTATACTGTGCCCAGAGGAGACTGGGTGCATTACAGGGAGCTCTCCTGAGTTTCCTGTCAGAAAGTATTTTGTTAGGTTTTTTTATTTTCAGGGAGCCTGCTGGCAACGGACTCCCTGCATCGAGGGACTGAGGAGAGAGAAGCAGACCTACTTCTGTGAGTTTCAAGGCTCTGCTTCTTAGGCTACTGGACACCATTAGCTCCAGAGGGATCGGTACGCAGGTCTCACCCTCGCCGTCCGTCCCAGAGCCGCGCCGCCGTCCTCCTCGCAGAGCCGGAAGATAGAAGCCGGGTGAGTATGAGAAGAAAAGAAGACTTCAGAGGCGGCAGAAGACTTCATGATCTTCACTGAGGTAACGCACAGCAGTAAAGCTGTGCGCCATTGCTCCCATACACCTCACACACGGCAGTCACTGTAAGGGTGCAGGGCGCAGGGGGGGTGCCCTGGGCAGCATATGAACCTCTCTTTGGCAAAAGTATATATGTATACAGCTGGCCAATTTTTAGTGTATTTGAGCGGGACAGAAGCCCGCCACCGAGGGGGCGGGGCTTCTCCCTCAGCACTCACCAGCGCCATTTTCTCCACAGCACAGCTGAGAGGAAGCTCCCCGGACTCTCCCCTGCTTATACCACAGTGAAAGAGGGTTTTAAAGAAGAGGGGGGGCACATAATTAGGCACATATATACACAGCGCTACTGGGTAAACATATATTTATTGTGTTTTTTCCTGGGTCATATAGCGCTGGGGTGTGTGCTGGCATACTCTCTCTCTGTCTCTCCAAAGGGCCTTGTTGGGGGAACTGTCTTCAGATAAGAGGATTCCCTGAGTGTGTGGTGTGTCGGTACGCGTGTGTCGACATGTCTGAGGTAAAAGGCTCTCCTAGAGAAGACAGGGAGCAAATGAATGTGTTGTCTCCGTTGACAACGCCGACACCTGACTGGATGGATAGGTGGAATGTTTTAAGTGCTAATGTAAATTTATTGCACAAAAGATTAGAGCTGAAGCTAGGGTACAGCCAGGGAGTCAACCCAAGTCTGTCCCTTTGTCGCAGGGACTTTCGGGGTCTCAAAAGCGCCCACTATCCCAAATAATAGATACAGATACCGACACGGATTCTGACTCCAGTGTCGACTACGATGATGCAAAATTACAGCCAAAATTGGCTAAATGTATTCCATATATGATTATTGCAATAAAAGATGTTTTGCATATCACAGAGGAACCCCCTGTCCCTGACACGAGGGTACACATGTATAAGGGAAAGAAACCTGAGGTAACCTTTCCCCCCTCACATGAGTTGAACGAATTATGTGAAAAAGCTTGGGAATCTCCAGACAAAAAACTGCAGATTCCCAAAAGGATTCTTATGGCGTATCCTTTCCCGCCAACGGACAGGATACGGTGAGAATCCTCCCCTAGGGTGGAAAAAGCAATTACACGCTTATCCAAGAAGGTAGCGCGGCCATCCCAAGATACGGCTACCCTCAGGGATCCTGCTGACCGCAAGCAGGAGATTACCTTGAAGTCCATTTGCACACATTCTGGTACCTTACTCAGACCGGCAATTGCGTCGGCCTGGGTTTGTAGCGCTGTAGCAGCATGGACAGAAACCTTATCAGCGGAAATTGAGACCCTAGATAAGGATACCATTTTATTGACCCTAGGGCATATAAAAGATGCTGTCTTATATATGAGAGATGCTCAAAGACGCTATGTCGACTTCTGATGCCGACTCAAAGAGGCATATGGAGGTTTTACCTTACAGGGGTGAGGAATTGTTTGGGGAAGGTCTCTCTGACCTGGTCTCCACAGCTACAGCTGGTAAATCAAAATTTTTTGCCTTATATTCCCTCACAGCCTAAGAAAGCACCACATTTCCAAATGCAGTCCTTTCGATCACAAAGAAACAAAGTACGAGGTGCGTCCTTTCTTGCCAGAGGTAAGGGCAGAGGAAAAAAGCAGCACAATACAGCTAGTTCCCAGGAACAGGAGTCCTCCCAGGCCTCTGCAAAATCCACCGCATGACGCTGGGGCTCCGCTAAAGGAGTCCGCCCCGGTGGGGGCACGTCTTCGAATTTTCAGCCACATCTGGGTTCACTCGCAGGTGAATCCCTGGGCAATAGAAATTGTTTCTCAGGGTTACAAGCTGGAATTCGAAGAGGTGCCTCCTCGCCGGTTTTTCAAATCGGTCCTGCCAGCTTCTCCCCAGGAAGGGGAGATAGTGTTAAATGCAATTCACAAATTGTATCTTCAACAGGTAGTGGTCAAGGTTCCCCTGCTTTAACAAGGAAGGGGATATTACTCAACCCTGTTTGTAGTCCCGAAACCGGACGGTTCGGTCAGACCCATATTAAATTTAAAAATCCCTGAACCTATAATTGAAAAGGTTCAAGTTCAAGATGGAATCGCTAAGAGCGGTCATCGCCAGCCTGGAAGGGGGGGGATTTTATGGTATCTCTGGACATAAAGGATGCATACCTTCATGTTCCCTTTTATCCACCTCATCAGGCGTACCTGAGATTTGCAGTACAGGATTGTCATTACCAATTTCAGACGTTGCCGTTTGGGCTTTCCACGGCCCCGAGGATTTCACCAAGGTAATGGCGGAAATGATGGTGCTCCTGCGCAAGCAAGGTGTCACAATTTTCCCGTACTTGGACGATCTCCTCATAAAACTGAGATCAAGAGAGCAGTTACTGAACAGCGTATCACTTTCACTGAAGGTGTTACAGAAACACGGCTGGATTCTCAATATCCCGAAGTCGCAGTTGGTTCCGACGATTCGTCTGACTTTCTTTGGCATGATTCTGGATACAGACCAGAAAAGAGTTTATCTTCCGATAGAAAAAGCTCAGGAACTCATGACTCTAGTCAGGAACCTATTGAAACCAAAACAGGTGTCAGTGCATCACTGCACTCGAGTCCTGGGAAAGATGGTGGCATCATACGAGGCCATTCCCTTCGGCAGACTCCATGCGAGGACTTTCCAGTGGGACCTACTGGACAAGTGGTCCGGGTCACATCTACAGATTCATCAGTTGATCTCCCTGTTCCTCAGGGCCATGGTATCTTTCCTGTGGTGGCTGCAGGGTGCTCACCTTCTAGAAGGCTGCAGGTTCGGCATTCAGGACTGGATCCTGGTGACCACGAACGCGAGCCTCAGAGGTTGGGGAGCAGTCACACAGGGAAGAAACTTCCAAGGTCATTGGTCAAGTCAAGAGACTTGTCTTCACATCAACATCCTGGAACTGAGGGCCATATACAGCGCACTACGTCAAGCGGAGACATTACTGCGCGACCAACCAATTTTGATCCAGTCAGACAACATCACCGCAGTGGCTCATGTAAACCGCCAAGGCGGCACATGGAGCAGGGTGGCAATGGCGGAAGCCACCAGAATTCTTCGCTGGGCGGAAATTCATGTAAGCGCACTGTCAGCAGTGTTCATTCCGGGAGTGGACAACTGGGAAGCAGACTTCCTCAGTAGACACGACCTGCATCCAGGAGAGTGGGGACTTCATCCGGAAGTCTTCGCACAGACATGATGGCGTCCCGCCTCAACAAAAAGCTACAGAGGTATTGCGCCAGATCAAAAGATCCTCAGGCGGTAGCTGTAGACGCCCTAGTGACACCGTGGGTGTTCCAGTCGGTCTATGTATTTCCTCCTCTTCCTCTCATACCCAAGGTGTTGAAAATAATAAGAGAGAGGAGTGAGAACAATTCTCATTGTTCCAGATTGGCCACGAAGGACCTGGTATCCGGATCTGCAGGAAATGCTCACAGAAGATCCGTGGCCTCTTCCTCTAGGACAGGACCTGTTGCAACAGGGGCCCTGTCTGTTCCAAGACTTGGCGCGGCTGCGTTTGACGGCATGGCGGTTAAACGCCGGATCCTAGCAGAAAAGGCATTTCGGATGAGGTCATTCCTATGCTGATAAAGGCTAGGAAGGACGTGACTTCTAAACATTATCACCGTATATGGCGAAAATATGTTTCTTGGGAGGCCAGGAATGCTCCTACGGAAGAATTCCATCTGGGCCGTTTCCTTCACTTCCTACAAACTGGAGTGAATTTGGGCCTAAAATTAGGCTCCATTAAGGTTCAGATTTCGGCCTTATCCATTTTCTTTCAAAAAGAATTGGCTTCTCTCCAAGAAGTACAGGCTTTTGTGAAGGGAGTGCTGCATATTCAGCCTCCTTTTGTACCTCCGGTGGCGCCTTGGGACCTTAACGTGGTGTTGAGTTTCCTTAAGTCGCATTGGTTTGAACCACTTAAAACGGTGGAGTTAAAATATCTCACTTGAAAGGTGGTCATGTTATTAGCCTTAGCTTCGGCTAGGCGAGTGTCGGAATTGGCGGCTTTGTCTCATAAAAGCCCCTATCTGGTTTTCCATATGGATAGAGCGGAATTGCGGACTCGTCCTCAATTCTTGCCTAACGTGGGGTCATCTTTTCACATGAACTAACCTATTGTGGTGCCTGTGGCTACACGTGACTTGAAGGATTCCGAGTCCCTTGCTGTGGTCAGGGCTTTGAAAATTTACGGGGCCAGAATGGCTAGAGTCAGCAAAAACAGAAGCACTGTTTGTCCTGTATGCAGCCAACAAGGTTGGTGCCCTGCTTCAAAGCAGACTGTTGCTTGCTGGATCTGTAACACGATTCAGCAGGCACATTCTACGGCAGGATTGCCGTTACAAAAATTGGTCAAGGCCCATTCCACTAGGAAGGTGGGCTCGTCTTGGGCGGCGGCCCGAGGGGTCTCAGCACTACGGCTGTGCCGAGCTGCTACTTGGTCGGGTTCAAACATTGTTGCAAAGTTCTATAAGTTTGAGACCCTGGCTGAGGAGGACCTCCTGTTTGCTCAATCGGTGCTGCAGAGTCATCCGCAGTCTCCCGCCCGTTTGGGAGCTTTGGTATAATCCCCATGGTCCTTAGGGAGTCCCCAGCATCCTCTAGGACGTAAGAGAAAATAAGATTTTAAACCTACCGGTAAATCTTTTTCTCGTAGTCCGTAGTGGATGCTGGGCGCCCGTCCCAAGTGCGGACTAATTCTGCAAGACTTGTATATAGTTTTGCTTACATAAGGGTTATGTTATAGTTTTCATCGGTCTTGGACTGATGCTATCTTGTTTTCATACTGTTAACTGGTTAGTATATCACATGTTATACAGTGTGACTGGTGTGACTGGTACGAATCTTGCCCTTGGATTAGCAAAAATCCTTTCCTCGTACTGTCCATCTCCTCTGCGCACAGTTTCTCTAACTAAGGTCTGGAGGAGGGGCATAGAGGGAGGAGCCAGTGCACACCCAGATCTAAAGTCTTTCTTAAAGTGCCCATGTCTCCTGCGGAGCCCGTCTATCCCCATGGTCCTTACGGAGTCCCCAGCATCCTCTACGGACTACGAGAAAAAGATTTACCGGTAGGTTTAAAATCTTATTTTTTGCGCTTGCCCCACTGCCGGCATTCCAGATCCCGGTGCGGGTATGCTGGGCGCAGGGATCCCAAGTGCCGGGGAAACATACAACTAGCTGCATGCGTATCATTGGGTGTAGTAACTGCAGAACTGATAGGAAGTAACTGGTCCATGTTATCACTTACTTCAGTCTGTCATATGGTACAGGTTACATCATAGCTTCATTCCTACCCAACCATGCCTCAAAGGCAGTGGCGAATTTCCCTTTAGGCACATGAGGCATGCACCTATGGATGTCACTTGTTTAGGGGCGGCACTTAGATACTGTCATACCAAAAAGTACCAGTAACTGCAAAATATTTCCACTGTACTGTACCATATGCCATCTTGAATGGAGTGTAAATGGGAAGGACATGCACTGACTGCCCTTAAGCTGTCCTACTTAGTAAATATGTATACGTAATTAAAATGTCATAGTGTCTTTTTTATCATTCTATTACATTAGCTGTCATCAATCAATGGCTTATGACCAATCAATAAAAATAATAAAATTAGGCAGGCGGCGGGCAGCCGATACTGTTGTGTCTAGGGGCGCCCTCACCCCTAAATCCGCCCCTGCTCAAAGGAGGAATGGACATGGATAATCTCCAATAATTCACCAATTTATCTCCTTCACAGAATAGGACCCCTGCGCCAGGGACGTGCAGTCAGGGGAGGCAGTGCCTCCCCTGTCATAATCATTAAAATAATATAAAAGAAATACTTATGACACAGATTCTGTGTCATAAGTATATGCATTAGGCTTTATATTATTTTAATGATCTTGGGCTCTATATATTCTTTATAAATGAGTTTAGGAGGCACCGCTGTCGGTGCCTCCCACTGTCAGTGTAAAGGGAAGGAAGCGGGGAGGCGGGACAAAGAATTGGGCAGTAAAAGCCCATTAGAAAATGCAGCTGAAGCGGCACTTAGTGGAAGTGCCGCTTCGACAGGGGAGTGACAGGGGCGTGCTTTCAACCCATAGCACGCCCCTGTAAGAGTGACCAGCAGCGGCAGCGGTGGAGCAAGAAGCCCGGAATCAGCAGAGCGGGAGGGGAGCTGTCCCGGAGCGCAAGTCTCTGTCCCGGCACTGCAAGTGGTGTGAGCGAGGCGCGCCTTCTCCTTGTCCCTCCGCCGCCGTCGTCCGTGAGTCCCGCCGCCGCCGTCGTCCGTGAGTCCCGCCGCCGCCGTCCCTTCTCAGCCCCAGAGAGCAGCTTCCTGCTGCCGCCGGCTATCTTCTGCTCTAAAGGGCTCCGGAGCGTCGCCGCAGCTGTCCTGTGGATGGTGGATCGTGGCCCCCCCCAAGGTGAGTAACACACTCACTCACTCTCTCTCACTCACTCTCTCACTCTCACTCTCTCACTGTATTGTATAAGAAAAATAAAAAAGGGGACTTCTGCCGCAATGTGTAAAAAACAGGGACGCTGTCTGCCGTAATGTGTAAAAAGCAAGGACGCTGGCTGCCGTAATGTGTAAAAAATGGGGACACTGTCTGCCGTAATGTGTAAAAAACGGGGACGCTGTCTGCCGTAATGTGTAAAAAACGGGGACGCTGTCTGCCGTAATGTGTAAAAACGGGACGTTGTCTGCCGTAATGTGTAAAAACGGGACGATGTCTGCCGTAATGTGTAAAAACAGGACGATGTCTGCCGTAATGTGTAAAAACGGGACTTTGTCTGCCGTAATGTGTAAAAAACGGGGACTTTGGCTGCCGTAATGTGTAAAAAACGGGGACGCTGTCTGCCGTAATGTGTAAAAAACGGGGACGCTGTCTGCCGTAATGTGTAAAAAACGGGGACGCTGTCTGCCGTAATGTGTAAAAACGGGACGTTGTCTGCCGTAATGTGTAAAAAAGGGGACGTCTGCCGTAATGTGTAAAAACGGGACGTTGTCTGCCGTAATGTGTAAAAAAACGGGGACGCTGTCTGCCGTAATGTGTAAAAAACGGGGACGCTGTCTGCCGTAATGTGTAAAAAACGGGGACGCTGTCTGCCGTAATGTGTAAAAACGGGACGTTGTCTGCCGTAATGTGTAAAAAAGGGGACGTCTGCCGTAATGTGTAAAAAACGGGGACGCTGTCTGCCGTAATGTGTAAAAAACGGGGACGCTGTCTGCCGTAATGTGTAAAAAACGGGGACGCTGTCTGCCGTAATGTGTAAAAACGGGACGTTGTCTGCCGTAATGTGTAAAAAACGGGGACGCTGTCTGCCGTAATGTGTAAAAAACGGGGACGCTGTCTGCCGTAATGTGTAAAAACGGGACGCTGTCTGCCGTAATGTGTAAAAAATGGGGACGCTGTCTGCCGTAATGTGTAAAAAACGGGGACGCTGTCTGCCGTAATGTGTAAAAATGGGACGTTGTCTGCCGTAATGTGTAAAAACGGGACGATGTCTGCCGTAATGTGTAAAAACGGGACTTTGTCTGCCGTAATGTGTAAAAAACGGGGACTTTGGCTGCCGTAATGTGTAAAAAACGGGGACGCTGTCTGCCGTAATGTGTAAAAAACGGGGACGCTGTCTGCAGTAATGTGTAAAAACGGGACGTTGTCTGCCGTAATGTGTAAAAAAGGGGATGTTGTCTGCCGTAATGTGTAAAAAACGGGGACGCTGTCTGCCGTAATGTGTAAAAAACGGGGACGCTGTCTGCCGTAATGTGTAAAAAACGGGGACGCTGTCTGCCGTAATGTGTAAAAACGGGACGTTGTCTGCCGTAAAATGTGTAAAAAACGGGGACGCTGTCTGCCGTAATGCGTAAAAACGGGACGTTGTCTGCCGTAATGTGTAAAAACGGGACGTTGTCTGCCGTAATGTGTAAAAAACGGGGACGCTGTCTGCCGTAATGTGTAAAAACGGGACGTTGTCTGCCGTAATGTGTAAAAACGGGGACGCTGTCTGCCGTAATGTGTAAAAAACGGGGACGCTGTCTGCCGTAATGTGTAAAAACGGGACGTTGTCTGCCGTAATGTGTAAAAAAGGGGAATCTGTCTGCCGTAATGTGTAAATTGGGGTACTGTCTCCTGTAAGGTATAAAAAGGGGTACCTAACTCTGATCCCAAATCTTCCAACTATTTCAACTCAAGAGCTACCTAAAACACATATTTGTAAAAAATAAATAAATGTTTAAATAAAAAAAATAGAAGTAGGCAGGCACTGTCAGCCTACTTCCATGACATCACAAGTGGCGGTAAGGTTCATCGCCGGACTTTGCGGATCATTATGGCTGCAGTGCCTCACCAGCCAATGACCTCACCGCACGCCACTGCCCTGCGCCACTATCACCTGGTGTTTCTGTGCCACCTTTTCTATTAAAATCTTCTGTATTCAATAACCCTGTTACCCATCTGTAGTAATTACATTTATTTATGTAACTGTCCTCTAGAAGGAATTGATGCACTTTACATTTTCAGGGTAGAATACATATTACAAAGGAGAGAGCCATCTTGGGTGCATTACAGTGATTACAGTTGACAAATAAGAGCAGACCAGTGAGAGATTGACCACTGGAAAATAAATCTGTTATCTCCTCCCTTATGGGGTGTTGTGTTTTTTTTTTTTTCTTCTTTATACATTCAGTGCTGGAGTTATGTTGCTTCTGGCTAGAACAATGTTTTATTTTATTTTATTTTTTATTTGCCTTGTTTGTTTTGGATTAATAAGATCCTGGAGGATATTCTATGTGGGTTTTAAGTGCTTGGACACATTCTTGTAAATGAAAAGCAAAAAGTGAGAAAACAGCCAATTATTCACAGCCGGGAAAGTTCAAGGAAAGTAATGTAATTCTGTGTGTGGGCTGATCCAAAAAAACAACAACACATATTCTTCAGTAAATGGTAGAATGAGCTAGTTACTAAAGGCTTATCACTCCTGCCAGGGTCGGAGGTCTTCTCCTGTATGCAATATTGTAACTGAGGAGTAAATAAGACGTGAGGAGTAAGACATGGAGATACTATTATTATCCTCATGTCTGCCATATAATGATTGTAAGAAGTAAACAGTGCACAAATATAACAAAACTGACTTTAACGTTACCTGATTTTGCACTGCTTACCTCATGTTATATATTGGATGCATAAATACCGTAAATGTGGCAGCATATTTATCTTCATTTTCAAGGGATTCGCTAGACGGAACTGAGCACCTATTAGTACACTTTTTTTTGTTTTTTTTGTGTACACTCCTGACTCCGCCTGCTGTGTGCAATGTATATATCCAATAGAAACTGCAGGTCTGGAATGATGTAACACTATATTCTACACAGAGACAGCTGTTGCACAGTCAGATCTGCTTATTCTCTACCTAGCTTACATTGAAGGCATTTTGCAGATTCAGCTATGTATTTGTATGGGCGCATGCATCCCCTTATATAATGTACTTTTTGTCTCCTTTTGCAGAACTGTATAAAAAGTCTTCCGTCCATACACAGGGTTGCGTAAATATCTGTTTCTCTGGCTGGGTCCACAGGATTATACACAGGATAACATTGGGAATATTGTCGAGCGACAGCGAAAATGGCACCAACACGGTCACAAGCTTTCTGGCCTCCCAGGATGCATTGGGGCCTCCACTATATAGTCCCACCCACTGACTCAGTCAGATCAGTTTTTTGCTTGGTGCGGCAGGAAGCCGCATGGTCATAGGGCTGCTGTGAGAGCAGCCTCAAGCTTTTATTATTTTATTTTTATAGACTTACTATATTGGTTTTTTGAGCAACTTATCTTAACAGCGTCCTAAACGCATTCTAGAAAGAGTTGCTCCAACAACTCCCCACCGGGTCGCAACAACGCTTACCTTCGGGTATCAGTGCTGTCTCTGTTACCCAGAGTAGTGAGAAAGATAAAACAGGCAAAGGGAGCAATCATTCTAATAGCTATAGCTTGGCCAAGAAGGCATTGGTACACAGATCTGTTGAGAATGTCCATGGAAGCACCGATACTGCTCCCTCAACGTCCAGATCTGCTAATGCAGGGTCCTTGTTGTCACAGTCATCTGGATCGCCTGTCTTTGATGGCGTGGCTGTTGAAACCTCTATCTTAGAGGCTATAGGATTTTCGAAACAAGTAATCCAAACTATGCTTAGAGCAAGAAAGCCTTCTTCGGCCCGTGTGTATTATAGAATATGGCAAGCCTATATTCACTGGTGTACTGGAAAAATGTTTAATCCGAGATCTTTTAAAGTAGCTAGGATTTCTCTAACGTCCTAGTGGATGCTGGGGACTCCGTAAGGACCATGGGGAATAGACGGGCTCCGCAGGAGATAGGGCACTTTAAGAAAGCTTTGGATTCTGGGTGTGCACTGGCTCCTCCCTCTATGTCCCTCCTCTAGACCTCAGTTAGATCCTGTGCCCAGAGGATGAAGGGCGCACTGCAGGGAACTCTTGAGTTCTTTGCTATAGAAAGCATTTTTGTTTTGGATTTTCACTTTTTTACAGGGAGCACTGCTGGCAACAGGCTCCCTGCATCGAGGGACTGAGGAGAGAGGGGCAGACCTACTTAACTGATAGAATCTGCTGCCTTGGCTACTGAACACCATTAGCTTCAGAGGGGGTGAACACAGGTTCGTCCTGGGCGTCCACCCCCGGAGCCACGCCGCTGTTCTCCTCACAGAGCCAGAAGAGCAGAAGCAAGAAGACGTCTCAGGCGGCAGAAGCCTTCAGCTTCACAGAGGTAACGCACAGCACTGCAGCTGTGCGTCATTGCTCCACATCACCTCACACACTCCGGTCACTGTATGGGCGCAGGGGGGGTGCGCCCTGGGCAGCAATAGTTACACCTCTTGGATGGCAAATAGGTATATACATGTACAGCTGGGCACTGTACATGTATATAATTGAGCCCCCGCCATTTTTTCACGATTTTGAGCGGGATAGAAGCCCGCCGCTGAGGGGGCGGGGCTTCTCCCTCAGCACTCACCAGCGCCATTTCTCTCTCCACAGAACGCTGAGAGGAAGCTCCCCGGACTCTCCCCCTGCTTACACACGGTGAAGGGGGTTTAAAAAGAGAGGGGGGGGGCACATAATTGGCGGATACAATATAATACAGCGCTACTGGGGAAAAACATTCTGTGTTGGTCTCCAGGTTGTTGTGCTGGCGTGTGTGCTGGCATACTCTCTCTCTGTCTTGTCAAAGTCAGAAAAATATCTCTATGCACACTACCATATTTGCACCTCACACAGGTCCGTGCTGCGCATGCGTACGCTCTCCCGTACGTGCGCATACTCACAGTCGCGGGCACCCGCAGGCGCACGGTATGCGTATTTACGGTAGAGTTTATGTGATCGTAGCGTGCGACTCAATCGTTACATATTTTCACTATATAATGTATTTTGTAGATCATGGTCCCTTTGATAGATTCTGAAAGTTTGGTTAATATAGAATGTTCGTGAACAGAGAAATCCCTCTTTGTTTGATACGAAGGGTCAGACAGGAGTAATACAGTGGTGTTTAGTACCCATCGGAAGAGTATTTAATTAGCAATATTCCGGTGTTGGTTTGAAGCGGATTAATCGCTCGTGCGAATAGTTATGGACATAAGAAGTTTATGAACATTTACTGTATTTGCACTTACTTATCCATGCGGCGGGAAACCCAGTTTCCCTCCCACCTGAGCTGTTGGAAATAGTCACGGCCCACCTGTATGAATCAACCTATGACCTTTTGTTATAATGCGAGGAGGAATTCCTGTGTCCAATGAACAATGAGATAGTAGGGACCATTGAATTGCATTGTGTGTGGGGCATAAATAGACAGGCCGATCACATCCAACTCTCACTCTTCAACGGTTATCATTGCTGAAAATCGGGAGCTGGATGTCCAGAGGCGCATGCGATCGTTTCCTTTGTGCGTAAGTTTTTCTCCGCAACCATATTGATCTTCTTGTTATTGTGAGCCAATTTCTCTCTCTCTCTCTCTCTTCTCCTCTTTCTCTCTTATTTTCCCTTAAATAGTAATTGTATTGTATTTCCTGTGTAGTTATCTGGTTAGGTAGTCTATGTTATATTGTAGTGTATGATTTGTATTTGTATTAATTCTTTTGCAAGTATATCATTCATAATATATATATTAGGCGTTGGACCCTGAGGACGGTATCTGTGTATTTCTTATAGTGTTAAGTATTCTCAGAGCGTCGGTGACGCTAGAACAGCTTTAAAGGTAATAAGGTTATACTGTGTTGCATTTACACTCTATCATTACACTAAGGTTTTACTGCACAATACACTGTTTTTATGGTTTAGATACAAAGGTTTAACATTGTGAGCGTCAGCGCCGCTGGTGATCTCCTCGTGGTCCCGAGCGTCCGCTACGCTATAGCGAATCATTAAGTTAGTCAGCAGCCAATAGCGTGCCTGCCTGTGATCTCTTGGCCGTGAGCGAACGTGATGCTTGAGCGTCTCGACTACGGCTAAGCGATTGTTACGCAACGTGCGTACCCTTACGGTACTTCATACGTAGATAGCGTACAGTGTTCTTAGACCTCATAAAGGGTATTATATAAGATAAATATTTAGCTTCATCAGTCTCTCCAAAGGGCCTTTCAGGGGATACTGTCTTCAGAAAAAGTTTCCCTGGGTGTGTGCAGTGTGTCGGTTCGGGTGTCGACATGTTTGATGAGGAAGGCTCGCTAAATGTGGAGGGGGAGTGCTTGAATGTCAGGTTGCCGTCGGCAACGCCGACACCGGACTGGGTGGATATGCTAAATGTCTTGAATGCAATAAATCTGCTGCATAAAAGATTAGACAAGGCTGAAGCTAGGGATCAGTCAGGTAGCCAGCCCGTGCCTGTCCCTAGGGAGCCAGGACCTTCAGGGTCTCAAAAGCGCCCCATATCCCAGGTCGCTGACACAGATACCGACACAGATACTGACTCTAGTGTCGACTATGAGGATGCAAAATTACAGCCGAAGGTGGCAAAAGGTATTAGGTACATGATTATTGCCATAAAGGAGGTTTTGCATATTACTGAGGAACCCCCTGTCCCTGACACGAGGGTTCACATGTATAAAGGGAAAAGGCCTGAGGTCACGTTTCCGTCCTCATTTGAGCTAAGCGAATTATGCGAAAAGGCTTGGGAATCTCCAGATCGGAGACTACAGGTTCCCAAAAGGATTCTCATGGCGTATCCCTTTCCACAGAAGGATCGGATACAATGGGAATCTGCGCCTAAAGTAGACAAGGCGCTGACACGCTTATCCAAGAAGGTGGCACTGCCTTCTCCGGATACAGCTTCCCTCAAGGATCCTGCTGACCGCAGGCAGGAAATCACCCTGAAGCACATTTACACACATTCAGGAACTATAGTTAGGCCGGCCATGGCGTTGGCCTGGGTTTGTAGTGCTGTCGTGGCATGGGCAGACTCCTTATCTACGGAGATTGACACCTTAGATAGGGATACCATCCAAATGACCATGGAGCATATCAGAGATGCTGCCTTGTATATGAGGGATGCTCAGAGAGACATTTGTTTACTAAGCTCTAGAATAAACGCTATGTCTATTTCTGCTAGGCGGCTCTTGTGGACCCGACAGTGGACGGGAGACGCTGACTCGAAGCGGCATATGGAGTCATTGCCGTACAAGGGGGAGGAGTTGTTTGGAGAAGGCCTCTCGGACCTAGTCTCTACTGCTACGGCTGGTAAATCAAATTTTTTACCTTATGTTCCCCCGCAGCATTCTAAGAAGGTACCGCATTATCAAATGCAGTCCTTTCGTTCCAATAAAAACAAGAACGTACGTGGATCGTCCTTCGTTGCCAGAGGTAAAGGCAAGGGAAAACGGCTGCACTCAGCTAGTTCCCAGGAGCAGAAGTCCTCCCCTGCTTCCGCAAAGTCCACAGCATGACGCTGGGGCTTTCCGGGGGGGGGGGGGGGTGTCAGATCAAGTGGGGGCACGTCTTCGTCTTTTCAGCCACGTCTGGGTTCAATCACAGGTGGATCCCTGGGCAATAGAGATTGTTTCCCAGGGATACAGACTGGAATTCGAAGACATGCCCCCTCGCCGGTTTTTCAAATCTGCTCTGCCAGCTTCTCCGTCAGAGAGGGAGCTAGTGTTAGCGGCAATTCACAAATTGTACATTCAACAGGTGATAATCAAGGTTCCTCCTCTCCAGCAAGGAGAGGGTTATTATTCATCCCTGTTTGTGGTACCGAAACCGGACGGTTCGGTCAGACCCATTCTAAATCTAAAATCCCTGAACCTGTCCTTGAAGAGGTTCAAGTTCAATATGGAATCGCTCAGAATGGTCATCGCCAGCCTGGAGGGAGGGGATTGGATGGTGTCCCTTGACATAAAGGATGCGTACCTTCCTGTTCCGATTTTCCCCCCTCACCAGGCGTTTCTGAGATTTGCAGTACAGGATTGTCACTACCAATTTCAGACATTGCCGTTTGGTCTTTCCATGGCCCCGAGAATTTTCACCAAGGTAATGGCGGAAATGATGGTGCTCCTGCGCAAGCAGGGAGTCACAATTATCCCGTACTTGGACGATCTCCTTATAAAGGCGAGATCTCGGGAGAAGTTGCTGGACAGCGTGTCTCTGTCCGTGAAGACGTTGCAGAGGCACGGTTGGATTCTCAATTTACCGAAATCCTAGCTAGTACCTGCAACGCGTCTGACCTTTTTGGGCCTGATTCTAGACACAGACCAAAAAAGAGTTTTTCTTCCGGTGGAGAAGGCTCAGGAGCTCATAGCCCTGGTCAGGAACCTTTTAAAGCCAAAAAAGGTTTCTGTGCATCATTGCACAAAAGTTCTGGGGAAGATGGTGGCTTCATACGAGGCCATCCCCTTCGGCAGGTTCCATGCGAGGACCTTCCAATGGGACCTATTGGACAAATGGTCCGGGTCCCATCTACATTTGCAGAAATGGATCACCCTGTCTCCCAGGGCCAGGGTATCTCTCCTGTGGTGGCTGCACAGTGCTCACCTCCTAGAGGGTCGCAGGTTCGGCATTCAGGACTGGATCCTGGTGACCACGGACGCAAGCCTCCGAGGTTGGGGAGCTGTCGCACTGGGAAGAAATTTCTAGAGACTTGTCTCCACATCAATGTCCTGGAGTTAAGGGCCATTTACAACGCCCTACGCCAGGCGGAGGAATGGCTTCAGAACAAACCGGTTCTGATTCAGTCGGACAATATCACGGCAGTGGCTCATGTAAACTGCCAGGGCGGCACAAGGAGCAGAGTGGCCATGGCAGAGGCGTCCAGGATTCTGCGCTGGGCGGAAGGCCATGTAAGCGCGCTATCAGCAGTGTTCATCCCGGGGGTGGACAACTGGGAGGCGGACTTCCTCAGCAGGCACGACCTGCATCCGGGAGAGTGGGGACTTCATCAAGAAGTCTTCACACAGATCGTGGATCGGTGGGAACTGCCTCAAATAGACATGATGGCGTCCCGTCTCAACAAAAAGCTAAAGAGGTATTGCGCCAGGTCAAGAGACCCTCAGGCGGTAGCGGTAGACGCTCTGGTGACACCATGGGTGTTCAGATCGGTCTATGTGTTTCCTCCTCTGCCTCTCATACCCAAGGTGTTGAGATTAATAAGACTAAGAAGGGTCAGAGCAATTCTCATTGTTCCAGATTGGCCAAGGAGGACTTGGTATCCGGATCTGCAAGAGTTGCTCACAGAAGATCCGTGGCCTCTTCCTCTAAGGCAGGACCTGCTGCAGCAGGGGCCCTGTCTGTTCCAAGACTTACCGCGGCTGCGTTTGACAGCATGGCGGTTGAACGCCGGATCCTAGCGGAAAAAGGGATTCCGGAGGAGGTCATTCCTACCCTGATCAAGGCTAGGAAGGATGTGACATCGAAACATTATCACCGTATATGGCGGAAATATGTTTCTTGGTGTGAGGCCAGAGCTGCTCCTACGGAGGAGTTCCATTTGGGCCGTTTGCTTCACTTCCTTCAATCGGGAGTGAATTTGGGACTAAAATTAGGGTCCATAAAGGTCCACATTTCGGCCTTATCCATTTTCTTTCAAAGAGAATTGGCTTCTCTTCCTGAAGTACAGACTTTTGTGAAGGGCGTGCTGCATATTCAGCCTCCCTTTGTGCCACTGGTGGCGCCTTGAGATCTTAACGTGGTATTAAGTTTCCTCAAGTCACCTTGGTTTGAACCACTCAAAACAGTGGAGTTGAAATACCTCACTTGGAAAGTGGTCATGTTGTTGGCCTTGGCTTCTGCAAGGCGTGTTTCAGAATTAGCGGCTTTATCATATAAAAGCCCATACCTAATTTTTCACGTGGATAGGGCAGAGTTGAGGACTCGGCCTCAATTTCTGCCCAAGGTGGTCTCATCTTTTCATATGAACCAACCTATTGTCGTGCCTGTGGCTGCTCGGGACTTGGAGGACTCTGAGTCCCTGGATGTGGTCAGGGCTTTGAAGATTTATGTGACCAGAACAGCTAGGATCAGGAAGACGGAAGCTCTGTTTCTTCTGTATGCGGCCAACAAGGTTGGCGCTCCTGCTTCAAAGCAGACTATTGCTCGCTGGATCTGTAACACGATTCAGCAGGCGCATTCTACGGCAGGATTGCCATTACCTAAATCGGTTAAGGCCCATTCCACTAGAAAGGTGGGCTCTTCTTGGGCGTCTGCCCGAGGGGTCTCGGCATTACAGCTTTGCCGAGCGGCTACTTGGTCAGGTTCCAACACTTTTGCGAAGTTCTATAAGTTTGATATCCTGGCTGAGGAGGACCTTGTGTTTGCTCAATTGGTGCTACAGAGTCATCCGCACTCTCCCGCCCGTTTGGGAGCTTTGGTATAATCCCCATGGTCCTTACGGAGTCCCCAGCATCCACTAGGACGTTAGAGAAAATAAGATTTTACTTACCAGTAAATCTATTTCTCGTAGTCCGTAGTGGATGCTGGGCGCCCGTCCCAAGTGCGGACTTCTTCTGCAAGACTTGTATATAGTTATTGCTACAATAAGGGTTATATTATAGTTGGTCGGTCTTGAACCGAGGCTATGTTAATTGTTCATACTGTTAACTGGGTAGTTTATCACAAGTTATACGGTGTGATTGGTGTGGCTGGTATGAATCTCGCCCTTAGATTACAAAAACCCTTTCCTCGTACTGTTCATATCCTCTGGGCACAGTTTCTCTAACTGAGGTCTAGCGGAGGGACATAGAGGGAGGAGCCAGTGTACACCCAGAATCCAAAGCTTTCTTAAAGTGCCCTATCTCCTGCGGAGCCCGTCTATTCCCCATGGTCCTTACGGAGTCCCCAGCATCCACTACGGACTACGAGAAATAGATTTACCGGTAAGTAAAATCTTATTTTTGGATTTCTTTCAGGCAGGTTTGGATAAAGGGTTGAAAGTTGCTTCCTTGAGGGTTCAAGTTTCAGCGTTAACTGTATGGTTTCAGCAGAAGATTGCTGATTTACAGGATGTACGTACGTTTTTTCAAGGAGTAGTACATATTCAACCTCCATTTGTTCCTCCTGCAGCTCCCTTGGATTTGAATTTAGTTCTTAAATTTCTCCAGTGTCCTCTGTTTGAACCACTTGAGAGAGCAGATCTTAAGTGGTTAACAGTTTAAAGTTCTTTTTTTACTGGCAATGGCGTCAGCCAGAAGAGTGTCAGATTTAGGAGCATTATCATGCAAGTCTCCTTTCCTAAGTTTTTTTCCAGACAGAGCAGTTCTCAGAACGAGATCTAGCTATCTTCCAAAGGTGGTATCAAAGTTTCACCTGAATGAAGAGATTGTAGTCCCAGCTTTTCAGGTATCGGGACTATCTGCGGGAGAAGCGTCGCTGGACGTGGTCCGAGCTTTAAGAATCTACATAGATCGTACTAGTGCCATCAGGAAAACAGATTCCCTCTTCATCCTCTACGGATTCCATAGGAGAGGTTGGCCTGCTAGTAAACATACGCTGGCGAGATGGCTCCGAATGGTAATATCAGAAGCTTATTCTCATGCAGATCTCCCTATTCCGGCTAATGTCTCTGCACACTCTACACGTAAGGTAGGTCCTTCTTGGGCAGCACAACAGGGTGCTTCAGCAGAACAGATATGTAGGGCAGCCACATGGTCTTCCATAAACACATTCATCAGACATTATGCCTTGGATACTTTTGCCTCTCATGACGCAGACTTCGGGCGAAAGGTCCTCCTGTGCAATCAGGAGCGTCCCCACCACTAAAATGGCTTTGGGATCCCTATGTTATCCTGTGGATAATCCTGTGGACCCAGCCAGAGAAATATACGTTATGGTAAGAACTTACTGTTGATAACGTGATTTCTCTTATGTCCACAGGTATCCACAGGGATCCCACCCTGACGCATCTGATTTGAGGATCTAGACAATCACTAAAACCTCTTCCTTCTTTTATGGAAGGGTGTGCATGTGTGTTCTTATCGCCTAAACAGGTCTCTGCCTGATGTTCCTGCCTAAAATCGCTGTGGAAAGAACTGATCTGACTGAGTCAGTGGGCGGGACTATATAGTGGAGGCCCCAATGCATCCTGGGAGGCCAGAAAGCTCGTGACCGTGTTGGTGCCATTTTCGCTGTCGCTCGTCAATATCCCCAATGTTATCCTGTGGATACCTGTGGACATAAGAGAAATCATGTTATCAACAGTAAGTTCTTACCATAACGTATATTTTATTCTCAATACTTGGAAGTTCATAAGTTTATTCATCATTCTGGTGACCACATAAAACCTCACACATTTTATATGAATAATATTTAAACCTGCTTTTTATTGGTTAAAGCCAATTGCTGCTTTGCACAGCGGTTTATCTACTGTCAGGAACGGACTGGGGACTGAACTCTACCCTGGCATGTGCCTGCCCATATGGCAGGGACGCGCAAGCCGTGAATGAAAGCACGCGGGCAGTAAAAATGGGGGCGTGCCGCAATTCAGAGGGTCATGGACTCGGGAGGGGAGGGAGCGTGGACTCTGGATGGGAGGGGAGGCGGGGTTGCGGCCAGATCAGAGAGCCGGAGGCTCTCTGTGTGACAGGACCGGCCCATCGGCCCTCCTGGCATTTGCCAGAAGTGCCAGATAGGCAACCCTGTCTACTGTAGTAGAACTATAGATGTGACCACTTACCTCCCTGCACATTAAACAGCCCTTCTAGTCATGCCATGCTGTGCCAAGCGTCTTTTCGGGAGACTTTTTTCCATTAAAATATATCTTATTCGCAAAACGATGTACAGTAGATGCACCAGCAGCTTTTGCTGTTAGAATAAAAGGATGCTTTTATTCTGTGTGTGACTGTATCTGCATGCCAAATGCTACGCTATAGTGTTCACTAGAAACCGCTAACGTAGCATTTTGTATGCATATACACCCACGGTCGCACACAGGATATAGTCATGACGCATATCATTTGTAAAGTAATGATTTATTAAGTGGTCCAATAAGCAGGAAAGAAATCTATTGAAGGAGAGATATTGGGAGGGATGTAAATACAGTTACAGTGGGTGCTTCAGATTTATGCCTTTAAAAACAAATGAAAGATCAAACAAAAATTAGATTCTCCCAGCTTTTCTAGGTCCCTTTATTAGAGGTAAGGAATCATTAATATTTTTCTTTATGCTTGCACAGCATTATAAATACCTATCCCAGTCATGTTTTAATGTTTCAGTCTGCATATCCTAAATCTACACAATAATTGTCAGCATGTTTTGGTAAATTATTATTTCTATTGTGGTTGCTGTATTATTTCTGTATTGTGTCAGATCTGTAATACAAGCAGATTATATTTATTGGAATGGAGCTTTTTGTGGTAACCAAATGGACAAATGATTATCTTGGTAAGAACAGATTAAGTCCAGTGTGTTTCTTGGCAGAGGGATATCATGGAAACTACACAGGCAGCACAGGATAAACAAGAATGTGTTATTGCAATGAACATTAAATGTCACTAAATTACATCTTAATTTTCTGATTAATTGCTGAGCCTCTCTGGAATTTATCTAATCCAGCATTAAAATATTTCTATGTAACCACTTCGTTGCTGGCATATAGTACCCCTCACTTTCTGCCTTTGTCAGGTAAATAATGTATACAGATGATATGTGGACAATTAGATGTAGTCTACCATTCTTTGGAACACCTTTTTATTGTGTATACTGTAATGTGAGACAAGGATTGTAGTATTTTACACATAGGCGTGTGCACGGGGTGTGCCCCTTTGGCAGTCTCAATCCCTACCCAAAGTGCTCCTTCCCACTGTTGCTGACTCTCAGGGAAGAGACAGCCTCTCTTTGAAAAGAAGATGGTCGAAGTCAGGGTCGGACTGTCTCACGGGGGTACACGGGAAACTCCCGGTAGGCCCCACTGCCTGGGGTCCCACCCCCTCCTTAAGGGATCAGGTTCCATACTGTGCAATTAAATTATACATTATAAATATATTATACTAGACTGCACAGGACTATGATGTATTTTCTACAGTGCATTGCTGTTATTAATCTGGTACATTAACATGCATTCACTAGCAGTATTTTACTATATATATTTATCAAGGCACCCAGACCATGCACTCGCTAATGCTTAGCCAAGCCTCTAAGCATGGGCCCCTACCACTGCATCCCCCCGGTGGGCTCTTCATGCCCCAGTCCGACACTGGTCGAAGTGAGCAGCAGCAATGCTATTTCCATCCACATATGAATCACCCACTAAGGGGGGTTTATAGTTCGGTGCAATGAGACATTGGGAGCGGAAAGATGGCGTTATTTTGTGATTTTTCCCAAAGTTTCACGAATATTTTTTTTGACGGGATATCCAATTAGATCTGCCGTAAAAAAAAAAAAAAAAAAAAAGTTTTCATGTGAAAACACACAGGTTCAGTGAAACCTGTGCGTTTTCCCAGCCACAGCCCCGAAAAACTAATAGGATAGCCCGGCAAAGCAGTTACCCGTGGTCTATAACTGCAGGTAATTGGATACCGCCATAAGTTCAAATCATTACAAATATCCCTTTTAAAAGATCACATGGAAATCTGCTTTCTTGCTGAAGATTGATTGCAAATATGATTGTAATATGAATATATTTCAGCAGCCATATACCGCCTAACTGTCCCAATTCCAGTGGGACAGTCCTGCTATTCAGACACTGTTCTACTGTCCCATCCTTGGGTCGCAGTGTCCCGTGGGTGGGGGAAGGGGTGGTTGGGGGAGCCTTTGATCACCTACTGTTCTGCACTGCAAAACAGCAAGTGATCCCATGAATAGATGCCGTTCCCGCATGCATGGCATCTAAACAGTGCAGGGATGCGTGTCGGGGGCTGCCCAGCTGGGCGGGGAGTGCTGGCAACGCCCCCCAAAATGCTGAAATCAGGGTTGTTGTGTGAGGCCACACCCCTTTCACCCAAGGTCATGCTCCCTTTCCGCCTTTTGAGGGTCCGAGGTCTCGGGGAACCAAAACTTGGGTGGTATGTAGTCACATTAGTACTAGTATCAGTTGGAGTTATACAGACTCACACAGCTAATGTGAAGACGACGCTGGCTGTCATCAGTTTCGGTTTTGCACCAGGAGCTGAGCATGGCACACCCGCAAGATATCTGCCCCTGCCCGGTGCATATGCATGTCTTGTGGTCAACGTGGAAAGTATTTTGTGCAAACATTTCCTTACTGTACTTTGCTCACACGTCTGATTCAGGTCCCATCGCTATTCTGTTAAGGACGCAATGTACCGTTTCGGGATGTGCAGGACCATTGCAGTACACTGCGCATGTGCAGGACCCGTATGCGGTACATTGCGCATGTGCAGGACCCGTACTGTGCATGTGCCATATGGGTTCTGTGTAACTGCTCGCATAGCGGGTGCAGGTGTCAGGTGATTGAAAGTCTCTAGCCATTTGGGGGTAGGAGCGAGTGCCGATGGTCTCAGTTTCACAAAACGGAGTTATAATGTCTCGTTTTTGACTGAGATTTCCTGGCCTCAATGACAGAGCTGCGGACCTCAGGATTACTCTACTGGGCAACGATTTCACAGAATGATCCGATGCTGCATCCCAAGATACAGCAGTGGATAACATAAACATGCAGGAGTCGTCTACTCATAGCATACACATCCTGCTGCATTGCCATACAGTGTGTAAGATTTTTACTACAACCGCACATGAATTAGGCCCTAGGTGTCAGAAGTACAGTACAAAATTCATGGTCAGCAGCCATAACGGCAGGTATCCAGTCTTTAGGTCGACAGCACTTAGGTTGACACTCATTAGGTCGACCACTGTTGGTCGGCATGAAAAGGTCGACATGCGTTTTCCCCATTTTGTAAAAAAAATAGTTTTTCCTCTTATGTCCTAGAGGATGCTGGAGTCCACATTAGTACCATGGTGTATAGACGGGTCCATTAGGAACCACTGGCACTTTAAGAGTTTGAGAGTGTGGGCTGGCTCCTCCCTCTATGCTCCTCCTACCAGACTCCGTTTTAGAAAATGTGCTTGGAGCCGGCACAGCTAGGGGAGCTCTCCAGAGTTTCTCTAGTAAAGCTTATTTTTAGAGTTTCTTATTTTACAGAGAGGCTGCTGGCAACAGCCTCCCTGCTTCGTGGGACTAAGGAAGGGAGTAGTGTCCACCCTGCGGGGTCTGAGCCTGCGCCTAAACCCCACACTGACCTCCAAGCCTGTCAGGGTCCCAGGATCGCTGCCAGCACAATTCCTCAGGCCAGTATAATCTTCTGAAGAGCGGGAAGACAGGTCCTCAGAGCGGACCCAGCAGTGTTCAGCGCCATTTTCCTGTCTGCAGAAGCGCTGTCAGTGAAAGCAACTCCCTTCATGTCAACTCCAGCTATCTCTAACTGTACCAGGGGGTTGTAGAAGGGGGGGAGGCTGTATACAGGCTGTGTAACCTATTAAGGTACACAGTCAGCGCTGGTAGGGGTCTCCCTATACCTTGAAAGCACTGTGTGTGGGTTGTGGGTTGGCTCCAATCTCTGTGTCTCTCTTGCCATTCTTGGGTGTGAAACTCTGTCTAACCTCCCGTGTGTGTGTGTGTGTGTGTGTGTGTGTGTGTGTGTGTGTGTGTGTGTGTGTGTGTATATGGTGTTTGGGTTCTCATTTTAGCTATGTCTAGGGACTCTGTGTCATATGCTGCAGAGGATTTGTCCTCTTCGGGTGATCTCATTCCAGGTAATCAGGATTGCACTGTTTTAGCGCAAATACCAGCAAGGGTCCCTGAGTGGTTTTTCCTCTTTTAAATCTATGATGGCTGAGATTTCTACTAGGGTTGCACAAAATGAATCTGCAACTCAGATTTTACAGAACTTTTTCTTCCCTCAGCTGCACCTGCTGCGAAGAAACCTTTTTCTTCAGCTGCTTCACAGTCCTTTCGGGTTACTAAAGCAAGAAAGCCCAAACCGTCCAACACCTTTAGAGGAGTTCGACCAAAATCCAAGAAACCTGCTGCTGCAGGTTCCCAGGAACAGAAACCTGCTTCAGGTATGCCAAAGTCCTCAGCAGGACGGTGGACCTGGAGGTAGGGCCGGTGGGGGCGAGACTCAAACATTTCAGCCACGTCTGAGTTTCGTCCGGCCTGGATCCCTGGGTACTAGATATTGTGTCCCAGGGGTACCGGCTGGAATTTCAAGATCTCCCTCCACACAGGTTCTTCAAATCAGGCTTGCCAGCTTTGCCGGCAGAAAGGGCTATCCTACAGGGAGCCATTCAGAAGTTGGTGGAGGCACAGGTTATTGTACCGGTTCATCCACAGTTGCAAAACAAGGGTTACTATTAGAACCTTTTCGTGGTACCGAAACTGGATGGTTTGGTCAGGCCCATTCTGAACTTAAAATCACTAAACCCCTTTCTGAGGGAGTTCAAGTTCAAAATGGAGTCTCTACGTGCAGTGATATCAGGTCTGGAGGAGGGGGAATTCCTGGTATCCCTGGATATTAAGGATGCGTACCTCCACATTCCGATTTGGCTGCCGCATCAAGCTTATCTCCGATTCGCACTGTTGGACTGTCACTATCAGATCCAGGCCCTGCCATTCGGCCTCTCCACAGCACCGAGGGTATTCACCAAGGTGATGGCGGAAATTATGGTTCTTCTCCGCAGACAGGGGGTGAACATAATTCCATATCTGGACGATCTGCTGATAAAGGCATCGTCCACGAAGAAGCTGTTACCCTCCATTCTTCTCACGACCCACCTGCTCAGGGAACACGGTTGAATCCTGATTCTTCCAAAATCACATTTGGAACCAACCAGGATGTTGTCCTTTCTGGGAATGATCCTCAACACGAAATGAAGAGGGTGTTTCTTCCAGAGGAAAAAGCGTTGGTGATACAAACAATGGTCCGGGATGTCCTGAACCAGGGTGTTGGTTCATCAGCGCATTCGCCTTCTGGGGATGATGGTGGCCTCTTATGAGGCTCTCCAGTACGGGAGGTTTCATGCTTGGTACTTCCAACTGGATCTCCTGGGCAAGTGGTCGGGATCCCATCTACATATGCACCAGAGAATACGTCTGTCGCCAAAGGCCAGGGTTTCACTCCTCTGGTGGTTGCAACAGCCTCTCCTTCTGGAGGGCCGCAGGTTCGGGATTCAGGACTGGATCCTTCTAACCATGGATGCAAGTCTCTGGGGCTGGGGCGCAGTAACTCAAGGGGACACCTTCCAAGGAAGGTGGTCAAGTCTGGAAGCTGGCCTGCCAATAAACATTCTGGAACTAAGAGCCATCTACAACGGTCTTCTCCAAGCGGCCCATCTTCCGAGAAATCGAGCCATTCAAGTGCAGTCGGACAATGTAACGACAGTGGCTTACATAAACCGACAGGGCGGAACGAAGAGCGATGCTGCAATGTCAGAGGTAACAAGAATCATCTTTCTGGTCAGAAAAACACGCGTTGGCGCTGTCAGCAATCTTCATTCCGGTAGTAGACAACTGGGAAGCGGACTTCCTCAGCATCCAGGAGAGTGGGGTCTCCATCCGGAGGTGTTCAAGGAGGTAACAGATCTTTGGGGTGTACCTCAAATAGACATGATGGCCTCTCGTCTCAACAAAGAAGCTTCGGCGATATTGTGCCAGGTCGAGGGACCCGCAAGCAGTGGCGGTGGACGCCCTAGTGACTCTGTGGGTTTTCCAGTCGGTGTACATGTTTCCACCACTCCCACCCATTCCAAGAGTGCTAAAGCTCATAAGCAGAACAAGTGTATCAAGCGATCCTCATTGCTCCAGACTGGCCAAGAAGGTCTTGGTACGCAAATCTTCTGGATCTACTGCTAGAAGAGCCGAGGCCTCTTCCTCTTCAGGAGGACCTGCTGCAGCAGGCGCCGTTCACCTATCAAGTCTTACCTTGGCTGCGTTTGACGGCATGGAGGTTGAATGCCAGATACTAGCTCGGAAGGGCATTCCGAACACGATTATTCCTACCCTGATACAGGCTAGGAAAGGAGTAACGTCTAAACATTACCATCGTATTTGGAAAAAATATCTATCTTTGTGCGAGTTCAAGAAGTTTCCTACGGTGGAGTATCAACTGGGATGTTTTCTCCTCTTCCTGCAAGCAGGTGTGGATATGGGCCTGAAGTTGGGATCCATAAAGGTCCAAATTTCGGTCCTATCCATTTTCTTCCAGAAACAGTTGGCTGCCCTCCCTGAGATTCAGACTTTTTTGAAGGGAGTTCTGCACATCCAACCTCCCTTTGTACCACCTACGGCGCCCTGGGATCTTAACGTGGTGTTGCAGTTCCTCCAGTCGGACTGGTTTGAACCTCTACGGGAGGTTGAGGTCAAGTTTCTCACGTGGAAGGCTGTCACTTTGTTGGCCTTCGCTTCTGCTAGATGTGTGTCGGACTTGGGGGCTTTGTCATGTAAAAGCCCATACTTGATCTTCCATGAAGATAGAGCTGAGCTTCGGACACGTCAGCAGTTTCTTCCAAAGGTTGTGTCGGCATTTCATATCAACCAACTATTGTGGTGCCAGTTGCGACTGACTCCTCAATTTCATCAAAGTCCTTAGATGTTGTAAGGGCTCTAATAATCTATGTGAGGAGGACTGCTTGTCACAGAAAATCGGACTCTCTGTTTGTCCTATATGATCCCAAGGAAATTGGGTGTCCTGCTTCTAAGCAGACGATCTCTCGCTGGATAAGGTTCACTATCCAGCACGCGTATTCTACGGCAAGCTTGCCGTGTCCTACGTCTGTTAAGGCCCACTCTACTCGTAAGGTGGGTTCTTCGTGGGTGGCTGCACGGGGTGTCTCGGCTTTGCAACTCTGCCGAGCAGCTACTTGGTCGAGGTCGAACACGTTTGTAAAGTTCTACAAGTTCGATACTTTGGCCTCTGAGGACCTTAAGTTTAGTCAATTGGTTCTGCAGGAGCCTCCGCGCTCTCCCTCCCGTTCTGGGAGCTATGGTACATCCCCATGGTACTAATGTGGACCCCAGCATCCTCTAGGACGTAAGAGAAAATAGTATTTTAATTACCTACCGGTAAATCCTTTTCTCGTAGTCCATAGAGGATGCTGGGCACCCGCCCAGCGCTTTTTTTTCCCTGCAGTGATTGTCTGGTTCAGTACAACTTTGTTTTTAGTTGAGTACTGCATTGTTACTTGGTAAGTAATGCTTCAGCCATTGCTGTGTTTCAAGCTAGTTAGCTTGGTTTGCCTTGTGTGTGAGCTAGTGTGAATCTCGCCACTATCTGTGTGTAATCCTTCTCTCGAAGATGTCCGTCTCCTCGGGCACAGTTTCTAGACTGAGTCTGGTAGGAGGGGCATAGAGGGAGGAGCCAGCCCACACTCTCATACTCTTAAAGTACAAGTGGCTCCTAATGGACCCATCTATACCCCATGGTATTAATGTGGACCCCAGCATCCTCTACGGACTACGAGAAAAGGATTTACTGGTAGGTAATTAAATTCCTATTTTAACCTTTTTCATACTTTACGATCCACGTGGACTACAGTTGGAAATAGTAACCTGTGCCGAGCGCAGCGGTAGTGGAGCGAGGCACCTTGACCGAAGCATGGTGAGCGAAGCAAGTCATGAGAGTGGACACGGTGCACTAATTGGGGTTCCCGCTCACTTTATAGAGGAAAAAACTCCAAAAATAAATTAAAAACCCATGTCGACCTTTTTCCACGTCGACCTAATAACCATGTCAACCTATTTCTGGTGTTGACCTAGTCACTGTCGACCAATAGTGGTCGACCTAATGACTGTTTACCTAGTTACTGTCGACCCTATGGTCCACACTCAGACTGGCATACAGTATATGTATTCATTTTGGAAAAATACAGGTCGGAGCCCTCACCTCACCCTCTGCTGTTGCACGGCGAATCACAAGGTTGCAACAATGTTGGAGCTCCCTGCAACTGTTAACCCATAACCCATAGCACCTTTATACCCTCTGGCATCTGACTTATGTATAAAAATGCAAGATCAAATGCCAGAGAGGCCAAATTAAATGCAAATATGTTTCACAGATGATTGTTAATGTGTACTTGTGTAATGGAGGTCAATCCATTGACCTCCATTGTATAACACATTAAAAAAAACATTTACGTGTACTGTCACACAGACCTACAGCATTACAGACTATTGTAGCTAAAGAAAACGTTTAATCGCTGCTTTTTCCTTCTGCTATCATCTATGCAGATTCTTGGTTTACAGATCCATGAGCGTTTTACAGCTGCACATAGGCAATAATGGAGAGGGAACGGGAGAGAGTAAAATGAGCTGTAATTTAGATGCTAGCATTTTGCAGCTCTGTGTGACATTACAGTGAGGGCAGGGTCATACCGGAGTTATATAATTCTGTTATTAACTCTTCACATTGTTCTGAATGGTATCTGGATGATCGGTTGACATGCATTAGGTCAACATTGACAAAAGGTCACATGTCAATGGTTGACACGAGATGGTCGACATTAGTTTTCAACTTTTTATTTTCTTTTTTTTTCAACTTTGTCATACTTTACCATCCACGTGGACTATGATTGGGAATAGTAACCTGCAACGGAACGCGGTGCACTAATTGGGATTCCCAGTTCTTTTATGGAGAAAATGACACAATTTTTAAAAAAAAACTCGTGACGATCATTTTCTGTGTCGACCTTTACCGTGTCTACTTATTTTACCATGTCAACCTTTTTCCCGTGTCGACCTTTTGGGGTCGACCTAGACACTGTTGATCTTTTTCAGGATGACCCATTGAGCCATAACCGTTGTGAACAAAGAATATGCAGAGAGCTGCTCACTCAGCGTAACACGGAAGTGAATTGGGAACCCTGTACTCCTGTCACACCATAGCGTTGCTACTGTCACAGTGCTTCCCTTTTCTGCTATGAAATGAGCATCAGATTATTTAGATCATATCATGTATTAGCTGCATCTTGGAAGAACTGGATTGTTCTGATGATGTACAACAACACTTTGTGCATTTGATTGTGTCTACAGCTGGTACTGGTATCTGTCCCGGGCAACAAAATCACTAGCCCCTGCCGTGATACATTAACAAAAATACAGGCTATGGTACTTTGGTGGTCTGTGGATTAACAATTTACTACTGTTTTGAAAACCCTTAATTACTTTTAAATTCTTTTGAATTTTTCTCTTGACATTTCATCACTTCCGCATTAACTGTCTTCTTACCAATTTGGGCGACACTGGCAAACTTTTGAATATCCTGAAACCAGCCCTGAACATATTAGACTCATTTCAATGGTAACAAAGCATATGTGTGTGCCAAGGTGGACATTTCTTTGACCAACGTGGTTTCAATATAGCCCAACATCTCTGGTCAACCAACAGAAGGATTGGCATCATAGCACCATGGGGGCAGATGTATTAAGCCTGGAGAAGTGATACAGCAGTGATAAGTGCAAGGTGATAACACACCAGCCAGTCAGCACATAACTATCAATTTACATATTGCAGCTGATTGGCTGGTGTGTTATAACCTTGCACTTATCACTGCTTTATCACTTCTCCTGGCTTAATACATATGTCCTATGTCCTTTGGCACTATTAGTCACTATATGATATAAACTAAAAATGCAGAAACACATATCAACCAGTCAGTTTGTTTGGCACAACTACCTGTGCAGCTGTCCTGCTGTGCACCCTTACCCACTCCAATTTACAGTTATGTTAAACATGAATTGTTTTTGAAAATCTGTTCTTTTTCAGACACTATAAATGACACATAGAGCAATTAAAGTGTGAGTTGTTACAAAATAGTTTGACAAGCTTCAGTGCATGCAAATACTTTCACCATGCCGACGCTGGAATCCCGAGCAAACACAATACCGACTGACAAGGACTATTCCTTTGGCGAGCACAGCAATCCACAGATCCCGCTGCGTGACGAGTGCAGCGAGTTTGCAGGGGTCTCTGTTGCGCTCGCACAACCCCCACCCACCGCCGGCATTCTACTGTTAGGATCCCGTGGTCGGTATGCTGACTGCCGGGATCCGGGGCGCCGGTATCCCGTTACCAACCCGTATGTAGAGGGAGCAGCCTTAGTATGCACCATTCATGTGTCTGCTTCACAGGTTCATTGTCACAATGGTGTTTTAATAAGGCTGTGTGAGACAAAAACAAATGTAAACACAATAGTTCATATTACATCACTTGATCAAAGTACAGCAGCCAATGAAAGTGGCGCAGTACACACAGACATTTATCATCAGCTCACGTTGCATTCCTGTCCCTAAATATAATTTACCTCATTATTAGACCGTGACCATTTCTCCATAGAGAGAGAGAGAGAGACAGTCGCGTGCCAGGTCCTGTGTGAATCCGTATACGAAGTGCTACGATGCAGCTTTTTTCATGCCGAGTTCCATTGTGCTTTGTATCGGACTCAGTCGCATATCAAATTTAAAAGGAAATGTAGGAAGCGCTGTTTGCCCAGATATAGTTTAATAAACAATAAAATTCAATCTAGAATATATACTTAAAACCAAATAAAAAAGAAACATTTAATTTAAGTAACTACTAGATTAGCAGAGTCACAATGTAAATAATATTTGCATAGGTCACTTAGATCTTGTGGCATTAGATATTAGTTTTTATATTCCAGTAGATATAAAACAACAGTTTAAAAAAAAGACTACTAATATATCAAGTGTTCAGCAGGTTCATTGTGTATTAGACATAGTACAAGTGATTATTAGTTGTTAATATTTTCAATTGATGCATATCATCCATACAAACCAAGTAGTTGTGTTTTTTTCTTGCTGGATATTAGTCCATTGGCATTAGATGATGCTCCAGATAACTGCATGTATTAAGCTAGTTCAGCTAAACATATTTTGCATAAGCCACTTAGGGGGAGATGTACTAAGCAGTGATAAAAGTGGAGAAGTGAGCCAGTGAAGTTGCCTATGACAACCAATCAGCATTGACGTATCATTTGCATACTATAAAAGTATACAGAGCAACTGATTGGTTGCCATGGGCAACTTCTCCACTGGCTCCCTTCTCCACTTTTATCACTGCTTAGGGGGACATGTACTAAGCAGTGATAAAAGTGGAGAAGGGAGCCAGTGGAGAAGTTGCCCATGGCAACCAATCAGCTGCTCTGTATACTTGTAACAGTTCTAATTTGCATACTTTAAAAGTATACAGAGCAGCTGATTGGTTGCCTTGGGCAACTTCTCCACTGGCTCACTTCTCTACTTTTATCACTGCTTAGTACATGTCCCCCTTAATACATGTCCCCCATAATCCTGTGGCCTAAGATATAGAGTCCAGTAATTATAAACAACAGTTAAAAATGTGTACTAATATATCCAATTTTCAGTAAATTAGTTATGTATTAGATTTGGTCCAAGTATAAGTTGTTGGTACTTTCAGTTGATAAATATCCTCCATACAAACATAGTTGTTAGTGGTTTCAATAGCTGGATACTAGTTTATAAGTATTAGGAGTATGCTCTAAATCATTGCGCATAATTAAAACCGTTCAGCTCCACGTGAAAACCATTGTGATATGTTCTGAGTGCTGTACAGTATGTAAATTAGCCAATTAAGCTCCACATATAGTGGGTTGGTACTAGTCCTCCTACCTCCCAGCTGCTGGTAGTCCCTATTGTGCAGCTTGTAAGGAGAAATCCTGCTCAAATAATCCTTCCAGGAAACACTGGTTTTCCCGTAACCTCCGCAAATGGGCAGATGTGCAGCATTTCCAGTGACCGTAAATACGCCTTTCTTTGCCTCTCTGTCAGTGCTCAGCAACTTACTCAGACATCTGAGACTCCAGACACAGCACACAAAATAAAATGAGCCTTTAAATCTGTGCCATTCTTTTTTTTCTATGGCGGGACCTGTTGAGTATCTTGGGACCTACCTAGGTGGGTTCAGTATGTAATACTGCCGCCTGGGATGCCGAATGTCACTATCCCTACATCGGCAGTCCGAGCGGTTGAATGCAAGCAGGGTGGTGAGTGCAGCTAAGCCCCTTGCAGGCTCAGTGGCCATAAAGGAGGAGTCGCCTACCTTGCCGGTATACCGGCGGCGGTATGGTACCCCCGTCGGGATCCCGGCGTCTGTATTGTGACTGCCGGGATCCCGACGATCGGTATGCAAACCACCTAGGTATGTGTCTGTATTGCATAGTGAATAATCCAGCTCAAGAAATGGTGACTAAGATCCAAAAGAGGAACTGTCCTTTCAGAGATGAAAAACTGTTGGAAACTTGTTACTACCCAATAAATCATTTTAAAGGAATTTGGGAAATAAAGTTTTAATTGGGTAATAGCAATGTAAAGCAAAATTGAGTCCAAAGTAAGTAATGTCTCATGGAATTTTATAATTAATTAGACTTAAGATGGACAGTGCAACCCTTAGAAATGTGTCATTGAGTAAGACGCAATGTACAAAACAGTGCAATATAATGAGCATAGTCACTGTACACAATGTATTATTGGATTGTCATGTTCTCACTCATGGAAAATCGAGGCTGTTATTTTGTAAGCGTTGTAGGGATGTAATTACACATCATTTTTCGCTTATGAAAACTTCCAGATCTAAGCATTTGCAGAGTGTTCCCTGTACAGCTTGAGGGCCTTTGATTTTTCTAATTGCTTATTGATAATGATTCCGCACAGTGAAACATTAGCCTGCCTGGGTGCTTCCCGATCTGGAACATCTGTTTTTACAGGAAGAACATAAAGATTTCCAGCAGATCAAAAAATATGGTGACGGGCTGGTTTTGCAAAATGAGTTGAAATGCAATACTTTTTGGTCAGGATATTTCTTTATTTTCTCCATTAACGTCTCTTTTGGGAAATTTTTCGAGGCTTAGAATTGATATTCCCCTAGCAGATTGTAAAGTGAAAGGTCATTGTGATCTTTCTATTATAATAGATTCATGTCCAAAAGAGTGTTTCACTCAAAGTGGTATTTCAGTGTCAATAGGTGCATCTGAGTAGTTTATTTCTTGTGGCGAAGCTTCCTGTGCTGCAATTGGTGTGGATGCTACTGTAACCGGAGGTGAGGGGAGCCTGGAAATTTTATAGCGCCTTCCCGAGACCCCTACTTCGCCTCTCCTAAATATGCTTTTGCTGCGCAGAGCTCGGTCCATGGCAGCCCACCTCTCCAACCCCAATTGTATTTATTGGGCCCGGAGATGCTGCTTTCTGCCACAAAATCTTTTGTATTGTAATAAACCTCCATATATTCATGGGAACTTGAATTTTCAATTTTTAAGAATTACTTTTTGATAATTATAATTTTTGGAACCTTTTGTTCTTTACACACATACAATTTTGTCAGTTTTTGTTTATGATACATTTCTGTAATTTTATTATTATTATTATTATTATTATTATTATTATGTTTAGTGGGGAATTCAATCCGCCCTTAATCTATAACTGAAGATTGGTCCCAGACTCCTAGCACATGGGCAAGTTGTAGCCAGTAATATTTATATGGAAATTTATAACTGAATGGTTGTTTTTTGTTTTCTTTTGGGTACTGGTCAGAATAATTTTGATCTGTAATACTGCAAGTGTAACTGGATACCATAAACCTGTTTTGTAGGCTTCCAGCTTCTTTAGCATTGCTGGTTAGACTACTAGTGCATTCGTACAATGTGATGGATATTTAAATACAATGTTGGGTCTTAATAGCATTTTAATAGTATTTAATTTTACATAGAGGGACTGTTACTCTTGTCTAATGGTGAAAAATATTATGTTTAAGATCTGCCTGGGAACAAAGAGACAGAGTGCACACCAGTTCTGAAATGAAAGTCCCAATATCGCACTACTAGGTTGCGTCTGATGTTGGGACAGTGATGGACAACAGGCAGCTGTAGGGTTGATCACCTGCTGCTAACAGCGACTTCCTTCTTTTCTGTTTGTTAGAGCTTAGAACGCCTGTGTATAATGACGGTTTGTTTTATTTCAGATAGGTGTCTCTTACTTTTGATATAATGTATTTCTGAGATTGAATAATATTTAGCCTTTTTGAAGGTTAGAGGCCCATGAAGTATAGCTGCCTATCAGGTATAGGCCCTAGCCTTTTTTCCCAGAAATAATATCTTCCACTTTGAACATTAGCCCCATTTAGAAAGGAGCGCAGTCTTTTAGGTAAATGGAATGGCATGCAGAGTGAATGAAGATTTCAGATGCTATAACATCTTGTGGCTCACACACAAATTTATTCAGCCTACATCGAATATATATTCACTATATAATAAATAGAGCACATATGGAACATATTGGTGTGCTTATACCTAAAACAGTGTAGGTGACCATTTTGTGTTCTGAATTTGTTGAACAAGTGGTTAAACTTGTAATCCTGCAGACACATACATTTTATGCGGCCTAATTAGACGCCTTGGCAAATGAACATTGAAGACCATGGTGCTCAGAATTGTCAATGGGTACTGCTGTATGGGTGAAATTATCAAGCTCTGAAAAGTTTTTAGCTTTTTGAAGCTTGGCCCCAATAGCGAAGACCAGTTTTAGATGGTTACCTAGATGATAGCCAATACAGCCTGTAGGATACCGTTTTCATGGAGAGGGAACTTGGGATTCCTTCCCAGCTGCACATTTGCAATACATTTTCCATGCATGCGCAGTAGGTAAGCCAGGCCAGACCCTGAATGTAGAGTGATAGTGAAATCTATTACTACACTATACACTTTTACCAGTACAGGGTCATATCGGAGCAGCTGTTCCGGCAAGAGGTTTTTGATTAATTACTGCTTTTAAGTATTTTTATTTGCTGCAGTATACATTGATACAGAATGCTACAGTACTTTTCGGGGCCTTTCTGCCACAAGTGGGAAGTAGACCTCTGTAATCTTTCAGATAGACAACTACAGTAGTACTTTCTTTTCGTAGCATATAAAAAAAATTATATTGTTTAATTTATGGGCCTTATAAGACATACAGAGCCTGATTCTGAGACTGATGCAGCGGCCATGTTGTACGCGGTGGAGTGATGTTTTTCGCATGAGTCTCACTGTGCACACTTTCCGATTTTGTACGTTTAGAGTTGCAGAACATATTTGGACATACGGTAGCGGACATGTGTGGAGCATTCATGGACAATAACTGGGATGGCTAAGAAAAGGCTCAGATATGTTGTATAGACGCTGATAGTGGGCGTCTCATTCTTTCCACATGTCCATGCATGCATGCACACCAGTGAAGGGCTTGGTAGCGGCTTTAGCATAGATGAGCAGACGCGAGTGTGAAAAAAGACGCACCTTGTCTGCGCCCAACTCTGAATTAAGCCCATATTGAGAACATCCTTGATTTACCTGTATTGTCAGTTATGAGTATTCACCTAAAGGTATAATGGGCCCTAATGATCCGAGCACTCCCAATGTGTTCAAGGAAACGGTGCTGACATTTTCTTGCCAATCATGTATATATGCTCACACTGAAGCTGCTAAAGTGGCATGACAGATCTGAACTGTCCCTCCTCTGCACTGCTGTGAGCCACACCAGCACACGGAAATCCTGATGATCATGCACTTCCTAGCATCACCGTGGTAACCAGCATTTCCCCTAGGAACCGATGAAGTGCTTTGCAGTTTTGTAGTCTGCGGTTACTTTGAATAAGCGGTAAACAATAGCGGAGTTAGTTTCTGCGCCTTCAGGGAATCTTTTAGCTGCCGGTGAAGTCACACAGGTCTGCACAGTTGCCATTAAGAAGGATGTGAAAGTACTGTACGGTGCCCCAGAGTAATAAAGCTGCTGGGCTGACTTAGAAATATTGCTGATCTGTAAATAGTTAAAGATATGTATAATTTTGTGCCTTGGAGGACATGCTGTGATATGATTGTTTCTACTGGTGTTCTTTCCATTACGCCTGCGATCATTAGACCTTTTTAAATAAACACTTTGACTTTTGGTATACTTCTAAGCTGAAAGCCAGTCCTCCCAAAGATGATGCTAATTGCTCATGATCATACATAATGCTTAGTAAATGACTGATATTTACTGCAAGTGTACCGGCTGATCCACACTACCATGTAATGTGTAGAATTGTAGACAATTAGACATCAGAGCTAAACGTTTTATTTGTGACTATAACACAAATTAGCTGAAACCCATAGTAACCAGTTGACTTTCATTAGTCTGAATTACCTAAATCACTATTTCATAGTATAATTAAGTTCCCTCTATCGTTATCTGCTCTCCACACTGTATCCTTTTTACTATGGGCAATGGTTTATGAAGGTAGTGAAAACTGCAAATAACAGTACTGAGAAGATTGGGAACTCTGCCAGCCTTTAATATCTATCTGAATACCTGTTATTGGTTACAGAAGATTTCCAATAGAGAGATATTTTGTTTTATTAATACAAAATACAGGTGTGTGTGTGTGTGTGTGTGTGTGTGTGTGTGTGTGTGTGTGTGTGTGTGTGTGTGTGTGTGTGATATTGTCTGGGGTCAGTTGAATTGTTAAGAATACTCCATATGTAGATGATTCCAGTAAGTAAATTTCAACATAAATTTTATGTTCAAAGTTCATCCATTCATAACCTAATCACCAGATCTATTCAGTTCTAAATGGTTTTCTAAATGTAATGCTAGACACACAGACAACAGCTGGTAATATTTGTGGAGTCAGCTTCCGGCCTGAAATCCACAAGGTGCAATATAAGGAAACTTGTGCTGCATGCCAATATCCATACACTTCAATGCTAACAGATATAATATACATATTGGACACACTGGGGGAAATGTAACAGGGTCAGAGTTTGCCAAGGTCCGAGACTGCCCGTACTTTTAAAGCTCAATCGTTTACAAGGCAAAACCAGGCTCCCAAAACAAACACACAAACAGGCTAAACAAACAAAGTTGTTTTAAAGCAGAGCTGTAACTAGACCTTTTGGCACCCCTCCTTCAGCATAAGGCGCATTCCTGGTGGGGAAGGGGCATGACAATGCCATATATATATATATATATATATATATATATATATATATATATATAATAGAATTCCCTAGCTATTCTCAAATAGAATTCTCTAGCTTAGAATTCCTTAGCTTTCTTTGCAAGTACAGATAACTCAATGAATAGAGTAATGCCTGCAATGCCACCGGCAATGGGTTAGAATCCCGGGTATGTCAGCATTTTGAAATGTAATAAAGGACCGTGTGACTGAATAACAAAGAGCTATCAAGTTAAGTTCATGAATGTTGTATAGGTATTAGCAACGGAAAGGGGTGGGGTTAGGAGACCGAGGTGGTCAGGAGTTACTAGGCTTCAAAAAAGGGAGAGGCTGCAAGTGAAAGTAATTAATTAAAACGCATAATTAACAAGTGCCGCCAACAGCACCCCCTGCCCTGGATTTAGCTAAAGCTAGGATTTGCCCGTTATCATTAATCTCTTGACCTATAATGGTAGAAAATGTGTTAAAGTCTTTAGAACAGTAGCTTCCAAACACGGTCCTCAAGGCATCCCAACAGTCCAGGTTTTAAGGATAGCCATGCTTAGGCATAGGTTACTTAATCAGTACCTCAGTAATTTTGATTATACCATCTGTAATCAGGGATATCCCTAAAATCTGGACTGTTGGGGTGCCTTGAAATCTGCATTTGCGAACCACTATTCTAGAAACAAGAGGTATGCAATCAAAGCTATTTCGTGTTTTTTATTGCTGTGCCAATAGTTTATTGTTGGGGACTGTTAGAATTCTAGCCTGGTCAGTATAATCATAAAATAGAATGCCAATAATTTACCAAAATATATTTTTTCTGTTTCTAAAAAGTCCACTATATGTTTGATCCCTTGTTATCAAGTACAGGAAAATGCAAGTTTGTTGTGTAACAGGCCAAAGTTTTGTAGTAAAACGTGTAAATTTGAAGCCTTTGAGGTATATTTGCAATGCGATGGCTATTGTCAACTGCTGCTTCTCAGTATCACCATAAAATTTAAAGTGGCACTAATATTAAGTGTAAAGCCTGTTGTGTGTTGCATTAAATATTGGTGCGATGTTAAATGTTGAGGTCACACTCCCCAAGAAGCAGCAGGCTGTTTTGTACTATATCTGCATGTGAATAATTTGTATTTTTATTCAGTGACCACTTTTGTCATATGAAATCCCATGTAATACCGTTCTTTGTGTTATTAAATAATGCATGTTTCCGACAGATTTGTTATATTGCTACACTTCTGCAGGAAATAATTTGGTTACAGTAACTCAGTACCCAGGGTACATTTAACGTATATCATGGTCAGTGGAGTACATCAAATGAATTTGAGTTTGATATTTAAAGTCATCCCTACAGGTAGATAGCATCCTTGTAACCTGTAACTGGGAAATCATATGGAAAAATTCCTGAAATCTGTCAAAATTTAATAAAATATTACAATTACTGTAGCTGCTTTTCTGAAAAGGAAGTTCCAATGGAACCCGTGTTATTTAGCAAAGTAAAACTTAAAACATGTTGTCATATTTGCAGCAAAGAACTGGATCTGTGTATCACTAATACTTTATGGTAAACAAAGCAATGCATCACTGCAGCGCCCCATTAAAAATACAGTAAATCTTCTATATAGAACGACCAATAGGTGGTGCTATGTTTGTACAAAGGATCTTTGAAAATAATGACTTCCAAATATCTTGTGACAGTGACTAGCACATCTGGTTGTGTGGTTTATACCAAGTAACTTTTTACCTAAGCATGTTTCGTTCAGCAGAGGAGCTGTTTCATAGCAATTCTCATCACTGGCGATGAAGAAGGGGCAGCTTTATAAAGATAACACTCACTGAAGCAGAAAATTACTCTGTGTGATGATAAATCCAAAGACTTTAATAAAAATAAAAATAAAGAATTTTAAGTTATGTTCGTGAAATTCATTTATTTCTAAATTCCAATAGAATGCAAGAAATATCTGCTTTTTTTTGTTGTTTAGGAGTTCTGACCTCATATTTATGCCAAGTGTCCCTGAAGCTGCACCAGTGCACATCTCTCTAAATATACAGAGCTATTTTACAAGCTGATTTGCATATTATTTGTCATTGGTATCAGGACACATACTGGGACAGATGCTTGGGCAACATCCAGGGGTATAGCCAGAACTTTATGGGCCCTATGGCAACATTTTGAAGGGGCCTTTGTCATAATGCTTCTAGAGAGACACCTATCCACAGAAGTTGTTAGAACCATACTAAGCTTAACATTGAGGCAATCGACACTGTATCCTTATCTTCCCTGTTCAACTTCCCTATTCTCTTTCTCCTTACCTGAATAAGCCACTTCCCTTTGCAATGCCTCCATTACTTCTGCTCTTGACTCTGTTGCTCCAACGATCACAACTCACCCTTGCAGATTACAACATTAACCTTGGCATTCCAAGTGCACCAGATACCTGCAAAAGTGTTCATGAATCACCAAGTGACAGTGGAGGAAATCACACTCTAAGACAGACTTCCTCCATTACAAGTTTATGCTCTTATCCTACAGTTCTGCCCTTTCCCTCTATAAACAGTTGAATTTAAAGAGCCTCATCTCCTCCCAGTCTTCAAATCCCTGGTGTCTCTTTGATACTTTCAACTTCCTTCTCTGCCCACCCCCTCTTTAACTTCCCTCCTCACTATCTGCCCTTAACTTTGCCACCTACTTAACATCTAAAATTTACTCCATATATCAGGACATCACATCACATGTGTCCCTCAGCACCCCACCCCCTAATTTCCCAGATCTCCCCTCCCCATCTATTATACCAAACTCTGAATTGTTTTTCCCTGTATTTAGAGATTAAATCCTGACCCTCATCCAGACCTCCCCCCTACCACCTTTCCCCTTGACCTAATCCCCTTCCGCCTCCGCTATCTCTCTCCTTCTGCCTGTTCCCATCTTGCTCACCTCCTCAGTCTCTCCCTCTCATCAGGCACTGTCCTTCAAGCATGGCTTGTCTCCCCCATTCTTAAAAAAAGCATATTGTCTAAAACTGCTCTACAGCCTTTCTTTCCTCACACTCCCTGCTTGACCCATTTCATTCTGGCTGCCATCCTCTCCACTTCATTAAAGCTGCTCTCACGAAATTACCTCCTTGCTGCCGAATTCAAGGGCCACTACTCTCTGCTTATTCTCCTTGACCTCTCGGCTGCTTTTGACACTCTGGATCACCCTCCTCTTCTGTGAATCCTTCACTCCCTTGGTCCACACTCTTTCTGGTTCAGAAACCGAATGGTTCCCATTGGACTCTTCTCAACCTCAAATCACTCAACAAGTTTCTCTAACGTCCTAGTGGATGCTGGGGACTCCGTCAGGACCATGGGGAATAGCGGCTCCGCAGGAGACAGGGCACAAAAGCAAGCTTTTAGGATCACATGGTGTGTACTGGCTCCTCCCCCTATGACCCTCCTCCAAGCCTCAGTTAGGTTTTTGTGCCCATCCGAGCAGGGTGCAATCTAGGTGGCTCTCTTAAAGAGTTGCTTAGAAAAAGTTTTTAGGTTCTTTATTTTCAGTGAGTCCTGCTGGCAACAGGCTCACTGCATCGAGGGACTTAGGGGAGAGAAGTTAACTCACCTGCGTGCAGGATGGATTGGCTTCTTAGGCTACTGGACACCATTAGCTCCAGAGGGAGTCGGAACACAGGTCTCGCCCTGGGGTTCGTCCCGGAGCCGCGCCGCCGACCCCCCTTGCAGATGCTGAAGATTGAAGAGGTCCGGAACCAGGCGGCAGAAGACTTTCAGTCTTCATCAGGTAGCGCACAGCACTGCAGCTGTGCGCCATTGTTGTCAGCACACTTCACACAGCGGTCACGGAGGGTGCAGGGCGCGGGGGGGGGGCGCCCTGGGCAGCAATGTATAATACCTGTATGGCGAAAAATACATCACATATAGCCCTTGAGGCTATATGGATGTATTTAACCCCTGCCAGATATCACAAACTCCGGAGAAGAAGCCCGCCGAAAAGGGGGCGGGGCCTATTCTCCTCAGCACACAGCGCCATTTTCCCTCACAGAAATGCTGGAGGGAAGGCTCCCATGCTCTCCCCTGCACTGCACTACAGAAACAGGGTTAAAACAGAGAGGGGGGGGCACTGATTTGGCGATATGAATATATATTAAACGCTATAAGGGAGGAACACTTATATAAAGGTTGTCCCTATATAATTATAGCGTTTTGGTGTGTGCTGGCAAACTCTCCCTCTGTCTCCCCAAAGGGCTAGTGGGTCCTGTCCTCTATCAGAGCATTCCCTATGTGTGTGCTGTATGTCGGTACGTGTGTGTCGACATGTATGAGGAAAATGTTGGTGAGGAGGCGGAGCAAATTGCCTGTAATGGTGATGTCACTCTCTAGGGAGTCGACACCGGAATGGATGGCTTATTTATGGAATTACGTGATAATGTCAACATGCTGCAAGCCGGTTGACGACATGAGACGGCCGGCGAACAAATTAGTACCTGCCCAGGCGTCTCAAACACTGTCAGGGGCTGTAAAACGCCCATTTACCTCAGTCGGTCGACACAGACCCAGACACGGACACTGATTTCACTGTCGACGGTGAAGAAACAAACGTATTTTCCTTTAGGGCCACACGTTAAGGGCAATGAAGGAGGTGTTACATATTTCTGATACTACAAGTACCACAAAAAAGGGTATTATGTGGGATGTGAAAAAACTACCTGTAGTTTTTCCTGAATCAGATAAATTAAATGAAGTGTGTGATGATGCGTGGGTTTCCCCCGATAGAAAATTATTGGCGGTATACCTTTTCCCGCCAGAAGTTAGGGCGCGTTGGGAAACACCCCTTAGGGTGGATAAGGCGCTCACATGCTTATCAGAACAAGTGGCGGTACCATCTACAGATAGGGCCGTACTTAAGGAGCCAGCTGATAGGAGGCTGGAAAATATCCTAAAAAGTATACACACACATGCTGGTGTTATACTGCGACCAGCGATCGCCTCAGCCTGGATGTGCTGAGCTGAGGTGGCTTGGTCGGATTCCCTGACTAAAAATATTGATACCCTTGACAGGGACAGTATTTTATTGACTATAGAGCATTTAAAGGATGCATTTCTATATATGCGAGATGCGCAGAGGGATATTTGCACTCTGGCATCAAGAGTAAATGCGATGTCCATATCTGCAAGAAGATGTTTATGGACACGACAGTGGTCAGGTGATGCAGATTCCAAACGGCACAAAGATGTATTGCCGTATAAAGGGGAGGAGTTATTTGGGGTCGGTCCATGGGACCTGGTGGTCACGGCAACTGCTGGAAAATCCACCGTTTTTTTTTTTTTTTTTTTAAACACATTTTATTGGATGGATCATAAGATAAGTACAATGATAACATAACAGAACACCCGAACATCTTGGGTGCTTAAAGAACAGACATAATTAGGGTGAATTGTTACAACAACAGAGTAGATCCGATTTTTGTTTTTGTGTTTTCCCATGTTTAGAGATTCAAGTCAGAGCATAAGAGATGGGGAACTCTCGGCAACGGAGTGGCCTTCCGTCATAGAGAGTCAGCAGAAGAGATGAGAGGAGGAAAGTGCTCAGATAGCGAGCAGGAGGGAACAGGAAAGCATAGGAGGCTGGGCACCTCCGGTTGAAGAGAAGAGGTGGGGGAGTAGAGAAAGGGTGATGGGGTGGAGGGGTAGCCTTCAGGGGCAGGAGGTGAATAGGGCCTTGGCATGTCGTGTCAGGTTATAAATGGAGACGGAGCCTGTTGCAGGATTAGCCACGGGGACCATACTTTATCAAATCGCTTCGAAGTGTTACGAATGACTGCGGTCATGTATTCCATTTTGTGGACATACCATATCCGGGAAATTATCACCGGCATTGGTGAGGGGGTCGGGTTCTTCCAGTCTGTGGCAATTTGGCAAGTCATTGCCGAAACTATGTGTCGGAATAGTTTGTTTTGGTGTCTATTGAGGGTGGGAAGGGTCATGGGGAGCAAGAAGTATTGGGGATCAGGGGAGATGGAGGTGTCAAATAGGCGTGAAAGCAAAGTGATGAGTTCACCCCATATTTTATAGATTTTGGGGCAAGCCCACCATATGTGTAAGAATGAACCACTGTCCGTACAGCCCCTCCAGCATCCATCTGGGGTGCCGGGGAACATAGTATGCAGACGGGACGGGACATAGTACCATCGGTAGAGTAATTTATAGATATTTTCTTTAATTCTCACACATATGGAGCTGGAAGCGGCATTGTCCCATATATCTACCCAGTCTTCATTGTCTATAGTAAGTCCCAGTTCCTTTTCCCATGCTGATTCGTGAGGGGCCCGGGATGTTGTGGGGAGGTCGTCCAGGAGGGCGTAGATATCTGATATGAGGCCTTTAGTGTTGGTGCATTTCCAGCTGATGTATTCGAAGGGGGATAGATGTCTGTGGAGAAGAGTAGTGGTGGTGGTGGAGTGGAAATGTCTAATTTGCAGATAGCGAAAGAAGTCCGATGAGGGGATTACTGTTCCTTCACGGATATCTGTGAATTGTGGGAAAGTAGCTGTGGAGGTGATATCATTAACATATAGTATACCACTCGAGCGCCAAGATGTATGCGTGGCTCCACTCATACCTGGCGGAAAGGCTGGGTTGTGAAACAACGGGATTAGCGGGGACGGGTATGGGGCCAAGCTGAACCGTCTGTTTGTCAGGTCCCAAGTCGCTAGGGAGCGACTTACTACAGGGTGCGATAGGGCCGCACGGGGACGCCGGTTCCGGTGGAGCCACAATAGAGAAGATAGCGTGGCTAGGCCCGTCTCCTCCGCCTCAATCCCCACCCAGACCTTCCTTGTCCCGCCCTCGTTGCACCATTGTGCACATTGAGCGAGTTGCGCGGCGTAAAAGTATTTCTTAAAGTCCGGGATACCCAGGCCGCCGCCTCTGGAGGGGCGTTGGAGCAGTTTAAGTCTGACTCGTGGGCGTTTGTGGTTCCAAATAAAAAGGGAGGATTGGCGTTGTAGGGTCTTGAAGACGTAGGTAGGGACGTAAATCGGGAGGGTCTGAAATAAGTACAGGAGTCGGGGGAGCACGCTCATCTTAACGGAGTTGATTCTGCCTATCCACGATATAAAATAACTGGACCAATCCACCAAGTCCTCCTTAATTATCTGTAATAAACGGGGATAATTTGCTTGGAAAAGTTGGTGGTGATGGTGAGTCAAGTACACACCAAGGTATTTAATTTTCTTGGTATGCCAGTTACAGGGGAGGGTAGTTTGAAGGTCCTGTTTAAGAGCTGCCGGGATATAAAAGTTGAGGGCCTCTGTTTTGTTAACATTTATTTTATAGCCAGAGAGCTGTGAGTATGAATTGATCTCGGATAGAAGAGCAGGGAGAGATTGGGCTGGGTCAGTGAGAGAGATCAGGACGTCGTCGGCATATAGCGCTATCTTGTGTTCGGAAAGGCCTGTGGGTATTCCATGGATTGCACTGTTATTACGGATCCTTGCTGCTAGGGGCTCCATGACTAGTGCAAAAATTAAGGGGGAAAGGGGGCATCCCTGCCTGGTACCATTGGTGATTCCGAAACTGGAGGAGGAGACACCGTTAACCATGACCTGGGCTGACGGGGAGCGGTAGAGTGCTTTGATTCCCTCCAGAAAGTTTCCGGAGAATCCCATTTTGTCAAGGACTGCAAAGGCAAAAGACCACGATATGCGGTCAAAGGCCTTCTCCGCGTCGAGAGCCAAAATGAGAGAGGGAAGTTTCCGTTTTTGGATTGAGTATATTAGATCTATTGCCCTTCTGGTGTTGTCAGACGCCTGGCGTCCAGGGATGAAGCCGACCTGGTCCGGGTGGACCAGGCCGGGCATCAAGGGACCCAGACGGTTAGCTAGTATTTTCGCGTATATCTTCAAGTCAACATTCAGTAATGAGATTGGTCTGTAGTTTAAGCAACTAGTCGGGTCTTTGTCAGGCTTTGGGATTACCACTATGTTGGCCCGGGCTGTCTCCGGCAGGAAGGAGGCTCCCTCGAGGATACCGTTAAATAAGGAGGCTAGGTGTGGTGCCAGTTCCTTCGCGAAGAGTTTATAATATTGGGCTGTGAAACCGTCCGGCCCTGGAGCAGCCGACGAGCGCATAGATCGTATGGCGGCTATTGTCTCCTCCTCCGAGATTCGTCTGTTAAGGGCTTCCAATTGATTGTCAGATAGGGTTGGGAGGGGGGTATCAGAGAAGTATGAGCGCACTCCCCCAGATCCGTCAGGAGACAGCAGGGGCGGGTCAGGTAGGTTATAAAGGGAGCTATAAAACAGGCGAAAATCTTCAGCCATCAGTTCAGGGTCATATGTATAGGTTCCCCTTTGTGACGAGTACAATTTATCTATTGCGCCCAGCGCCTGCTTACGACGGAGTTTGTTGGCTAGTAGGGTATCTATTTTATCCATTTTGTCGTAGAAGCGTTGTTGCAGTTTCCGAAGTATTAGTGCCGCACGGTTGGATAGGAGGGTGTTTAGCTGTCCCCGGAGGGAGTCTATCTGAGTGAGTAAAGAGGGATCAGGGGATACTTTATGTTTGGATAGTAAGGTGGCTATTTCTGATTCGAGGGAGGCTATCTCCTGTGCAGCTTTTTTCCTAATTGCCGACGATTTTGCTAACAAGGTGCCGCGGATCGTGGCTTTGTGAGCTTCCCAAAGGATATTAAGTGGGATGTCAGGGGACATATTTTCGGTGAAATAGTGTGCGATCGCTAGTCTAGTTTCCTCTAGTGCAGAAGGGTGTTGTAGAAGCGAGTCGTTAAGGCGCCATTTGTATTTCCTATGAGGCGCTCGGTGTATATCTATGAGGAGGTAGACCCCAGCGTGGTCCGTCCAAGTCAGTGGTGTGATGCCCGTATCCGAGATCAATGGCACTAGGGCAGAGGATATGTGGATCATGTCAATCCTGGAGTAGTGTTGATGTGGAGCAGAGAAGTGCGTAAAATCTTTGATGTGGGGGTTTTGGGAACGCCAAGTGTCACAGAGGCCGTGGAGTTTCATGGTGGCGGTGAGTGTGCGGGAAGCCCGGGGGAGAGTCGTTATAGAAGCGTGGGGCGGAGGACTGGATCTATCTAGCAAGGGGTCAATTATGGTATTAAAGTCGCCACCCATGATAATGCTTCCCTGTGCTTCTCGTGATAGGCGTTTAGAGAGAGAGTCAAAAAACAAAGATTGGTCTTGATTGGGGGCGTAGACGGAGACCAACGTGAGAGCCTTAGAACGGAGGGTACCCATTACCATAAGGAACCGTCCATCTGGGTCTATCACTGTCCTGGAATGGATAAACGGGATATTACGATGAACTAAGATGGCTACACCCCGTTTTTTACAGTCTGCTGAGGCAAAATAGGACTGGGAGAACCATTTGCCCAGAAGCCGGGTGTGGGGACCGGTGAGGTGTGTTTCCTGTAGGAATGCTACGTCAACTTTCTCACGTCTGCAAGCACTCAGGAACACGGTACGCTTCCTAGGGGAGTTCAGGCCATTTACATTGACCGAAAATATTTTAAGAGACATGTTTATTTACGTGGGGGAGTATGGCGTTTTGCCGGGTATAGTCCAGCAAGGTACAATTTATGCCAGGCGAAGGCCACCCCTCCAGGCCAAGCGAGAGAAGGAGCGGGAAGGTCGAGCAGAGGCCACAAGAAAAGAGAGAGAAAGAAGAACATAGAGAAGAAGAAGAAGTACCCCAAATGGGGAAACATCCCTGTGTTTGTGGGTCCCATTCAGGGGCCGCACGGGAAAAGCATCGAATAAGTAACATTATTAACAACAGTAAGGGATTATGGGGGGGTAACTGAGCTACCATGTGGGAGGAAATGAGTCTCCCGGGCCACAAGGGCTGAGGGTGGCTATAACCATTTTACATTTATGGCAGACATAATATAATATAGGACTCTGAGAACTGTGTCCTAGGAACAAAAATGCAAACATAAAAACAAAAATAGGGAGGGGGAGGGGAGGGGGGGGGGATTGGGCAAGAGGGAAGGGGGAAGAAAGAGAGAAAAAGAGGGGGGGGAGGGAAAGGGGGAGGGGGGGTGAAGGAGAGGGGGGGGGGGAATACCACAGGGGTGCAAACAATCATAACTTAATTATAACAGCATTAACCGAGGATAGTTACGATACTGGTATTTGAGCTGAGGTCGAGTTCTCCACTGCTCCCACTCGTTTCGAGTCGTGGAGGCGTTGCATCGTCAGTTCGTGCACTATACACGTCGGGGGGGTTTCCCCAGTTCAGGGAGGATCCTTGTCCACATTGCGCTGTCGGGTCACCCGTGTCCAGTCAGGAAGAGGGGGCTGAGGGTGTGGCGGTTTAGATGCTGAGGCCGCCATGTCATCTTCAGCTGATGTTGGGAGGAGATCTAGCTTTGCCAGCAATTCCTGTCCTTGGGTTAGGGTCTTGACCGAGTGGACAGAGTTATTAACCGAAACGTGTAAATGGAAGGGGAATCCCCATCTATATCTGATCTGGTGTTGTCGTAGGATCCGGGTGACCGGTTGGAGGTCTCGCCGTTTTTGGATGGTGGAGGGTGCCAGGTCCTGAAAAATCTGCAACTGCGTGCCTTTGAACAGGATCTCCGATGAATCTCGAACTGAGGACAAAATTTTTTCCTTCGAGCGGAAGTAATGGAAACGGACAATAACATCCCTGGGTGGTTGGGCGGGAGACGGTTTTGCCCGGAGTGCTCTATGTGCCCTGTCGCAGAGACATTCTTCGACCGTAAGGTCCGGTACCAAGTGTGTGAAGAATTCTCTCAAGAATGTTGGTAGCGATGGGCCGAGGACCGATTCTGGAACGCCGCGTATGCGAAGATTATTTCTACGCGAGCGATTTTCTTGGTCCTCTTGTCGCTCCTTGAGGGTCTCCATTTCCTCGTGCAATCTAGCGAGTTCACTGTCAATGCGGTGTTGGGAGCGGCAGAGATCGTCTGTCTTTGTTTCCAATGCGTCCGTCCGGTTACCGAGATCTGTAAGATCCGATTTAAATTCAGCTATAGCGTTCGAGAGTTCCTGTTTGAACGCGGACTGCACTCCCTCCAGTAGGCTCGACATGACCGCCTGTATCTGGGGATCGATACCCGCTTCTGAGAAACACGGGGAGGGGGGGGAGCTTGCGGCCATGGTGGGGTTCTGTGGGCCTTTAGTCTTTGAGCCAAAGAAGTTAGTCGGAGCTTGCGTTGCTTTTTTGTTTTTGGACATAGTGGTATATATCAAAAAAAGGGAGGATAGGAGTGGTGGTAAAAAAGGAAAAAGGGAAGAAAAATTATTGATAGGAGGACACAGGTCAGAGTCCGTTTAATGAGCAAGTAATCTGGTCAGGTCTGATCCTCCAACCGCGGGGCTGGGGGTAGGGTGCCAGAGTGTTATATATGGAGTCCAACCGTTTAGCTATGGCACATGTAGTATATTATTATTTTGCGTTAAATCATCTTGCGAGTCGTCTTAAGGATAGGTCTGGGATGTATGGATCCGAGTGTCATAACGCTGAGACCGCGTCTTTTCCAGGCGCCAGCTCCGCTGTCGGGGCAGGTCGCAGTCCAACCCCCTATTCAGTGGCCCGGTCACTCATGGTTGGTATTAAAGCACTTCCATAGCCGTCGCCGGAGCCGGCGGTGGTGTAAACAGAATCTGGACTCTTACAGAGGTGAGGAGTGTGTGGTATAGTGCGGCTTTTCTTTACTCTGGCTGGGTGCCAGAAAGTAAAATGGCGACTCTGGGTTCCTGTCGTGGGTTTCTATGGAGCAGGGGTGCAGATAAGAAATAGGTGCTGTGGAGACAGCGGGTACTCACAATATTGCACGTTGGCTGGATGCTGCAGGCCCTTTTTCTTTTTCTTTTTTTTTTTTTCTTTTTGGCTGTGCTGCAGAGACTTCTAGGACGGCAGGTGTGCACAGCCTTTTCCAGTTAAAGCTCCAGGATTCCAAGATGGCCGCCGCAGCATTTATAGAGCAGCTTCCCTCCTCACTTTCACCCCTTGTGGGGCTGCCTGTGGCACAGAGGCTCCCTGAGGGTGTTGTGGGGCGTCCAGCCACACATATAGTGAAGATCCGAGGTCTCTGGGAGCCCGTCGCGGCCGCGCTCCGCTCCCGGAGCTCACGGCCGGGTCGTCCCCGAACTCTAGGCCCCGGCTTTAGGACGCGTGGTAGGCCGCGGCGGCCGGAGATAGCAGGGGGGCCGCAGGCCCGTTTCAGCTGCCGGACGGCTCCGCCGGAGGATCCACAGAGGGGATATGGCCACCGTAGGCCGTTACCAACGGTCCGGAAGGGGGGAGATGAGCGTCCCAAGTCCCGCGGACGGCTCCGGAGCCCAGGCCCGCGACGTGCCGAAATCGAGGCCCCGGCTTCACGGGAAGGGGAAGGCCGCAATCCGCAAGGGCAGCCAAGGCCACCCTCCGACTCCGCAGCACGTTTCCCCTGGCCGGGTTGATATGAACAGAGGCAGTGGGGTAAGTGCAGGGGACACCAGGGCACCAAAAGGGATATATTTAGGGTTTATATCGGCCAGTTAGCAGGAGCCCATAGAAAATGCCTCCTCTCCCATTGCCAGCTAGGCCACGCCCCCGGAAAATCCACCGTTTTTTACCCTAAGTCACATCTCTGCAGAAAAAGACACCGTCTTTTCAGCCTCAGTCCTTTCGTCCCTATAAGAGTCATATCTGCCCAGGGATAGAGGAAAGGGAAGAAGACTGCAGCAGGCAGCCCATTCCCAGGAACAGAAGCCCTCCAACGCTTCTACCAAGTTCTCAGCATGACGCTGGGACCGTACAGGACCCCTGGATCCTACAAGTAGTATCCAAGGGGTACAGATTGGAATGTCGAGACGTTTCCCCCTCGCAGGTTCCTGTAGTCTGCTGTACCAATGTCTCCCTCCGACAGGGAGGCAGTATTGAAAACAATTCACAAGCTGTATTCCCAGCAGGTGATAATCAAAGTACCCCTCCTACAACAAGGAAAGGGGTATTATTCCACACTATATGGTGGTACTGAAGCCAGAAGGCTAGGTGAGACCTATTCTAAATCTGAAATATTTGAACACTTACAAAAGTTCAAATCCAGATGGAGTCACTCAGAGCAGTGATAGCGAACCGGGAAGAAGGGGACTATATGGTGTCCCGGGACATCAGGGATGCTTACCTCCATGTCCCAAAAATTTGCCTTTCTCACCGAGGGTACCTCAGGTTCGTGGTACAGAACTGTCACTATCAGTTTCAGACGATGCCGTTGGATTGTCCAAGGCACCCCGGGTCCTTACCAAGGTAATGACCGAAATGAGGATTCGTCTTCAAAGAAAATGGACGACTTCCTGATAAGAACAAGGTCCAGAGAACAGTTGGAGGTCGGAGTAGCACTATCTCAAGTAGTTCTACGACAACACGGGTGGATTCTAAATATTCCAAAACCGCAGTTGTTCCGACGACACGTCTGCTGGTCCTAGGGATGATTCTGGACACAGTCCAGAAAAAGGTGTTTCTCCCAGAGGAGAAAGCCAGGGAGTTATCCGAGCTAATTGGGATCCTCCTAAAACCAGGAAAAGTGTCAGTGCATCATTGCACAAGAGTCCTGGTAAAAATGGTGGCTTATTACGAAGCGATTCCATTCTGCAGATTTCACGCAAGAACTCTTCAGTGGGATCTGCTGGACAAATGGTCCGGATCGCATCTTCAGATGCATCAGCGGATAACCCTATATCCAAGGACAAGGGTGTCTCTCCTGTGGTGATTACAGAGTGCTCATCTTCTAGAGGGCCGCAGATTCGGCATTCAGGATTGGGTGCTGGTGACCACGGAGGCCAGCCTGAGAGGCTGGAGAGCAGTCACACAAGGAAAAAATTTCCAGGGAGTGTGATCAAGTCTGGAGAATTCTCTCCACATAAATATACTGGAGCTAAGAGCACATTTATAATGCTCTAAGCTTAGCAAGACCTCTGCTTCAAGGTCAGCCGGTATTGATCCAGTGGGATAACATCACGGCAGTCGCCCACGTAAACAGAAAGGGCGGCACAAGAAGCAGGAGGGCAGTGGCAAAACTGCAAGGATTTTTCGCTAGGCGGAAAATCATGTGATAGCACTGTCAGCAGTGTTCATTCCGGGAGTGGACGACTGGGAAGCAGACTTCCTCAGCAGGCACGACCTCCACCCGGGAGAGTGGGAACTTCATCGGGAAGTTTTCCGCATGATTGTGAACCGTTGGGAAAGACCAAAGGTGGACATGATGGCATCCCGCCCGAACAAAAAACGGGACAGGTATTGCGCCAGGTCACGAGACCTTCAGGCGATAGCTGTGGATGTCCTGGTAACACCGCGGGTGTAACAGTCGGTGTATGTGTTCCCTCCTCTGCTTCTCATAACCAAGGTATTGAGAATTATAAGACGTAGAGGAGTAAGAACTATACTCGTGGCTCCGGATTGGCCAAGAGGGACTTGGTACCCGGAATTTCAAGAGATGCTCACAGAGGACTAATGGCCTCGGGAGCTAAGAAGGGACTTGCTTCAGCAAGTACCATGTCTGTTCCAAGACTTACCGCGGCTGCGTTTGACGGCATGGCGGTTGAACGCCGGATCCTAAGGGAAAAGGCATTCCGGAAGAGGTCATACCGACCCTGGTCAAAGCCAGGAAGGAGGTGACCGCACAACGTTATCACCACATGTGGTGAAAATATGTTGCGTGGGTGAGGCCAGGAAGGCCCCACGAAGAAATTTCAACTAGGTCGATTTCTGCACTTCCTGCAAACAGGAGTGTCTATGAGCCTCAAATTGGGGTCCATTAAGGTTCAAGTTTGGGCCCTGTAGATTTTCTTCCAGAAAGAATTGGCTTCAGTTCCTGAAGTCCAGACATTTGTCAAGGGAGTATTGCATATACAGCCCCTTTTGTGCCTCCAGTAGCACCGTGGGATCTCAACGTAGTGTTGGGATTCCTCAAATCATATTGGTTTGAACCGCTCAAATCTGTGGATTTGAAATATCTCACATGGAAAGTGACCATGCTGTTGGCCCTGGCCTCGGCCAGGCGAGTGTTAGAATTGGCGGCTTTGTCTTACAAAAGCCCATATTTGATTTTCCATTCGGACAGGGCAGAACTGCGGACTCGTCCCCAGTTTCTTCCTAAGGTGGTGTCAGCGTTTCACCTGAAACAACCTATTGTGGTGCCTGCGGCTACTAGGGACTTGGAGGACTCCAAGTTGCTAGACGTTGTCAGGGCCCTGAAAATATATATATATATATTTAATTCCAGGACGGCTGGAGTCAGAAAGTCTGACTTGCTGTTTATATTGTATGCACCCAAAAAGCTGGGTGCTCCTGCTTCTAAGCAGACTATTGCTCGTTGGATTTGTAGTACAATTCAGCTTGCACATTCTGTGGCAGGCCTGCCACAGCCAAAATCTGTAAATGCCCATTCCACAAGGAAGGTGGGCTCATCTTGGGCGGCTGCCCGAGGGGTCTCGGCTTTACAACTTTGCCGAGCAGCTACGTGGTCAGGGGGGAACACGTTTGTAAAATTCTACAAATTTGATACCCTGGCTGAGGAGGACCTGGAGTTCTCTCATTCGGTGCTGCAGAGTCATCCGCACTCTCCCGCCTGTTTGGGAGCTTTGGTATTATCCCCATGGTCCTGACGGAGTCCCCAGCATCCACTAGGACGTTAGAGAAAATAAGATTTTACTTACCGATAAATCTATTTCTCATAGTCCGTAGTGGATGCTGGGCGCCCATCCCAAGTGCGGATTGTCTGCATTACTTGTACATAGTTATTGTTACAAAAATCGGGTTATTATTGTTGTGAGCCATCTTTTTTTAGAGGCTACTTCTTTGTTATCATACTGTTAACTGGGTTCAGATCACAAGTTGTACGGTGTGATTGGTGTGGCTGGTATGAGTCTTACCCGGGATTCAAGATCCTTCCTTATTGTGTACGCTCGTCCGGGCACAGTACCTAACTGAGGCTTGGAGGAGGGTCATAGGGGGAGGAGCCAGTACACACCATGTGATCCTAAAAGCTTGCTTTTGTGCCCTGTCTCCTGCGGAGCCGCTATTCCCCATGGTCCTGACGGAGTCCCCAGCATCCACTACGGACTATGAGAAATAGATTTATCGGTAAGTAAAATCTTATTTTTTCTGTGTGCCCAAGTTTCACATGGAAACTTTCCATTCTATTGTCCTCGCAATAGAACCAGGGGATTTTATGGTATTTCTAGACATTCAGGATACCTACCCTCCATGTGCCTATTAGTAGACATCAGCAACTCCTCAGATTTGCTGTCCTTTAACAAAATTATAAATTTTCGGCACTACCCTTCGGCATGTATACTGCTCCTCGGGTCTTTACCAAAATTATGGTGGTCATGGCAGCACAGCTCAGTTGTTTGAGTCAGAATACTCTCATACCTGAACGATCTTCTGTTGTTAGCTCAATCCCCACAAGTTCTCCGGCACCATTTTCAGCTGACCACTGCCTTCCTACAGGAACACGACTGCCTCATCAATTGAGAAAAGTCCTCCCTGTCACCCTCTCAGAGGATGTCACATCTAGGAGCCCTTCTGGATTCTCGGGTACAGAGGAGTTTTTTCCCGCTAGTTAAAATTGCAGCACTTAACCTGCACATTTGCAGACGAGTGTCTATCCACTGTGCAGTGCAGGTTCTGGGGTCCATGGTCTCCACCTTTGACATGGTGGAATACACCCAGTTTCACTCCAGACCTCTTCAACACTTGATTCTGTACAAGTGGAACGGGCTGCATCATCTGATCTGAGCTCAAAAGATTGTCCTCTCTCCGGAGGTTCGACTTTCCCTCTCATGGTGGCTCCACAAGACTAATTTGGACAAAGGGCCGCCCCTTCTGGATTCCGGATTGGGTGCTCCTCACTACGGATGCCAGCCTCTGCAGGTGGGGTGCAGTGGCCGTTCAACATTCCTTCCAGGGATATTGGACACCCCACGAAAGCTGCCTAGCTATCAGTATCCTGGAGCTTTGGGCAGTCTCCGGCTGGACTCTGGCGCCGGACTTTCTTAGGAGGAGACCTGTCTATGTTCAGTCCGACAACGCCACTGCAGTAGCCTACCTAAACCATCAGGGAGGCACGCAAAGCCAGACAGCCATGAGGGAAGTGGCACACATCTCCCGGCCATCTCAGCGGTGTTCATCCTGGGAGTACTCAACTGGTAAACGGACTTCCTCAGCTAACAGGATGTCCACGCCGGAGAGTTGGTTCTACACCCAGAAGTCTTCAATGTCCTCGTGGACAAATAAGGCCTAACAGAGGTTGATCTCATGGCCTTTCGACACAACCACAAAGTACCATTGTACGAGTCCAGGACCAGGGATCCTGCAGCCGACTTCGTGGACGCTCTGGTGGTAAGGTGTACCTTCCGTTTGGCGTACTCTTCCCTCCAATCTGATTTCCCCTTTTCTATTGTGAGTGTGTTCTTGTGTGTACTATTCTTCCTCCTTCCTCCTCCTTCCTCCTCCTCCTCCTCCTCCTCCTCCTCTGTCCTGTTCCTGCCTTGGGCTTGTTCACTAATCTGGCTAGCCTGTGGTGGGGCGTAGTGGAGGAGGAACTAGTGCATCCTGGGAGCTAAATCTTTTAACTGTTTGATGCCCATATCAGCTCCAACCACCTACATCCCAGCGTAATCCCGGTGGGCCCTATAGACTTCGAAGATAGTTAATGGAGGTAAGTGTACCATAACTCTCCTTTTCATTCTGTATCGCAGTGATACAGAACATATTTTCTGTGGATTATTTTACCTGGCACCTACCTTGTTGTCTTGTCGTACCCTCTAATGTCCTGCGCAAACCTAATCCTCTGCTAACTTCTAACAAGCCATTGCTAGTAGCATAATACTCCAGTGTAGGGCTTTTTTCCAATAATGGACAATATTTAAGTTTATATGTGGATAGGAGAATATGTGTATACACTATTAACAGTGGCACCTGTCACCAGACTAGGCTTGCAAGAGCCAATAAGGAAGTTTATCTGTATTGCACATGCATGAGGTGAAAACTGCCCAGTACTACTACTTGCTGAAGATCACTGAAAGTAAGCTCTGCGTTAATCCTTTTTGAAATGGCACTGTGTTGTGCACAAAATTGTAAATACAACTGCCTTTCATATGGGTGGAAGCAGGTGGGCGCAGTTATGCGATTCTCAAACTCTTCACATTGGCCCTGCCTCCTCTTCAGACGCATTGTCAAAAGGGTCCTAATAATAAGTGCCTGGCCCTACCCTTTCACTTGCATCTCCCACACAGGAACTCTCCTGGACAAGAAAATGTAAAGGTTGGCAAGCATGCATAATTCTTATTATACAAGCCCATTAAGGGGAGTGACTGGAACAGCACTGGTGTCGCAAGGGGGGTGCGGGCCACACCCTGGTGTAACCCTTCCAGGAGGAGCTGGTAATGCAGGAATGCTGCCCCCCCCCCCAGCGTAATTAAATTGGGGGGGTGCCGCTAAGCTACACGATTCCCTGTAAGGCCACGCCCATAACACATACCATGCCGCCTTTTAGCAGTGCGCATAGGGAATTTATGCAGCGCATCGGGTGTCACCGACCTCTACCACCGCTGTGGTACAGGTAATAGGAAATTGTTAGGAGGACCACACTGGCAAATACTTAGATTTAACCACATCTATAAGATTCCAACAGGTGTCCTTCCAAGCACGCAAGGCAACAGTAGCCATTAGTACATGGTTACAGGCAGTGGGATTCATGGTTGTTCTTGGTCAAATGTATTTCCTTATTTCCATTCTAGCCGCTTGGAAGACATTGTGGGATGCATCAGGATGGCTCTGTGCTTTAAATCTTCAGCATTCCACCTCACTGCACTCTGTCTATTGATTCACATAAGTTTCCAAGGAGATATTTTGTGTTCTACAAGAGCTGGAAAATCCAGAGGCCCAACACACAGTTCCTTCCTAAAGAAAATCACTACCTTTTTGTCCATCGTTTTTAACTTAAGAAAGCTATGAAGAAAATCTGGTCACTTTGAATAAGCATCTACAAATGATATTTCACTATTAAAGTAGGAGCCTTCATGGTGCTAGAGTAGGATTTTTGTGACTTCCACAAAATATTTTGCATTATTCTTGCACATCATTAGGTATTAATTGTAATATTGCAGTTCCTTTTTTAGCAGTGCTTCTCAAATTCACTAACACTGCATGTTTTCCAAGTCTCCTCAGAGTCAACAGTGAAACAATTAGAACCAAATGTGAATCTTTTAAAATGTGTCGGTTAGGAATGAATACACCAGTGCTTTACCGAGGGAGTCTGTGTGCAGTGTCCGTCCAGGCCGCCTCCTCTTTACATTACATGCGCAAAACTCTAGGAAAATGTCCTCCATGCTATTTTGCTGGTGATTTGTGCAGCGCTGCTGCTGCCAACGCGGGACTCTGAAAAGGAAAGTAATGAGAAATGGGTGCAGGGTGTGCGGTGTGGGCCCCCGTGGACCCAGGGGCCCTTGTGCACCGCAAACCCTGCAACCATTATAGATAAACCACTGCAAGGAGGTATGGAAAACATGCACGGTTAGTGTGTCCTCAGTACTGGATTTGAGAAGCACTGCTCTATAGCCATGATAAATGATTCAACATAGGAATTCCTTTGACGTATTCCAGCTTGGAGATATCGCAGCCTGCTGCATACAGTTTGTGCTGCAGAGCACTGTGTGGCTCAGCCAAAACTATGATTGTGAAATTCAAATCCACATTAAAGTGAAATGATAACTCCACATTGAGCACTTTAATTGGAATTAAAATATCTGTGGTTTTAATCACATCTGAGACTCATCGTTTTCATTCTTTTTAATTTGTTAAACTCAGTATCCGTATACTGTAATCCACATTTTCATATTGATATGATTTACACAAGGACACCGAATGCAAACATAATGGCAACAATTCATGACTGCTTTTAATTACAGCAAAATGTAATTAAAATTTGTAATTGGTATTTTCCACTTTTATTTCCTTCGTCAAATGTCTCTTGACCTAATGACCTATTCATTATTAGGGTTGGTGGTGGATTAATTCTTACCAGAGCAAATTCAATATTGCTCCAGTGCGGGGAAAGTTGCTCCAAAAACTATCTGTCCCTGCAAACGGTATCACTGCTGCAGAGGTAGCAGTGATACTTACCGGTGCCCATTTGGTAACCGCATGCACACAGCCAAAGTTCATAGTGTACGGCGCTGCTGAAGGAGTGAGGCTCCGAGAACCAGTGCCATTTGAAGATTGTGTTGCTTTTGTAGTTTGCTAAATATTATATTTATGAATATGCCCATTACGTAAAACATGCAGAAACTGCACAAAGCCGTAACAGGGCTTTACTGTGTCATGTGCCGGCCACATCACTCCTACCCACTCCATTCTGAAAATGTAAAATAACTTTGTTTTAAATAAAGCCAGTGACGGAGGTTCGGGGTGGATCCATACTGCCTGCGTTGGCCGGACCACGCCTCTTAAATGGCGGCTTAAAGCCGCCGTCCCGCCCAGCAACCGCCTCTGCCTGTCAGGCAGAGGTGATTGCTAGCTAAAGACAGCCGTCGGCTGTCTGGCATGCTGCGGCGCCGGCACACTTCAGGCCTGATTGCTGCTGTGCGAACACGCACAGCACAGATCAGGTCTGAATTAGCCCCTATGTCTTTTTTAGCCTGGGATAATAAAAAATAAATCATTCAGTAGCTTTTTAACTTGAGTGTATTTGTGCAATGAGTCTTCAGTAGATAGGTTGAAATGCTCCTGAATTGTTCATGGAACCGTGTAACGAGCGGTAAGTAGCTGCTGATTTCTTTTTATGCCTAATTACATGCTCTGTTATCTGGCCACTAAGAACAGATTTGGCTACACGCCAGAAGACAGTTGGTCTGTCCCAATAGTCCAAGTTATCATCCAAATAATTGAACCAATTGTTCGTAAGGAACTTAAAAATCATCTGATTGATATAAATAACTAGGGAACCTCCAAAACCTGGTGTCACCTGACTGTACACTTGTAGTGATGAGCGGGTTCGGTTTTACTCGGTTTTACTCGGTTTTACTCGGTTTTACTCGGTTCTCAAAACGGCATCTTATTGGCTCACGGATGTCACGTGTTTTGGATAGCCAATAAGATGCCGTTTTGAGAACCGAGTAAAACCGAGTAAAACCGAACCTCGCTCATCACTACCAGTGTACAGTTCTCTCTAATGTTAGAGATACTGGTGCGTGATCTGAAATTAGCACATTATGGACGTCTGTGTTTCTAACTCACGTCACTAAAGAGTCTGCTATTAATATAGAGTCGATTCTTGACCATGAATGGTGTACATATGAATAAAAAGTATATGACTTATCTGTGGGGTTCACTAACCGCCAAATATCTGTGAGCTGGAGTGGATCTCATCATCTGTATTTGCTTCCACATAGGAGAGGTCAAATTTCTTGGGGGAGGTCCAAGTTGGGGATCATCAACTGAATTAAAGTCTCCTCCCATCACAAGGGCAAACTTTTCCCTTTGCAAAAGTACATTAGTTAGTTCCTGTAAAAAATCTGCAGTCCCTACATTGGGAGCATAAACATTTACCAATGTATACTTTGCTCCACATAATTCTACATCTAAAATTAAATATCTACCATTCTGATCGCCAGTCGAGTGTAGAATAGTATAATTCAGGTCTTTGTGGAATAATATGGCAACTCCTCTCGCTTTTCAGTGATAATCGGCAGAGATGCAGTTGCCTATCCATGATGCTCTAAGGGAAGAATATGCTCCATTTACCCAATGTGTTTTTTGTAAAAAACATAATTTGGGGGCGAAACCTCTTTACATGTGTTACTACCCTTTTCCGCTTAACAGGGGATTTGGGACCCCCAATGTTCCAGGAGACCACCTTAAAGCAAGAACCCAGGGGAGCCGAAAGTTGTGAATGTGAGTCTATATTCTGAATAGCCAATACCTAAACGAGGGCAGATTAGTCTATTAAAGGTTAACTTGTCAATTATCCACTCCCTGTCCCAGCAAGCAGGGAGCTTAGGATAGATAAGATAGTGTGTGTGTGTGTGTGTGTGTGTGTGTGGGTGTGTGTGTGTGTGTGTGTGTGTGTGTGTGTGTGTGTGTATCTCATACCTAGGGGGAAGGAGGCGAGACGCAGACAAAAACAAATACATAGGAGTAGTACGTCACATCGCTTCAAACATTTTCTAACTTTTCTTCTAAACCTTGGAAACCCAAGAAGTATCCTCACTGAAAGTGACACTTGTATTGAATTTAAGAACATAAGTTAAGTGTGAAAGCTAATCAACCAAGTAGCTCTAATATGAACGTATAACCGTTTCACTCAGAAAGCGGTTAGCATGTTAAGTAGTATTAATTGACTCATTCTAGCGATTATCAGGACTCCTAGAGCCAAGCGTCCTTGTAACATACATTTTGGCTTATTTTGGGTCTGAGAAGAATGTGCGACCATTGTCCTGCATTCGCAAGTTTTCACTGTACGTTAATGCAAACCTTGAATTGTTATCATGAAGTAATTTGCAGACATTAGAAAGCTCCATTCGCTTCTGCGCCACAGAGGCAGAGAAATCCTGAAAAATAGGGACACTTTTGTCTCTTACTTTCAATTGGGGAGTGTTGCCCCTTAGCATGTTTTTTTATATTTTATTTGACAGTTTCTCCTTCCTCATATTTGGTCATGGTTGTTTGTGTACTATACCCACCAGTTATCCATGTTCCAAATACAGATGCCCATACTTCTGCCCAGCTTGTTTTATTCAGTGCCATACAGCAGGGTGACCCTCCCACTCTTTCCTCTAATGGACATGTGACGTCAATACAGGTGCCACCAGGGAAGCGACTGTGCCACCCTCTTGGCCTACACTAGGCAGAGGACTGCTCGCACCCCCTAGTTACAGCCCTGTGTTTATTGCAGACATGTTGTTTTCTCCATATACTGAAGAGCCGTTAATACCTTTTCTGCCAGGAAGTAGCATTTATCATTTGCCTAAAAGGATCAATCCAATTACAGTAACTTGCCCCCCACCCCAGATGTGAAGGCGGCGAGTTGCCATTGATATGGTGTGGTAATGCCTGCAGTGCATTGGAACTCGCAGCCCTTGCTGTTCCCAGATTGCAGACAAAAATCTGTGAATCCGCTCTTACCATACGTGCGACATATAGCTGCACTTACTCGCAGGGGTGAGAAGGAACATTGCTGCTTATAAGAATGAGCCCAAAGTCTGAAGTTGGGGATGGCAGAATCCTACTCATACTTTTACTGGCAGGAATTGGATCTCTGTTCCTGCACCTGGTCTCCATTATTAGCTTTGCTAGTTAAAACTGCCAGACTACTTCCAATCTAAATAATTCCTTTTGGTTTCATTAATTTCAGCCGTTTCTCTTAAAATTCTGCTCGGTTAAGCCTAATGTTTTTTTGGCTAGGATTATCATGAAAGTGAGGAGACATAAGGTGGGTACACACACAAAGATATATCTGCAGATCAATCGATCTGCAGATGGTACACACTGACCAACCACTACTGCCACCTGCATAAATTGTATACTGTGTCCGTTGTTGAGGACATTGCATAATTAATCTTTCCTCTGTACACACTGGCAGATCGTTGTCATGAAATGCGTAAAATCTTGCAATTTACATAATGGACTTGCTTTCTAAAAACACAAAGGAGAAGGAAAGGTCTTTTTTTTTTTTTTTTTGTGTTCTCTTCCACTATCTCTCTTATCTCCCTCTGTCTCTCTCCTTTTCCAAAGCATAACCAGTCTTGGGATCTTTGAGACGTCCTGGTTAAAAAAAAATCAGGAAACAAAATGCGTAGAGTCTCGCATATATAATGAACCAGCACTGGGCCCTTGTATTTTTAGAACCAGCACCAGGCTCCACCAGCAGGGGGGGTAATGCCACAGCCAGGGAATACACTTGATGGTGTCCCATGACCAAAGCATTCATCCCCCCTAACTAGTCAGCCCAGGCTGGGGATTCCTAGGGAAGTGAGGACCCCCCCAATAAAGGGGTTCATTGTACCCCACGTCTGGGCTTATCCCCCGCACCACTGGGCAGTGAGTGCGGAGTTGATAGTTTGTGCTAGTATATAAAGTAATATTGTCCTTTACAGTGGGACTACAAGTCCCAGCAAGCCTGCCCTGCATGCAGTTACTTTGATAACCATAAGTACCAGCATTCTGGACATTAAAGAGCTGCTGGTACCTATAGTCCCCATGTAAAGGAAATACTAAATTAAACCCACAACACTGGCTGTTTTAATATTTTATTTCTCTGCAACTTCACCTGGTGGGCGACGGCCTTTAAGCACTTTTGCATGGACGCCGCCTTCCCAGGGCTTCCTCCAACCTCAGCTTCTGAGATCTTCACCTGGGGGAGGGGCGGCAGCCATGGAGCTCTATTGCTGCTGCCCACCCAGGACTCTGGAGTCTTCAGGAGCTCTTGCCAGCTTCTAGTCTGCCATCAGACTGCCTGCCCCTGTCTCGCGCTGCCTAATACAGCAAGGCCAAGGGACGAGGCGATGGCACGGTGAGCTGCAGTTGCCTCACCGTGGCCATCTTGAATTTTAAAAGTGGCGCCGTCTGTGAGCCAATGACAGCTTGTGGCGCCTTTCTTGAAGTGGGCATCTCAGCCAGTCACAAGCATTTCTGTCCTGGGATTCAGGAGAGGAACGCTATGGCACCGTAAAGACCAGCTCACCCTAACAACAGACACTGCCTCCACTGCCACCATAAGGTATGACCACTGGTGCCCGTCTACATCCCGCATCCTGCCACGTCGCACCAGTTGCGGATCCAGCAGGGGGCGATCTGGGCGATCGCCCCCCGTACACACTGCCCCAAGCCCCGCCCCCTTACTCGTCCTGATCACATTGTAATTCGGCATTGTGCGGATCCGAATTTCCGGAGCGCCGTGCAGTGCAGATAGACTCTTCCCTGCCCCCAGTCACTGGCACCCGCTTCCTCTTCCTGTGCTCTCAGGATGGCGGGTAAAGCCGAGGCCCAACCTCCCAGCAGCAATGCTCCCGATGTGTCAGGCTGCTCGGATCCCAGCAGACCGGTGCACGGAGGAGAAGGAATCAGCTCTTCCCTGCTTCACATCTCTCTACATGTCCCTATCCAGATCATCCATTCAAGGCTGCAGTGAGTGACGTCCTGCCACTCAGGTACTGTAATCTCTGCAGGGAGGCTGTGGGCACCGAGCGGGGAGATGGGAATCTGTGTCCCAGGACTGCTGCCTCTGTGTACACACAGAGACACACTCAGACTGTCTTCCCCATCACACTTTTGACCCCCGCTCCCCAGGGATCATCCTATCCACCCAGCACATAGTGACCATGCAACCCCGGTCCCTGCCCGAGGTCTCCCAGCATAGCCCCTCCATCAGGATGGTGATTGCTGCATTCCTCTCATTAGTCTCTGGCTGTAGGTGTCTGAGCATCCCACCCCCCCCCCCCCCCCCAGCACATCTGACACACTCTCGCTCCTTCTCCTCCATCATTGCTGGGTGGCTAATCTGTGTCTGCCCCCCTCCTAACTCTAGCTCATCACCACGTCTTCCAGAAACAATGCTATGATTGCTGCAAGTTACAGAGGTGGGAGGGGATATGGTGACAGATTGGGGGCTTTGGGAAGCCTTTTACTGTTCTGGGTTTGTAGTTGTGGTATTCCCCTCATGGGTATAGGACCATGGGGGTTGTATCTGGATAAGATACAGTATACCACCACACCTAATATTTTGGGCTCTACTCCTTGAGATAATGCATATTCCCAGTCATGAGGATGCCTGCACTTATTTTATCTGATTTAGGCATTGGATCAGCTCTCCCCATCCCAATGCACCCAGGATGACATAGCTGCTGACAGCAGAGGCACAGCTATGGCGATGGGTCATGTCACTGTCCCTATTGGCTGTGTGAGCAATCTCTGTTTCCCCTGGATCAAGATGTTCACCAGACTGAGCAGACTTAACCCTAACCCCTAAACCAACGTTAATACCGTAACCCCATCCCCTAAACCAACCCTAATACCCTAACTCCATCCCCTAAACTTACCCTAATGCCCTAACCCAGACCACTAAACGCAGACTGGATGGGCCATTTGGTTCTTATCTGCTGTCAAATTCTATGTTTCTAGTGTTTCTTCCACGAGCCCTGTCCTCTTTTATGCGCATACGAGGCCGTGATGTCAGAGCTTCCAGGATGCTGAAATCTGAAGGCTCCAGACACCACGTCTGTGTGCCATTTTCAGCAGTGGGGTCTAGATCCACCATTGCTTCATTAGGGGATATGGGGGACAGTGAGGGGGGTTAGTGGATATGAGGGACAGTGAGGGGTGATAAGGGGATATGGGGGACAGTGAGGGGTGATAAGGAGATGTGGAGGATATTAATGCATGTACAAAGAGGGGTGAATAACATCACATTAGTGTAGGCAAGGGTTACACTTACATTGTGTACTGTATATCGATCTATAGGTCTATATATATTTCTCTGACGTCCTAAGTGGATGCTGGGGACTCCGTCAGGACCATGGGGAATAGCGGCTCCGCAGGAGACAGGGCACAAAAGTAAAAGCTTTAGGATCAGGTGGTGTGCACTGGCTCCTCCCCCTATGACCCTCCTCCAAGCCTCAGTTAGGTTTTTGTGCCCGGCCGAGAAGGGTGCAATCTAGGTGGCTCTCCTAAAGAGCTGCTTAGAGTAAAAGTTTTATTAGGTTTTTTATTTTCAGTGAGTCCTGCTGGCAACAGGCTCACTGCAACGAGGGACTTAGGGGAGAAGAAGTGAACTCACCTGCGTGCAGGATGGATTGGCTTCTTAGGCTACTGGACACTAGCTCCAGAGGGACGATCACAGGTACAGCCTGGATGGGTCACCGGAGCCGCGCCGCCGACCCCCTTGCAGATGCTGAAGAGAGAAGAGGTCCAGAAATCGGCGGCTGAAGACTTCTCAGTCTTCATGAGGTAGCGCACAGCACTGCAGCTGTGCGCCATTGCTCTCCGCACACTTCACACCAACGGTCACTGAGGGTGCAGGGCGCTGGGGGGGGGCGCCCTGGGCAGCAATGAAAGTACCTATACTGGCTAAAAATACATCACATATAGCCTCTGGGGCTATATGGATGTATTTAACCCCTGCCAGGTTGTCAGAAAAACGGGAGAAGAAGCCCGCCGAAAAGGGGGCGGGGCCTATTCTCCTCAGCACACAGCGCCATTTTCCCTCACAGAACTGCTGGTGGGAAGGCTCCCAGGCTCTCCCCTGCACTGCACTACAGAAACAGGGTTAAAACAGAGAGGGGGGGCACTTATTTGGCGATATGCTTATATATTAAGATGCTATAAGGGAAAACACTTATATAAAGGTTGTCCCTGTATAATTATAGCGTTTTGGTGTGTGCTGGCAAACTCTCCCTTTGTCTCCCCAAAGGGCTAGTGGGGTCCTGTCCTCTATCAGAGCATTCCCTGTGTGTGTGTTGTGTGTCGGTACGTGTGTGTCGACATGTATGAGGACGATGTTGGTGAGGAGGCGGAGCAATTGCCTGTAATGGTGATGTCACTCTCTAGGGAGTCGACACCGGAATGGATGGCGTATTTAGGGAATTACGTGATAATGTCAACACGCTGCAAGGTCGGTTGACGACATGAGACGGCCGGCAAACAAATTAGTACCTGTCCAGGCGTCTCAAACACCGTCAGGGGCTTTAAAACGCCCATTTACCTCAGTCGGTCGACACAGACACGGACACTGACTCCAGTGTCGACGGTGAAGAAACAAACGTATTTTCCTTTAGGGCCACACGTTACATGTTAAGGGCAATGAAGGAGGTGTTACATATTTCTGATACTACAAGTACCACAAAAAAGGGTATTATGTGGGGTGTGAAAAAACTACCTGTAGTTTTTCCTGAATCAGATAAATTAAATGAAGTGTGTGATGATGCGTGGGTTTCCCCCGATAGAAAATTATTGGCGGTATACCCTTTCCCGCCAGAAGTTAGGGCGCGTTGGGAAACACCCCTTAGGGTGGATAAGACGCTCACACGCTTATCAAGTGGCGTTACCGTCTCCAGATACGGCCGCCCTCAAGGAGCCAACTGATAGGAGGCTGGAAAATATCCTAAAAAGTATATACACACATACTGGTGTTATACTGCGACCAGCGATCGCCTCAGCCTGGATGTGCAGCGCTGGGGTGGCTTGGTCGGATTCCCTGACTGAAAATATTGATACCCTTGACAGGGACAGTATTTTATTGACTATAGAGCATTTAAAGGATGCATTTCTATATATGCGAGATGCACAGAGGGATATTTGCACTCTGGCATCAAGAGTAAGTGCGATGTCCATATCTGCCAGAAGATGTTTATGGACACGACAGTGGTCAGGTGATGCAGATTCCAAACGGCACATGGAAGTATTGCCGTATAAAGGGGAGGAGTTATTTGGGGTCGGTCCATCGGACCTGGTGGCCACGGCAACAGCTGGAAAATCCACCTTTTTTTACCCCAAGTCACATCTCAGCAGAAAAAGACACCGTCTTTTCAGCCTCAGTCCTTTCGTCCCCATAAGGGCAAGCGGGCAAAAGGCCAGTCATATCTGCCCAGGGATAGAGGAAAGGGAAGAAGACTGCAGCAGGCAGCCCATTCCCAGGAACAGAAGCCCTCCACCGCTTCTGCCAAGTCCTCAGCATGACGCTGGGGCCGTACAAGCGGACTCAGGTGCGGTGGGGGGTCGTCTCAAGAGTTTCAGCACGCAGTGGCCTCACTCGCAAGTGGACCCCTGGATCCTACAAGTAGTATCCCAGGGGTACAGATTGGAAATTCGAGACGTCTCCCCCTCGCAGGTTCCTGAAGTCTGCTTTACCAACGTCTCCCTCCGACAGGGAGGCAGTATTGGAAACAATTCACAAGCTGTATTCCCAGCAGGTGATAATCAAAGTACCCCTCCTACAACAAGGAAAGGGGTATTATTCCACACTATATTGTGGTACTGAAGCCAGACGGCTCGGTGAGACCTATTCTAAATCTGAAATATTTGAACACTTACATACAAAGGTTCAAATCAAGATGGAGTCACTCAGAGCAGTGATAGCGAACCAGGAAGAAGGGGACTATATGGTGTCCCTGGACATCAGGGATGCTTACCTCCATGTCCCAATTTCTCACCAAGGGTACCTCAGGTTCGTGGTACAGAACTGTCAATATCAGTTTCAGACGCTGCCGTTTGGATTGTCCACGGCACCCCGGGTCTTTACCAAGGTAATGGCCGAAATGATGATTCTTCTTCAAAGAAAATGGACGATCTCCTGATAAGGGCAAGGTCCAGAGACCAGTTGGATGTCGGAGTAGCACTATCTCAAGTAGTTCTACGACAGCACGGGTGGATTCTA